>NC_083287.1:54710685-55072465 GCF_963506605.1 Zootoca vivipara | reverse complement strand
CGGCTGCGGCTGCCTCCTCCTCCGCTCATGGCGCAGCGCTGCTCCGAGAAGTCCACCGGAGGGAAGAAGCCGCCCGCCACGGAAAGAGAGAGAGGGAGAGAGAGCGCTCTTCTCCGGGTGGCAATTCACAAGCGCCGAGACCACGTGGGAGAGCGAGGTGGAGGGGGAATCGCGCCGACCCAGCCCACCGCCCAGCGTGGCTGTCCGCTTACTTAAAGAGGTGATAGCCCCAGAAAAGGGGAGCCTGCCGTCGGGGAGTGGCTGCCCATGGGGGGTCTTCTGCGAGGAGAGGGGGCAACTCCCGAGCCACTCTGACCCCGGGAGTGGGCTTTGTTCCCCCCCTGGTTAGCTTCTTAGCCGTGATCGGGGGCATTTCTCAGACGGAGCACCCTGGGCTGCGGGCCGCCTCCGCCCACACCTCCCTCTGTGGAGAGAGATTTGCCAATTGTGTTATTGAGCTAGATCTGATCCTATAGTTTGCATTGCTTGCATTGTATGAATTCTGACTGTATGGCTGTAGCCCTGGGATGTCTTGCTTAAAATGCTTTCCTCTTTGCCTCTATGCCTCTGTGTGTCAAAGTGCAATCAAGGCCGGAAGAGCTGGCCCTGTCTGGAACACAGAAGGGCTTATCAGCTGCTATGCCTGATGCATAGTCTTACTCAAGACTGCTGGAAGTTGCTAGCTTGATGCGTGAACTGAAGGCTTACTGAAGGCTGAAGGCTTTGTTAAGTCAGCATGCATAGGACCGGACAAGGGAAGATCCATATATGTACTTATGACCCCCTTGCATGCGCACATTTACAGAGGAGGGGGAAAGGGGCCCAAAGAAGTGTATAAGAAGCTTTGCAATTTGTGTTCCTCGACTCTTGTCGTGAGCTGATCACCTTGAGTCTCTTATTAATAAGAATTAAATTCTTTCTCTGAATTCAATCCCGGTGTCATTATTGACTATCTCTGTCCTGCCTGGGCGCGACTTAAAGGACCCTTAGTAGCTGATAAGGCTACACCTCCTCCCACTCGGGTTGGGACGCACAAAGGATTTGGCACATTTAGAAGAAAAGATGGGAGCTGAGCGCTGGTTTCAAAGAGCCTTCCTTCTGCTGGAGTGGGAGTGCCAGAGGAGCGTGGGACGGTGCAGGAAAACGAGGCTGACTACTGTAACGGATTGACACGGTTTTGAAATATTTATTCCTACCTGGCTGGGAAAGAGTTAATTCACCTCCAGCCTGACTGACATAACATTCTGGTGGGGGCGGGACTGTTCCCAGTTTAAAAGGATGGAGCAGCGGTTTTGTCAGTTGAGGAGAGGGGGAGGGAGTGGATAGATGTGAGGAAGAAAATTGAGAGGCCAGGATAGTGGGAATCTAGATGAGGTTCAGGAAGGCTTGATGTTAAGGGTTTGACAGAGATTACCTACAACCGAAATGCTTCTTATCTATATCTATAAAGTGCAAGTGTCCCTGCATCCAAGTTGTCCCGTGTGTCCCTGGGTTACTGCGCATGTACGCCAGGGACACAGGGATTGGACAGCAGAGACTGCACGCGCTCTCTCTCTCCCCCCCCTGCCTCCTCCAACCGCCGCTCCCGGCCAGAACGTCAGGGAAGCGAGGGTGGAGGCCGGCGGAGACCTCCTCCTCACAACCCTCCCTGGCCCGTGAGAGGAGCGGCGGGAGGCCGCGAAGCAGCGGCGGCGAGGCAGGGGTTTGTGTCCCGCGTCCTGCCTGTCGGCGGCTGGGGGAGAGGAAGGAAGGAGGAGAAAGCAGCGCTTTCTCCTCCTCCGTTCCTGTCCTCCTGCCGCCGACAGCAAGGACAGGTCCCAGGGTTCGGAGAAGCGCTGCGCAAGCACTTCTCCGAACCCTGGGATGTCTCCTTGCTGTTGGCGGCTGCGGGAGAGGAACGGAGGAGAAGAAAGCAGCGCTTTCTCCTCCTTCGTTCCTGTCCTCCTGCCGGTGACAGCAAGTACAGGTCCCAGGGTTCGGAGAAGCGCCGTGCAAGCGCTTCTCCGAACCCCAGGATGTTCTAGCGCCCGTTATTGAACGGGCTGAAATACATTATTATATAGGACTAATGTGCAAGTGTCTCTGCGTCCACATTCCCTGTGTCCACGCTACTGCGCATGTGCCCCACGGACACAGGGATTGGACGCAGAGACACTTCGGAGAGGGGAGCTTGGTGCCAGGCTGAGGCGGCGAGGCAGGCAAGAGGACCGCTCCCCTTCAATCACCTCACAGCTGGAGCGGCTGCCTTGAGCTCCGGCCTCCTTCCTCCTCCTCCTCCTCCAGCAGCAGCAGGAGCATGACACCTCTGGCTGGGACAATGGCGGGACTCCCACCTCCCGGCAGCTCTGGCTGCCCCTCGCGGCTGCTCACGGGCGTGCCTCCACTGACCTCCGTGGCGGCCCCCTCGGCTCGACGCCCGCCACCTCGGCCTGGGCCGCCCTCCTCAACCTGCCGCCTCCTCAGCCGCCTCCCCTACGGGGAGTAGGCTCGCCGGCCCTGGAATCCACCCACCACCGCCTCCTTTACGCCCCTTGGCTGCCTGAGCCACGGAACCTCTCATTCTCCCAGTGGCGCCCATGGTGGCAGACAACCAAGGGGCGGAAAGGAGGCGATGGTGGGTGGATCCCGGGGCCGGCGAGCCCACTCCCTGTAGGCCAGGCCAGGCCTGGCCGAGGAGGCGGTGCCGCGGCCCCAGCTTCTGCCGAGACACACGCTCTAGCACCCGTTATTTTAACGGGCTTCAAGATACTAGTAAACTCATGAAACGTTAATTAAATAACTATGTTCTAAGGTTAATAAAATTCTTCTCTTTTGTGCCAAGAAGTATTGTCATTATTTTTCCAGCAAGGTATCAGGACTCACAGAAGTGGTAACTCATTAGAGGACAAAATTTACCTCAGGAAAGGAGGCAAAAGTCTGTGTCTTAGAGTAACACTGAGGAGGCTTAGAAAGATAACCTGGGGTGTCAACAAGTTGCCAGCGTGGAAAGGGGCAAACTTTTACAGTAAGGGGAATCAGGCCGAGAGAGAGGGACCCTTTACTGGCGACAGGAGGTTATTCTAACAAACAGCCTAGAGTTTTTTCTTTGATACCAGGCCACGTGAGCTGGAGGGAGAGTCTCTTTACTTATAAACTCCCAAGAATAAAGTGGTTTATTTGGGAGGTGGCGGGAAAAGAGTGTGTGTGGCTTCACCTCTGGATTCCTGTGTCACATTTAGTGTCACGGTCCGGTTGGCGGGCGGTTGAAGCCCTGGCTGAGGATGTCAGGACCAGAGGCAAGATGGTGGTGTACAAGCAGGAACAGGTGCAGGTGCAGGGCTGAGGGTCCAGCAGCAGGCAGTTGCAGGGTCAAGGAGCAAGGCAGAGGTGAAGACGAAGGTCTGGGAGTCAAGGAGCAAGGTGTCGGCAAGGCGAGGGTCCAAGGGTCGAGGATCAAGGCGTCGGCAAGGCGGGGGTCCAAGGGTCGAGGATCAAGGCGTCGGCAAGGCAGGGGTCCAAGGAGCAAGGCGTCGGCAAGGCGGGGGTCCAAGGAGCAAGAGGCCAGATGCAACCAGGCAGGGATAGCGTTGCTGTGGCATAGAGCTGAAGGGAAATGCCGAGCTTTTATCCCTCCCCGCTCCTGCCACCAGGTGCAGTGAGTTATCAAGTGGCCTCACCTGAGTGGCCACTCCTTGCCTCTCCAGCACAAGTTGAGGTCTTCACCTGAGTGGCCACTCCTTGCTTCTCCAGCACAAGCTGAGGCAGGCCCCAGTTCTGCAAAGCACTACAGGCCCCAGAGCCTGACTCCTGCCCATACTCCTGACATTTAGTAATAGAGAGGAGGACATTCGTCACAACTACCAGCGTGCGCACACAGCGCCCAAGCGGCTCTTGCTGGTCCCGCTGCCGCGCCACGCTTCCTCCCTTTCCCCGTGCTGGGCTCCGCTCAGTTGAGCTTCGCCACCAGCGTGCGTACAGCTCTTGTTGGTCCTGCCGCCACGCTGTGCCTTCTCCTTCTCTCCATGCTGTGTGCACGCTGGTGGCGAAGCTCTAAATTTGGGGAAAGGGAGGGGGCGCTGGAGGGATCTTTGCGCCACGGCGCTGGCTGTGCTTAAGACGGCCCTGGTCTCCACCCGCATTAACCTGAAACTGTTCTTAACCTGAGGTACCACTTTAGCTAATGGTGCCTCCCACTGCTGCCGTGCCACAGGCGCTCGATTTCTGTTCTCATCCTGAAGTAAAGTTCTTAACCCGAGGTACTATTTCTGGACAAAATAAAAACAATCCTTCCTGTAGCATCTTAGAGACCAACTAAGTTTGTCATAGGTATGAGCTTTCATGTGCATGCACACTTCTTCAGATACACTGAAACAGAAGTCACCAGACCCTTATGTATAGTCAGAGGGTGGGGAGGGGTATTACGCAGAAGGGTGGTGGGAAAGGGTGATTGGCTGATAGGAGTGGTAAACCTGTTGACGACTGTTAATGACTGCAATTGGTCTTGCAGGAAAAAGCAAGGGGTGAGATGGCTAAAGAAAGCTTTATCATGTATAATGACATAAGAATCCAATGTCCTTATTCAGAGCAGGTCTCTCCATGGTTTTAAGCCTGGTAATGAGTTGCAATTCAGCAACTTCTCTTTCCAGTCTATTTCTGAAATTCTTTTGTAATAAGACAGCTACTTTGAGATCTTGTATAGAATGTCCTGGGAGATTGAAGTGTTCTCCTACTGGTTTCTCTGACTTGTGATTCCTGATGTCAGATTTATGTCCATTTATCCAGACCAACACGGCTACCTACCTGTAACTAGTACTATTTCTGGGTTAGGGGAGTCTGTAACCCGAAGCGTCTGTAACCTGAGGTACCACTGCACATTGTTTCCAGGGCACCTGCACCAATCAGAAGCTGCGCCTTGGTTTTTGAACATTTCGGAAGTCAAACAGACTTCCGGAATGGATTAAGTTTGGCGCTTTTGTTTTTGCTATTTATTTTGCGTTTTGTGGCTTTTTCAGTTAATTTGTTTTTGTGGCTGTGTGGAACCCCGTTCAGCTACTGATTGATTGATTGATTGTGTGACTGCGGAAATGGATAAAAGCCCCCCCCCTCCAAACAACAACTATCATCAGTGCAGGAAAGAAAAAAATATTAATTTTAATTTTTATCATCTACAATACTGTCTTATTTATTTTGTATTACAGTGCATTGATTATTGCTTTCATTTTATGGATCAATGATCTCGTTAGATAGTTAAATTGCTGTTTAGGGGTTGTTTTCATAAACATGGAATGGATTACTCCATTTTGCATTAATTTCTGTGGGAAGGCATGACTTGGTTTTGGAACGCTTTGGTTTTGAAAGGAACAGACTTCCGGAACATATTAAGTTTGAGAACCAAGGTACCACTGTGATAGATTTGTAGAACTGGAAGATATCCCATAGGGCAATCCAGTCCAACCCCCTACAATGCATATATAGTTTAAAATCCTTTATAGCCAGTGTGGCAAATCAGAGCGGTGGTGCAGTCAGCATGAGATTTTTAAACTCAGGGATATGGGTTCAAGCACCATGTTGGGCAAAATATTCCTGCCTTGCAGGGGGGCCGGTCTTGATGACCCCCGTGGTCCCTTCCAACTCTACAATTCTATGATTCTCTGCTTCTGCTCCAGGTCCTCCGCAGGTTCCTTGGAATGGCATGATAATAATAATAATAATAATAATAATAATAATAATAATAATAAAATTTCTTACTTAAAAAAAAGCAGAGACATCACCTTGCCTACAAAGGTCCGTATAGTTAAAGCTATGGTTTTCCCAGTAGTGATGTATGGAATGAGAGCTGGACCATCAAGAAGGCCGATCGTCAAAGAATTGATGCTTTTGAATTATGGTGCTGGAGGAGACTCTTGAGAGTCCCATGGACTGCAAGAAGATCAAAGCTATCCATTCTGAAGGAAATCAGCCCTGAGTGCTCCCTGGAAGGACAGATCCTGAAGTTGAGGCTCCAATACTTTGGCCACCTCATGAGAAGAAGAGAAGACTCCCTGGAAAAGATCCTGATGTTGGGAAAGATTGAGGGCACTAGGAGAAGGGGACGACAGAGGACGAGATGGTTGGACAGTGTTCTCGAAGCTACGAACATGAGTTTGACCAAACTGCAGGAGGCAGTGCAAGACAGGAGTGCCTGGCGTGCTATGGTCCATGGGGTCACGAAGAGTCGGACACGACTAAATGACTAAACAACAACAACACTTATGGTTTCCCCAGCCACTTTGGGCAGCTCCCAACAGAACATTAAGAAGACGATAAAACATCAAACATAAAAAACCTTCCCTGAACAGGGCTGCCTTCAGATCTCTTCTAAAAGTCAGGTAGTTGGTTATTTCCTTGACATCTGATGGGAGGGCGCCACCACCGAGAAGGCCCTCTGCCTGGTTCCCTGTAACTTCGCTTCTATAAGTGGTAACATGCATGAAATACAAATCTGGATGGATTGACATTAGCCTGGCTTTGACAGGTTCCCTGTGGGGCACGTGAGTTCCCTCCAGGGGACTGAAGAGCTCTTCTGACGCTGGCACTGAAATCTCTCTAGGGGATTCGCTCTTTATCGCTTCCCGATCAAAGTCCTGGCTATCACCAACCTCAAGCCAGAAATCTCCAAGCCTCTCCTGCAGTTGCGTAAAACCGATTGTGCTGCCTTTTACATATGAAGATAATGGTTTGGCATTTTGCAAGCAGAAAGTCAGTTCGCCCTTCAAATGGCTTTCAAAATGTCATCGCTTAGGAGGGTGACATTTCCCCGTACGCGTTTTATGCACCAGGAGAGACACAAATTGCAGGCCGCTATTTCAGATGCGTTAAGGCTGCTTTGGGGTTTTTAGTTTAATTCCCCTCCAATTTACTCACAAAGTAGCTTTGCAATTCCTTCCTGTCTGTTTCCATGTTATTATGAAGAAGTGAGCAAGCCTTTTAGCTGGCACCGATCTGCAGTGACAAGTTGCATGAACCGATTATTTATTTTTTAGATTTACCGTACTTTTCTGTGTATAGGACGAGTTTGGGTTTTTTTTCACTCTAAAATAATGCTGAGAAATATGCCGCGTCTTATACACGGATAGTGAATGGGGTGGGCGGGTGATTGGCTGCAGCCGCGAGCAGGAGCTTGTAGTGATGATTTGGTGGGTGATTGTTGTCTGCTAGAAGGGCTTATTTGGCTTGGCTGTTGCTGCTACTCTAATTGGTTTGGTGATTGGTTTCTGCAGCAAGGACTGCCGTGGATTGGCTGTCGCTGCCACGATTGGCGCCTGCTGTTCTGGGACGCACACGATTGTCGGCGGACAGCTTTTCTCAGGTGGGTTTGCGATTTTCAGCTGTGGAAGGGTCTGTTGGCAATTGGCTGTCGCTGTGGGAAATGGGCGGTCGATTGGCGGCTGTTGGCGATTGTCAGCGTCGGAGCTGTGGGTGAGTGATTTTTGGTAACCCCCCCCCCCAAAGCTGTACAACTGTGCAATCCCCCCCCCAAGAAAAGCTCAACAACTGCGCCCCTCTATTTTATTAAATTTGAGTCCCCCCAAATAGGGGGCGTCTTATACATGAGGGCATCTTATAGATGGAAAAGTATATACAGTATATACACCCCATCATAAGATATCCCAGAATAAAATACAGGAGGAAAAGAAGTAAATTAGTAAAACAAAACAGCAAACAAGAAATTTAAAAGGCTGTAGAATATGAATCAGCCCAAGGCCTGGTTGAAGAGGAACATTTTTGCCTGGCGCCTAACGGTGTATAATGAAGGCGCCAGGCGAACCTCCCTGGGGAGAGCATTCCACAAATGGGGAGCCACCACAGGAAAGGCCCCGTTCTTGTGTTGCCACCTTCTGGACCTCTCATGGAGGAGGCACACAAAGACAGGCCTCAGAGGATGATCGCAGGGTCCGGGGACAGTTTATATGGGGAGGAAACCCGCCTGTTTTCTCCTCAGCTGGTTCTACCTGGGCTACTGCAATGCACTCTTCACGGGGCTGCCTTTGAAGATGGTGCAGAAGCTTCAGCCGGTGCAGAATGCAGCTGCAAGGTGGGTGAGTGGGGCAGCTCGATGGGAGCATAGGTTGATATGGGATTTCTCTTGAACCCATTATTGGTGTGGTCAGTGTCACGTAGGCAAGAGTGCAGCTTGACCACAAAACTGGTAAGAGCCAGTCAGTGGCGCAGCAAGCTGCTCGGGTGCCCGGGGCACTGCAAATGCCCCACACCTGGGGGCGGGGCAAGCCGGGGCAGAGCACGCTGCGCGGAACCTCCACGGAGTCTGCAAGCCCCACGTTGCCACAGTGCCGGATTTACGCATAACCTAACCACGCTATAGCTTAGGGCCCCACTCTCTTGGGCCCCCCCAAAAAATGTAAAGAAAAAAAACACATGGATGTACATTTCCAAAAATATAAAAAACAAATAAAATAAAACCTACACACAGGGACAGTGCTTTGGGTTGTGTAGGTTCCTATGATGTAAGTAATGGGCCCCGCCTCCTAGCCTGCTCCCTAAAATATCCCTGGTTTGCTCCTTTCTATATATAGGGTGCCTACATTCTGCATGGACTGGTTGCAGGGCAACATGTGCAAATGGCTTGAGATACCTATGAGGTCCATAAATTACCATGTAGCATATATTCAACATGAAAAAGCCAGCGACAATTTGTTGTTGACAAAGGACAGCTAGACATGTAAAGAGCCCCAGCAGCTTAGGGCCTCATCAAACCTAAATCCGGCCCTGCGTTGCTGTTTTGGGCAGTCTGAGCCACTGCATTACTCCCCAGGAGAGACGTGCAGCTCGGGCGTGCTGCAGGCCAGGCTCCGCAGGCACCCCCCTCAGTGATGACACCGGCAGCCCGCATCCACCACACCCCCCCTTCCTATGCCACCGGAGCCAGTTAAAAGATAGCCCAACAACGACTGTTAAGGTACAAGGAGGGCTTTGATAAGTACAGCCAAAATGTGTTGAGTAAAGTTGCATTTCCAGGGTTGCAGTTGGATGAAGAGATTGCAGAGTGGCATGTGGTGGCTGAACAAAGGATGAAATAAAATGTTGGCAAATAATCCTCTGTTCTCCTAAACATTCGGGGGAAATGTTAGAGGCTAGAAAGGGATTTGCTGGGGCAATGGTCTACCTACAAGATAGATGAGGAGGTGAGGAGTGGGGAAGTTTACCTATTCAATTTATTTATTACATTACAGTAAGGTAAAGGTAAAGGGACCCCTGACCATTAGGTCCAGTTGTCACCAACTCTGGGGTTGCGCGCTCATCTCACTTTATTGGCCGAGGGAGCCGGCGTATAGCTTCCAGGTCATGTGGCCAGCATGACAAAGCCGCTTCTGGCAAACCAGAGCAGCACATGGAAACGCCGTTTACCTTCCCGCGTAGCGGTTCCTATTTATCTACATGCATTTTGATGTGCTTTCGAACTGCTAGGTGGGCAGGAGCTGGGACCGAGCAACGGGAGCTCACCCCATCGCAGGGATTCGAACCGCCGACCTTCTGATCAGCAAGCCCTAGACTCTGTGGTTTAACCCACAGCGCCACCTGGGTCCACAAAACATTAAATTAGATTCCCACTAAACATATGGGAAAAATTTCTGACAGCAAGAGCCGTTCGACAGTGGAGCGGTCTCCCTCGGGAGATGGCGGACTCTCCTTCCTTGGGTTTTTTTTTTAAGCAGAGGTCGGATGGCCACATCTGTCATGGATGCTTTAGCTGAGATTGCAGGGGGTTGGGCTAGATGACCCTCGGGGTCCCCTTCCAACTCTACACTTTATATTCCACCTTTTTCTCCAAGCTTCTCAAGGGGTTGCTCACGGTTGCCAAACTCCCTATTTCATCTTCGCAACGACCCAGCGAGGTAGGTTAGGCTGAGAGACAATGACTGGCCTGAAGCTGCCCATTCAACTTTGGGAGGATTTGAACCCTGGCCTCCCAAGCTCCGAGTCAGGCTTGGGAACTGAACATCACTTGTTTTTGCATGTGCATCTGCCCATCTCTTAATAAGGACTGAACAAGAGTCAAAACGGCCAAGCAGGACAAGGGGGCTTTTACCTGTTGCTCTGAAGAGCTCACACCTGTGTAAGCAGCGTTGCCACACTCCCGCTGACACAGCTGGAATATCAGCAGGAGAAAATCACTTTGAGGAATATGTTTACAAGAGGAAAGCGGTGTTATCTGACTTTCTTTAGAAGGGAAAAAAACTTTAATGTGCTTTTACACGGGCAGGCAGATGTTGCTCACCTTTGAAATGTTTTTTTTCCAGCCAATTTATTTCTCTCGCCTTTTCGCAAAGCCGTGACCGTGAGCTGCTACCAGCAGCTTCCAAGGATTCCCTGCCTGCTATCGAGGTCCATTATTGATTGCAATTAATATCCTCTTGTTCTCCTGCTAAATGGAGGTATATTTTTGAAAGTGGCTCCGCTTCTGTGTTGCTGGGAGGTTGTTTTGCAGACTTTTCCACATGGAAGCTTTATTTTTTATTTTTGCCGATATACAGGAAAAACGGTGTGTACACTCTGGTCTTAACAGAGCCTTTTGTGGGATGCCCCAGGAGTTCCTGTGTGAGAGTCTTCGCTAAAATGCCCACTGTTTGGGTTTTTTTTTTGGGGGGGGGGTGCAACATAAGCCTGTCTATTCAGTATGCCCGTGCTTAAAGCACGGAGGGAAAAAAGTAGATACAGTATGTGATTTTAATCCGTTGCTGGTTTTCACTTTTGGATGTTTAAAACTGTTGTTTTCACTGATAATTTTACTGTTTTATTCTCTCTATACTGCTTTGATGGCTGATGTCGTTTTTACAAGCGGTGTGTAAATAATGAAGGCGAACGAAAGCTTGGAGAATCATAAAGGATCCGAGTGGCTTGAGTCTCATGAAAGGCGACCACAATTCAAGAGTGGCAGATAAAATGAATTGAATTTATGAACCTGGCCAGAATGACTGCGGCAATAAGGAATACATCAAAACAAAGGTCCAAAAAGGAATGGGAATATGTAGAGGAATATTTTAAGAAAAAAAGATATAAAAACGGAACTTGTGATTTGTTTAGATTAGATGGTCACAGGGGAATCTAGAGGAAAATGGATAAGAAGGGAATATATAAAGTGCTTTATTTTAGGAGGATAGCAACGCAAGTGATGTGAAATAATTTAAAGACAAGCGATGTGTTATAGTTTGGAAGTTAATTTTATTCATATATTGTGTTTTGAGTGGATGGTATTGCTTTGATGGGAAATCTGTATTTCTTTTTTGTATTGTCTTTAAAATGAATTAATAAAGGCTTTTAAATAATAATAATAATAAAGGGGGTGGGGGGAAAGAAAGGGGACGTGAAGATCGAGATGTTCGGTGTTGGCCGAAGGGTGGAGAGCAAGATTGACAGGAGGCATGATCCAGATTTGCATCAACAGACACTCCTGCTTGTCCCAGAACTGCAATAAAACCCCTGTTCCAGTGAGTCTTGGAAGATGCTCCTTCCCCGCTTCTCCCTTTTTCTAATTTCACGGAAATGTTTACTGGATGCCCAAGGGTGAGAGACTATCAAGTGTTTGTAGGGATCCGTGCCAGGAATGTCGCTCGCTCGCTATACAAGGGCCCTGTTTGCCTCTCGCTGACTGGCCTACTTTCTGGCAGCAAACCACCATGCTTCCTGCTGGATCCGACTTTACCTTGGAACGCCTGGGAAGATAGGGGAACAGAATGCAGCCTCCCTGCCAAAAAGGCGCTCGGCCCGTGGCTTCCAGGAGCCGCAAGCAAAGCCCAGGAGCAAAGCATCTGTGTAATTGTCCGCCGTGTTGGAAGAAGGCGAAGCGAGCTCTGTCAGCGTTGCGAAGCCCAACGCCCAAAGCCTCTGGCTGTGCTAAAAGAACAATCGCTTGGTGCAAGGAGGGCCAAGCGTACATTAATACAAGGACTGCAAATATTACGGCCCGAAAACGTTACGTGGAGTGGGAACCGAGGCAAAAGAGATGCCTTGTTGCCATGCTCGCTGCCCACTAGTCCAGGCGTCTCCAAACTCGGCCCTCCAGCTGTTTTGGGACTACAATTCCCATCATCCCTGACCACTGGTCCTGCTAGCTAGGGATAATGGGAGTTGTAGTCCCAAAACAGCTGGAGGGCCGGGTTTGGGGATGCCTGCACTAGTCAATCTGGTTGTGGAGGAGATTGTGAAGTTTAAGAGTGGAGGAGATCTTTAAGCAAGCTGACTGAATTCTCTCTCTCTCTTTCTCTTTGGAGATCCCTCGTAGCCGAGTAAGATTGCCTTCCATGAACACAGTTTTAACAATGAGTCTGTAAGTGACTGTGGAGGCCAATTTTGGATCCACATGTCCTTCCACAGTGGGGACATAGGTTTCTGGGTGGGAGTTGATAACGGTGTGGATTTGCCAAGCGTCCCTTCCTCTTAGCATGTTTCTCCCTTGCGTCCTGAGTTCGAGCATCTTCAAAGCCCATGACACTTTTGGTAAGGGCTGTTCTCCCATTGGGGAGCTCGCAGGCTAGTGTTTCCACCAACGGTGACTGAATTCACACCTCCCGGAACTAGGGATGGGCAATTTTCTCCATTTCTGGTTTTTCCAATCTTAAGTTCAGTTCTCACTACAACAGAAAATAATATTTAGAATATACTGGATCCCATTCCGTTGGTTTAAAAAAGGGTATCTAAAGTATCTAACTGTTGGAGATGCAATAGGGATCATCCTTCTCTACAACATCTTTGTCCTGTACTGAAGGATTTTTGGCAGAAGGCAACTCAAACAATCAACAGAACTGTATGGAACAACCTTAAACATTTACAGAGCAAAATATCCTCTTGAGTTATGCACCCAGCACATGGAACCTTACAAAAGGACAATACGAGTGGGCTCTCCGTGCCCTGACCACAGCAAAAAGACTGATACTGATGAATTGGAAAAATAAAAATGCGGCTCCCTTCTACGATAGGATTGAAGACTTATACAAACTCGCAACATATGAACAACTTGCATATAAGCACAGACTTGCCATGGACAAATTCAATGATATTTAGAATCCATTCTTACAAATACTGTAATAGGTTAAGATCTGGTGAAGTACAATAATAACTTTGTAAAATATACAATTTCCCCTCCCCCCCTTTGTTGTCCTTTCTGCACGGGTTCTGTTTTTCTTTTTCTTTTCCTCTTTTTTGTTTGTGTCTCACCATGTTTGGTGCATATACTGTACAGTTATGTACTTTTTGAACTTTCAAGAAAGATTTTTTAAAAAGAAAAGTTCAGTTCTGACCATTTCCACATCGGTGTGTGAATTTCGGTAGGGACAAATGTACGGTTCTGCACATAGACGGGAAGAACCAGCTACACAAATATGGGAGTCACCTGGATTGCAGTACTGTAGTACACCTGAAAAGGATCTCGGGGTCTTAGTGGACCACAAGTTGAACATGAGTCCAGCAGCAGCAAAAAAAGTTAACCCTTTTCTGCGCTGCATCAACAGAAGTCTAGTGTCCAGATCAAGGCAAGTCATGTTGTTGCTTAGTCGTGTCCGACTTTTCGTGACCCCATGGACCAGAGCACGTCAGGTACTCCTGTCTTGCACTGCCTCCCGCAGTTTGGTCAAACTCATGTTCGTAGCTTCGAGAACCCTGTCCAACCATCTCGTCCTCAGTCGTCCCCTTCTCCTTGTGCTGATCTTTCCCAACATCAGGGTCTTTTCCAGGAAGTCTTCTCTTCTCATGAGGTGGCCAAAGTATTGGAGCCTCAGCTTCAGGATCTGTTCTTCACTCTATTCTGCCTTGGTCAGACCACACCTGGAATACTGTGTCCAGTTCTGGGCGCCACAATCTAAGAAGGATATTGACAAACTGGAACATGTGCAGACCAAGATGATCAGGAGACTAGAAGCCTAGCCTTATGGGGAATGGCTGAAGGGTTTGGGTTTGCTTAGCCTAGAAAAGAGGAGACTGAGAGGAAACATGATAGCTTTCTGCAAATATCTCAAGGGCTGTCACATGGAAGATGGAACAAGCTTGTTTTCTCCTGCATCATTGGGTAGGGCCATGGATCCAAGTGACAAGAATGGAGATTCTGACTAAACATATGGAAGTATTTTTCTGGCAGCAAGAGTTCTTCAACTGTGGAAGAGACTCCCTCAGGAGGCTGCAGGCTCTCCTTTATTTTAAAGCAGAGGTTAGATGGCCATCTGTCATGGATGCTTTAGTTGAGATTGATTAAATCATAGAATCATAGAATCATAGAGTTGGAAGAGACCACAAGGGCCATCCAGTCCAACCCCCTGCCAAGCAGGAAATACCATCAAAGCATTCTTGACATATGCCTGTCAAGCCTCCGCTTAAAGACCTCCAAAGAAGGAGACTCCACCACACTCCTTGGTAGCAAATTCCACTGCCAAACAGCTCTTATTGTCAGGAAGTTCTTCCTAATGTTTAGGTGGAATCTTCTTTCTTGTAGTTTAAATCCATTGCTCCGTGTCGGCTTCTCTGGAGCAGCAGAATTCAACCTTTCTCCCTCCTCTATATGACATCCTTTTCTATATTTGAACATGGCTATCATATCACCCCTTAACCTTCTCTTCTCCAGGCTAAACATACCCAGCTCCCTAAGCCGTTCCTCATAAGGCATCGTTTCCAGGCCTTTGACCATTTTGGTTGCCCTCTTCTGGACACATTCCAGCTTGTCAGTATCCTTCTTGAACTGTGGCGCCCAGAATTGGACACAGTACTCCAGGTGAGGTCTGACCAGAGCAGAATACAGTGGTACTATTACTTCCCTTGATCTAGATGCTATACTCCTATTGATGCTGCCCATTGAATTGGCTTTTTAAAATGATCCTTAAATGATTAAAACTCTATGATTAAATGATTGTTGTTGTTGTTGTTGTTGTTGTGTGTGTGTGTGTGTGTATTCTCATGAAAAGTCATCAATAAAATAATTTTAGTTCCTTGAAGGGGATGGCGAGAAATAGAATAAAAGGCAGAAAAGTACGAAATGGCAAGATGGAGTTGCCAAATCTGAAAATGAACATGCCCTTTCCCCAGCTGTCATGCTGGCGACGAAAGTCCTTGGCAAGTGTGCAGTGCTCACGGGGAGCCACATTGTTGCTTGCATCCATGCCCTTCCAACGTAATTTTCAAAGGAGCCAGCGGCAAGGGATCCAAACCTTCCCTCCTGTTGTTGGTGGAGAGAGGGAAACAGCTGCAGCCCCTGCCAAGTGAAAATTAGGTTTAAAACAAGGATGGGGAAATCTTTTTGGCACCAGCCACCCCTGCTGGTAGGTAGGTTGGTGGGGTGGGTGGGTGGGACAACTCACCTGTCAATCACCTGGTGCCATAATGATGTCATGTGACCGGCACCTTTCAAAGTTTTCCCTCTCCAGACTGAGTGAGTGGGTGGTAAAGTGGCAAATGTGATTCATAATAAACAAGTGTAAAGTGCTAAGGCAAAAAATAAATCATTTAATTTCACATGTATACTCTAAAACAGTGGTGACAGACCAGGGATGAGATCTTGGGGTCAGAGTAGGAAATGTTAACTCAGTATGCAGGGACTGTGGAAAAGGCAGATTCCATCATGCGATGTTGAGTAGGAAGGGATTTGAAAATAAAACTGCCCGGATCATGAATAAAGGGAAAGGCAAAGGGACCCCTGACCGTTAGGTCCAGTCGCGAACTAAGAAACCTTTAATAAAAATATATTTTAAAAAACAACAATAGTGGCATCTGCTTGATCATTTCCCGAACCTCTTTCAACCCTACGTTGCCCTTTTTGTGGTGAGACAACCAGAAGTGAGCACAGTATTCCAAATGCAGCCACATCATAGATTTGCGTAACGGCATTCATGATCCTATGGGATGCAGGTGGTGCTGTGGTCTAAACCACTGAGCGTAGGGCTTGCCAATCAGAAGGTCGGCGGTTCGAATCCCTGTGACGGGGTGAGCTCCCGTTGTTCGGTCCCAGCTCCTGCCAACCTAGCAGTTTGAAAGCATGTCAAAGTGCAAGTAGATAAATAGGTACCGCTCCAGCGGGAAGGTAAACGGCGTTTCCATGCGTTGCTCTGGTTCACCAGAAGCAGCTTAGTCATGCTGGCCACATGACCCGGAAGCTGTACGGTGGCTCCCTCGGCCAGTAAAGCGAGATGAGCGCAGCAACCCCAGAGTCGTCCGTGACCGGACCTAACGGTCAGGGGTCCCTTTACCTTTTCCTTACAGTTTCAGTTTATTGGGGAGGGACTCCACTATGAGGAAAGGTTGAATGGTTTGGGACTTTTCAGTTTAGAGAAAAGGTGAGGAAGAAGCGACGCAGTGGAAGTTTACAAAATTATGCGTGCCATGGAGAAAGTTTATAGAGACAAGTTTTCTGCCCCTCTTCCTCATAGCCCTAGAATTTGTGGACATCGAACCAAGGTGAATGTTAGAAGCTTCAAGATAGATAAAAGGAAGCTCCCCAATCACTTAGCTCAACTATGGAACTCCCTCTCAAAGTTCTTTCTTGTAATTTGAATACTTTGGTTTGGGTCTTCCCTTCCAGACCAGCAGAAAACAAGCTGGTTTCCTCTCCCGTGTAACAGCCGTTGAGATATTTGAAGATGCCTCTCAAATCTCCTCTTAGTCTCCTCTTCTCCAGGCTAAACATACACACCTCCTCAAAGGTTCCTCACTACGCTTGGTTTTCAAACCAGTACAACCTTCTACCCTAATAGATGATATATTTTTTTGGCATATTGTTATGTACTGAGCTGAATCCTAGAACAATAGGATCCAGAATCAGCAGTCTGATTGGTCCGCAGGAGTCACCCAATCCAACTCCAGGTGGAAGTGAATCAGCAACCTGATTGGCCTGCAGGAGCAGCCAATCAGGCTGCTGGCAGAAGTGAATCCGCAACCTGATTGGCCTGCAGGAGCAGCCAATCAGGCTGCTGGCAGAAGTGAATCCACAACCTGATTGGCCCACAGGTGTAGCCCTGAAGTAGCCAATCACGCAAGGCCCATTGTGTAAATAATGTATATAAGCAGATGATTTTGGGAAAGATCATGAAATTCACTCTCGACTTCGAGTATATTTCACATATGTTAGCTGCCTGGAGAACTGCACTGTGCAATTTGGGAAAGCGCATATCTGAAAGGACGGCTGGATCTAATTTCTGAACCTGATTTTTTCTACAGCCCTTTGTACCACTGTGCTGAAGAACAGAAGCCTGCTTTTTATGCTGCGTGAAAGCCCTGCTGAGATGTTCGACAAGCTGCATCAAAGAGAAAAGGACACCCCAAAAGAAATCTCCACCTTTCAAATCGTCTCATGTGTGGACCGGCTCCCTTTCTTCCACACCCCAGTGCGACAAATATATTCTCAAGCGGATTTCGCACTACAGTCAGTGTCTCTCTGGGACTAGGCGTGTCTTCTCTCGAGGTCTCATCTTCTGCCCCAGAGGCACCGGACTGGGCTGGGCTGCAAGAGTGGCAACTTCACTGGATCTTATAGGCAGGACTGCAAAAGGTAGATAGTGGCTGAAAACCCAAGATGAAAGAGAACACTTCTGGAAAGGCAATACGAATCAGCAAGGCGCCAAAGAAAGCTGGATGCAAGACTTGAAGGGCAAGGCAAAGCTTTCAAATCCAGGATAAAAGCAGAAGTTCAGGAAAAAGCAGCATGGAGAGGTGGATTAATAGGAACGTAGGAAAATAATAACATAAGAGTCCTGCTGGATGAAGCCAAGGCCCAGCATCCTGTTCTCAGGTGGCTTTGTCGGGAAACTTGAAAGCAGAGCATGAGCACACCATTCTCTCAAGATCGCACACTCTGCCAGGGGATAAGGCTATGAGAGGCTACTCACCATGATGGCTATGCTCTCTGTTCATGGTCAGAGGCAATGACGGCTCAGTATACCTGAAGGAGTGCCTCCACTCCCATCGATCAGCCCGGACACTGAGGTCCAGCTCCGAGGGCCTTTTGGCGGTTCCCTCCCTGCGAGAAGTGAGGTTACAGGGAACCAGGCAGAGGGCCTTCTCGGTGGTGGCGCCCACCCTGTGGAACGCCCTCCCATCAGATGTCAAGGAGATAAACAACTACCTGACTTTTAGAAGACATCTGAAGGCAGCCCTGTATAGGGAAGTTTTTAATGTTTGATGTTTTGTCACTTTTTAAATTTTTATTAATATTTGGTTGGGAGCCATCCAGAGTGGCTGGGGAAACTCAGCCAGATGGGCGGGGTATAAATAATAAATTATGGTGATGATGATGATGATGAAAACCAGTTGCTGCAAATCACTTTCTCTCTCTGTCTTGAGAATCTCTTCTATGGGCAACCAGCTCTGCACCAGGTAGCGCCTGAACTCAGGTCAAAAAATGCTTTGCAGTTCCACCTGGGACACCTATTGAATTGGAGGTCATTTCAGTCTCCCAGAAATAAACCCACAGGGAGGAAAACGAGTGCTTTTCTGTTCTTCCCACCAAACAACTCTGAAGAATCCAGGCACAAAAATTATGGCTAGACCAATTTGCTTGTCAGGTAGCTTAGACACAGCAGGTGTGTGGGGGTGGGGGTGTTTGAGACCAATTTTGAGACCAATTGCCCACAAAGCTCTAGTGGAGGTCGAGTGATTCTTCTATAACGCACCTGGAAAGTGGAAGCTTTCAGGAAAATCGTTGCAGCTATTGTTCTGAAATTTAGCAGGCTTCAGGAGGAGCAACCACAGCTGCCAGTCATGTCCAATTCCCCCAGATTTGTTTAAAAGCATTTTCAATTGCCTTTAAAAACAATAATTGAAATTTAAAGGTGCCCTTTACAAAGCTGTCAGAATCTGTCTGCAATTTGGGGGGAAGGGGGGCTTAACCAACTCAGGAGAGGCCCCCCAAGCCTGCAAATTTTATCCACTTTTGTAGAAAGAACCATTTACAGACTTTTTAAAATATATATTATCTGCAACAGTGGGAGTCAGAGCCTTGTTTTTAATGGAACTGATTTGGATCTGAGGCAATTGGAATCTCCTTTCTTGTACAAATTGAAGCCACTGGTTCGAGTCCTACCCTCCAGAGCTGAAGAAAACAAGCTTGTCCTATTGTGGCTTCCAGACCCTTGACCATCTTGGTCCCCCTCCTCTGCACACATTCCAGCTTGTCAACATCCTTTTTAAATTGTGGTGCCCAGAAATGGACACAGTTTTCCAAGTGTGGTCTGACCAAGGCAGAATAGAGTTTGGATAGAGCCTCACCTGATTCACTTGGTACATTGAAATAAGGTTGTTCCACCCCTAAAGTGGGCTTGTTTTTTTTTTGGTTCTGGCAACCCCACACAGATTGTAGATTTATGACCTCCCTCTGGCATTGTTCTCAATCACTCTGTCGAGCCGCATGTTTAGAGCATGATACATTTCGCTGTGGCAATATGCGAGACAGGCCTCCTTCAACTCTATCAACTCTAATGAGAGTGGGAGGTCTTTTCTGAGTCACCAGGGCTCAGCGCCTCCTTTCCGTCGGCCAACAGCTAATGGGGGGGGGCAAGACTGAGGATTCCTATGCAATGATGCCACAGCACCCCTCTGCCTCGGGGAGGAGGGCGTTGATTTCTTGTTGGGTGAGATCCCGTTGAGCAAGCGGGAGGAGAGGGGGAGAACGAGAGAGAAGAGATTGTTTTTAAAAAACAAACATGACCTTCCCATTTGTCTTGAGCTCTACTTTCGCTATGCCCCAATGCTTTTGTAACACGCAAGCCAAGTCGATGAATCATAGAATTGTAGAATCGTAGAGTTGGAAGGGACCTTGAGGGTCCCTCTAGTCCATACCTGCCAAGTTCCAGCCCGAGAAATAAGGGACCGGACCGGAAGTAGCAGACCGGAAGTAGTGCTGCCGCCATTTTGGAACTGGGCGGAGCATGCTCAGAAGTGACTTTTGATGATGCTGTGTCCAGTTCCAAAATGGCCGTCGCACCAGAAGTCGCGCTGCAGCCATTTTGGAACAGGGCAGAGCAGCATCAAAAGTCGCTTCTGAGCATGCTCCGCCCAGTTCCAAAATGGCCGTCGCGCCAGAATAAACCGGGGAAAAACAGAAAAAAACCGGTTTTTTTCGGCTGGGAACAGCTGGAAAAACGGGGGTTTCCCGGGGAATACGGGAGACTTGGCAGCTATGCTCTAGTCCAACCCCCTCCAATGCAGGAATCCTTTGCCCAATGTGGGGCTCGAACTTGTGACCCCGAGACTGTACCGTGAATGGAATTAAGTGGAAGTTAACATGGGAGAAAATTCCTTTGAGGGATTCAATATGGAGGCTTGTGTCAATTTCCCAATTGGGTAGGTTTTAGATTCAGGAATGCTTTGCAGGGCCTGGTTCAGTGATTCTGTGAGAGCTCTCAATTAGAATGCAAAATATATAGGGGGGAAATACCGGTATATGATCTTGGCTGCTTCATTCTCTGGTCAACGGACTACTGGCCCTCCAATCACCCAACCATCTCTCATCCAGCCACAGTCCTTGGAAACAGTTACTTAACTGACATTGTTTTTACTGTACATGTACGTACCTTAGCTCAGAGGCTATGCAAATGGCACTGACTCTTGAATTAGATAGAATTAGATAGAAACGGTCTAGGACAGGGGTCGGCAAACTAAGGCCCAAGGACCGGATGCGGCCCACCGGGCTTGTTAATCCTGCCTGTGAACCTTGCAGACCCTGTTGCCCTCTCTGAGAGCCAGTGTGGTGTAGTGGTTAAGAGCGGTAGACTCGTAATCTGGGGAACCGGGTTCGTGTCTCCGCTCCTCCACATGCAGCTGCTGGGTGACCTTGGGCTAGTCACACTTCTTTGAAGTCTCTCAGCCCCACC
Source organism: Zootoca vivipara (assembly GCF_963506605.1). Taxonomy (NCBI): domain Eukaryota; kingdom Metazoa; phylum Chordata; class Lepidosauria; order Squamata; family Lacertidae; genus Zootoca; species Zootoca vivipara. The sequence goes on along the minus strand of NC_083287.1, from coordinate 55,051,646 downwards.
CACCTCACAGAGTGTTTGTTGTGGGGGAGGAAGGGAAAGGAGAATGTTAGCCGCTTTGAGACTCCTTCGGGTAGTGATAAAGCGGGATATCAAATCCAAACTCTTCAAATCCAAACTCTTCTGCTGTGGCGCTGGTGTGGCTTCAGATCCTGCAGTCAATCCGAAGCCGCGGTCGTCTCTGGGTGACGCCCCTTCCTTCCCGCTGAGTCGGCCGCATATGGCCAAGAGCCGAGCGGGAGGAAGTGGCAGTGGCAGGGAGGCTGTTGTCGGCGTGAGTGGCAGTGGGGGGGGGTTCCCTTTCGGGAGGGGGGTGCTTTTAGGAGAAGGTGGGTCCGGCCCCACAAGGTCTGAGGGACAGCGGACCGGCCCCCTCCTGAAAAGGTTTGCTGACCCCTGGTCTAGAAAGCCCCTGAGCCCCCAATCCCAGGCCGTAGAGCTTGCCCCACCCTTCCTGGTGTGGATTTGGCCTTCCTCATACCCTTTCCCTCCTTGGTTAATTCTGTGGGGGTGTTGGGACTGCAGGAAGGGCCCAGTCTATGGCATATGCTCAAGGCAGCCAAGGTGGTCAAGGGTCTGGAAAGCAAACCTTATGGAGCAGATCACAAGTTTAACTCTTTATTATTAGTAGTATTAAAAAGAATGTCCGCTCTTTTAGAGAAGCAATTGTTGCTGTTGTTTAGTCATTTAGTCATGTCTGACTCTTTGTGACCCCATGGACCAGAGCACGCCAGGCACTCCTGTCTTCCACTGCCTCCCACAGCTTGGACAAACTCATGTTGGTGGCTTCGAGAACACTGTCCAACCATCTCGTCCTCTGTCGTCCCCTTCTCCTAGTGCCCTCCATCTTTCCCAACATCAGGGTCTTTTCCAAGGATTCTTCTCTTCTCATGAGGTGGCCAAAGTATTGGAGCCTCAGCTTCTGGATCTGTCCTTCCAGTGAGCACTCAGAGCTGATTTCCTTCAGAATAGATAGGTTTGATCTTCTTGCAGTCCATGGGACTCTCAAGAGTCTCCTCCAGCACCATAATTCAAAAGCATCAATTTTTTGGTGATCAGCGTTCTTTATGGTCCAGCTCTCACTTCCATACATCACTACTGGGAAAACCATAGCTTGAACTATACGGACCTTTGTCGGCAAGGTGATGTCTCTGCTTTTTAAGATGCTGTCTAGGTTTGTCATTGCTTTTCTCCCAAGAAGCAGGCGTCTTTTAATTTTGTGACTGCTGTCACCATCTGCAGTGATCAAGGAGCCCAAGAAAGTAAAATCTCTCACTGCCTCCATTTCTTCCCCTTCTATTTGCCAGGAGGTGATGGGACCAGTGGACATGATCTTGGTTTTTTTGATGTTGAGCTTCAGACCATATTTTGCGCTCTCCTCTTTCACCCTCATTAAAAGGTTCTTTAATTCCTCCTCACTTTCTGCCATCAAGGTTGTGTCATCAGCATATCTGAGGTTGTTGATATTTCTTCCGGCAATCTTAATTCCGGCTTGGGATTCATCCAGTCCAGCCTTTTGCATGATGAATTCTGCAAAGAAGTTAAATAAGCAGGGAGGCAATGTACAGCCTTGTCATACTCCTTTCCCAAGAAGCCATTAGCACACCCCTAACTAAATGCCTCAGTCCAGGGGAAATGATTCCCAACTAGTGTTAGGCATGAAGATTGTGGCGCTGTGACCATGAGATGTGAATAACCACCTTGAAAATGGGAATTATAGTATAGTGAAGTGCAAGGAGTTATAGTTCAGCGAGAGGTAAACTACAGTTCCCAGAATTCATTGGGGGAAAGCCATTTGTTTCAAATGCATGATGTACAATACACACAGCCTTTTCTTCTTTGCAGTGTGGGGACCTTGAGAAACCTTGTTTTTCCTTCAAATATTGCACAATCTCCTTGCCATGTTTTCCTCCTCCTAGTTCCCAGCACGAAGCTCGTTTCAAACCACAACAATTTAATAACCGCCATTTAACGGGTGTCTCAATATCGATGTTTTTCCCCCCAGCCGCAACCGAAAACCACCCATGTCGATTTTAACTGCCCAAACTTCTTGTAAACCCCACCAAGAGCTGATTGGCAGAGCTCGTATAAACATTGTTCTCTGTCGCAGAGGAGAACAATGTTATTTGGCTCAGAGCTTTTGCTGAAAGGTAGAGAGCTTTCGCAATGGTGTTTGGCAGTCCTGAAAAGTGGGAGTCTGAGTTAGTCCCCCCCCCGGCTGCTTTCCAAAGGGAGGTGTTATAAGAAAAATACTGCTCCCTTTCCCTTATGGGGTATCTAAGAGCCCATATAGAGTCCTTAAGTAGGTTCTCTATTGGTAGGAGAAAATAACAGAGGCCAACCAGAGAATATTGAGAAGCAAAGTGGCTAGTAAGCCTGATCTTTATTAAACTGTTGCAACAGGGTCCCCCACTCACCCCACGCAGGGAGTTTGCCTACCTATCTATTGATGATGGAGGAGGCTGCGTTAAAGTCATCCGGGGCTATCTGTGTTATCACTGTGTTATCAAGCCGGGGATCGGACTCCTGACAATATACCTCTTAGGTTGTCTTCATTGGGTTTATTTGGTCTTGGTTTTCAGCTTGTTTAGCTATTTTTCTACATCAGTATGTCCCAGTGGCCAAGTCCAATGCCCCTACAGGTAGCAAGCAGGACATAAGCTCAACAGCAGCAGTATCCCCACCTGAGATTCCCGTACCAGGTTGCACGTATTCTGGGATGTGGTGCCATGTGACCTGCACCTTTCCTTTAAAAAAAATAAATTATTGGGTTTTTGATAATTTTATACATATAAAACACAACCCTTTCAAACATTAAAATACAAAGTTCTTTTGAGCCTTCAGACCTCCCTCCCTCCCTCCCTCCCTCCCTCCCTCCCTCCATGGGCTCCATGTTTAAGTGCATCTTTTACCATCCACCACCTATTGTTGTTGTTTAGTCGTTTAGTCGTGTCCGACTCTTCGTGACCCCATGGACCATAGCACGCCAGGCACTCCTGTCTTGCACTGCCTCCCGCAGTTTGGTCAAACTCATGTTCGTAGCTTCGAGAACACTGTCCAACCATCTTGTCCTCTGTCGTCCCCTTCTCCTAGTGCCCTCAATCTTTCCCAACATCAGGGTCTTTTCCAAGGATTCTTCTCTTCTCATGAGGTGGCCAAAGTATTGGAGCCTCAGCTTCACGATCTGTCCTTCCATTATATAACCACAATTACCACAAATAATTCCACATTACAAGTGTCACGACATCCCTGCCAAAGTTTTTAACTGTTTACAGCGGTCTTTTAAATAAATTAAAAATTGACTCCTGTCTTTAGAAAAATGCTTGATCTTCCTGGTTTACGATCTTCCCCGTCAGTTTCGCCACCTCCGCATACTCCATCAGTTTCACCTGCTATTCTTCTTTTGTTGGTTTTTCTCCTTCCTTCCATCTCTGGGCTAGTAGCATACTCGTTGCCATAAAAAAAATCTTTTGTCTTCTCTTGGTAACTCTTCACCTATTATACCTAGTGAGAAGGCTTCTGGTTTTTTTTTTAAACAAATGTATTTTTAAACATTTTCTTTAGTTCCTTATATATCGTTTCCCAGAAAGCCTTTACCAATGTACTTGACCACCACATATGGTCAGGGCCGTCTCAAGCAGGTCGGGCGCCCTGGCGCTGTGGCGCGGAGATCGCTCCGGCGCCCCCATCCTGGTGGGTGGGCGCAGCGTGGCTTCCGCGCGGCTTCACCGTGCAGCGCCCCCCTCCCGCCGGCCCAGCGCCTTGCGCCACTGCGACTACCCCTAGAGCTGGGCCTGCATATGGTAAAACGTACCCTCCTCCTCTTTACATTTCCAACACAATTTTGAAACAGTGGCTCCCTTCCCTTGATGCTCTCAGCAGGTGCTTATGTTGCGCAATGGCTAATCCGGCCTGGAACATCCTTCCTTTCTGCTGGTCCATTCTGTCTTACTCTGTTTTGGAAAGCTCAAAGCCCCAGCCGAATGCTGCCGAACAAACTAGAACCATAAATTCCTCTCCACCTTGGTGATGCCAAGCCAGTTGAGTTGGATGGGCTAATAAACAGCAGCTTTGAAAGCCTTCATTACTGAACCCACAGGAGAGAAAATTGCTGATTAATTGTTTTCTCAGACACTCTAGACAGGCAGGGATATTTGGCTTGGCAAGACCACGTATAATTTTCAAGCCTCTTCTCGGTGTCAAATGTCTGGGATCTCTATGTTTATCTAATTTATCTGATAGAACAGGTTTTGTAGCATTCATGCCGAGTTTGGAATTAACATGCAGTCTTATGGTGAGAAAGCACATTTTGTGTTATTTTAAGATGTCCTTTAAAAACGGATTAAAATATGAATATTGATGCTTGGAACTGACGCTTGGACTGCATTCAGCAGGGAACATTTTGGATCTGCTGGAAATAGCAGTTTTGTCTTCATGGAAACTGGAGCCAAAGTTGGGATGTCGCGCCTTTCTCTGTGCGTGCTTCAAATTGTCAGATATTTAAAAAACACCAAGCATGTACATGGAAACTGATGCATTCTTGTTTCTTTCAAAACAAATGTGTTCCTCAGGAGCATCCTGAGATTGTGATTTTCATGTCCTCCTAGTGGTGCAGCGACAAAACTTCTAGCACATTTGCAAAGCTAAGCAGGGTCTGGAGTGGTTTTGAGTTGGATGGGTGACCGTGTGCTGAAATTCCTGCATTGAAGGGGGTTGGACTAGATGACCTTCAGGATCCTTTCCAGCTCCACAATTCTATGGAATCTAAGAAGAGAGGAGTGGGGAGGCTGGATCTGGCCCATTTGGAATGCAGTTTCCTATCATACTGGGACCGGCAGCCGCGTGACACCGGCTACGCAACTTCCGGTGTCGCTTAGAGAGCGCCTAGCTTACCTGCCAAGTCCCGGACTGCAGAATCCGGGACTGGCAGCCGTGTGACACCGGAAGTTGCGTAGACGCAACTTCCGGTGTTGCTCTGCCTATCTATGGGCACCAAAAATGGCCACCGCCGGCTTTGAAAATCGCGCCTATGCATATCCGGAAGTGTGTAGACGCAACTTCCGGTGTCGCTCTGCCCATCTATGGGCACCAAACATGGCCGCCGCCGACACCGGAAGTCACGTCTACTCACTTCTGGACATGCGTAGACGTGACTTTCAAAGGTGACGCCGGCCATTTTCAGTGCCCATAGATGGGCAAATCAGAAAAAAATGGCCGCCGGCAGAAGAATATAAGGGAAAATAACAGGAGACGAAGTGATACGGGGGACCGCTGGGAAACGGTATGAAAAAATGGGGGTTTCCCGGGGAAAACAGGGTACTTGGCAGCTATGTTTCCTATCCGTGATACAGGGTCTGTTGTATCTTGCTTAAAAATATTCCTTCAGTAGCACCTTAAAGACCAACTAAGTTTTTATTTTGGTATGAGCTTTCGTGTGCATGCACACTTCTTCAGATACACTTGAAACAGAAGTCAGACCCTTAGGTGTCTTATATGTCACAAAAAGTTGGTCTTTAAGGTGCTACTGAAGGAATATTTTTATTTTGCTTATAAATAATAACAGTTTAGCATGTAAGTTTTCCCCATCTGTGTGGGATGTGATATCACAGAAAGCAGTCCAATACATCATTTCCTATTTGCCCAGAGTGGACACACAGGGAAATGTTGCTCCAGCCAGGAGGACTTCCTGTCCCACCTGTCTGGAACATCCTCCCCCTGTGTGTGATCAGGTAGATCTGGCAGACCCCATAAAAGGGCCAGTCACACAGCCATCTTTCTCTTGACACTTACTCTCTTCAACTCTTGTTGCTCTTGATGTTCTTGATGGGCTCAATCCCCATATGGGATGAACACAATCTCTCTTCTGTGACTACAAGCTAAAGCCTGCCTTCAGGGAACCTACTGTAAACTGAATGTAAGTAAACGTCTTGTCACTTTTAAGTGAAGACTGTTGTGTCTTTATTCTTTTTAAGAGGGAACCAAGGGGATTTACCAGGAACAAACCCAATCTGGACAAGCCAGATTGGTTTGCTTAAATACAGTGGTACCTTGGTTTAGGAACTTAATCCGTTCCGGAAGTCCGTTCTTAAACCAAAGCATTTTTAAACCAAGGCGTGCTTTCCCATAGCAGTGCGGGACTCAATTCACAAATGGAACATACTCAAAAGGAAGTGAAACATGTTCTGTGTCCAAGGCTAGTTCACAAACCCGAACACCTACTTCAGGGTTTTCAGCGTTCTTAATCCAAGTTGTTCATCAACTAAGCTGTTCTTAAACCAAGGTACCACTGTAAAGAGATTCAAACGAATCTACCAACTAGCTTCCTGCAATATACAGGGGAATGTTCTCTGCTACCAGCTCACTAGTGTGGGTGAGGAAGGATAATATTTAATCAATATATCCTCTCCTAGTATCCACAACATTCCCACAATCTGCAGGGGGTTTGACTAAAGAACTCTGTGGATTCTTCCCCATTCTACAATTTTATGATTCCATGAAAGTCTCTTTATCTTTCCCAATGCATTCCAAAACACTTACAGGTAATTCTACTAATGTCCCACAAGACATACCTGCCGTCTTTGACATACATCTCCCAATATTGCTTCAGTTTTAAACCATCAATTTTTTTTTAAACTGAGCTGTGCAATACCATCTCCATATAATTTGAGATTCTTGTTTTTTAAAAGCTCACACCCCTTAATGGCCTATTGTCTTTGTCCATGGAGTTTTCATGGCAGGGATACTGGAGTGGGTTTGCCAGTTCCTTCTCCAGGTGGATCACGTTTAGTCAAAACTCTCCACTATGACCTGTCCGTCTTGGGTGGCCCTGCACGGCATAGCTCATAGCTTCTCTGAGTTATTCAAGCCCCTTTGCCACGACAAGGCATTGATCCATGAAGATGATCCATGAGATGGTTGGATAGTGTTCTCGAAGCTACCATCATGAGTTTGACCAAACTGCGGGAGGCAGTGGAAGACAGGAGTGTCTGGCGTGCTCTGGTCCATGGGGTCGGACACGACTAAACGACTAAACAACAACAACCCCTTAATGGCAGTATTCAGAGAAATAAAGGAACCGACATTACGCAAATTCAGCGGTACCCATTTTGCAAATTGCAAATTGCTCTGTCAGCTCCACCTGCACTTTTCTGCAGAGGGCTGTCCATTTATCACTGTTAATGGAATGTAAAAAGCAATAGGCGTTTTGAAAAATCATACTATGAACAATTGGACTCAAATAAATTATATGCATTGATGCTTACTTTGGACACAGCGGGCTTCATTCCAACTGAGCTATTGATGTATTCAACCCCCCACCCCCACCCCCGAGGAACCCTTGCCAGGATCAGTACTGTACTGGCTTCTGCTATAGGACTGAGGTCCAGGAAGATCTTCCCCACAGACCTTTTAATTAGGAGGACGGTCTCGTTAAAAACCTCCCCAAATACCTGCATTGATGCCTCTCGGGCCAGGGCGTCCGGGCTCACAGTTAGGAGTCTGTCTTGTTATGGCTCCACCTCTGGTCCCTTAACACTGAAGTCAAGCCAGGGTGGAGAGCGCAAACTGCCTCTCAGAGAAGCTGGAGGCAAGCAGGAGACGTTTCAGTTGGCGATTGGGGAGCTGAACCAACTCCCCCAAGGAAGCTCCATTTTAATGGGCCCAGGGAATCTTGGCAGGCAGAAGGAGGAAGTGATCTTCTCAGGGCCAGTCGCTGGGGGCCACAGGAGGGGAGAGAAGAAGAAGAAGAAGAAGAAGAAGAAGAAGAAGAAGAAGAAGAAGAAGAAGAAGAAGAAGAAGAAGAGGAGGAGTAGTAGTAGTTTGGATTTGATATCCCGCTTTATCACTACCCGAAGGAGTCTCAAAGCGGCCAGCATTCTCCTTTCCCTTCCTCCCCCACAACAAACGCTCTGTGAGGTGAGTGGGGCTGAGAGACTTCAGAGAAGTGTGACTAGCCCAGGGTCACCCAGCAGCTGCATATGTGGAGGAGTGGAGACCCGAACCCGGTTCCCCAGATTACGAGTCTACCGCTCTTAACCACTACACCACACTGGCTCTCACTGCCTAGAGAGCTGCTGTTGCGCTCATGGTCTCCTTGCAGACTTCCCACAGGCATCTGGTTGGCCACTGTAAGCTCAGGATACTGGACTAGATGGGCCTTTGGCCCGATCCTGCAAAGCTCTTCTTAAATTCTAAGGGTACTAGGGCTCTGAGAAAAATGATGTCCATGTGGTGATAGGATCCAGGGTTATAAAATTGTGATTCACGTGCTGGAAGTCATAGAATCATAGAATTGTAGAGTTGGAAGGGACCCCAAGGGCCATCCAGTCCAACCCCCTGCAATGCAGGAATCTCAACTCAAGCATCCTTAAGAGAAGGCCAACCAACCTCTCCTTGAAATCCTTCAAGGAAGGAGAGTCCACCACCTCCCAAAGGAGACCATTCCATTGTCAAGCAACTCTTACTGCCAGAAAGTTCCTCCTGATGTTGAGTTGGAATCATAGCTGCCAAGTTCTCCCTTTTTTAAAGGGAAATTCCCTTATGCTGAATAGGCTTCCTCGTGAGAAAAGGGAAAACTTGGCAGCTATGGTTGGAATCTCCTTTCTTGTAACTTGAAGCCTTTGGTTCAAGTCCTACCCCTCCAGAACAGGAGAAAACAAGCTTCTTCCCTCTTCCACGTGACAGACCTCCAGATTTTTGAAGTCGAGAGAGTGAAATGCTTCTCTCGTTGTATGGGGACCAACACTTTAGCACAGTGTTAGGAGCAGGTCAGCAAGAAATCACACGGCTTCAGCGACGTTAACTCTATTCAAGGAAACAAGGTCAACTCAGGAAGCCAGGCCTAGTGACCACAACAACTCGTCCCAGTAGATCTTGTCCCTATGAGGCAGTTGTGAGGACTGAAGGTCCCTGCCTTCCCACTGTTCCCTAAGTCTCCTCCCTCTGCCCGGGTCCTTTCCAAGCAATCTGAGACCCTGATGCCTTGTCTGTCTCTGCTCTGCCCTCTTCATACCTCTTTTGGTTCTGAGAAATCAGAGGGGAGGGGAGCCGGTAGCAGAAGGATGGGGAGACACCAGACTTCTCCAGCAGCCTGCCTGATCTCTGCATCTTGGCCTCCCTCCTCTCCTGCTTCTGGACTTCTTTCTGCCACAGAATCTTCCTGCTCACTGAACCCTGTTACCTTTTCAGCTTCCAACACCTCCTCTTCCCAGTCTTCTCCCTCTGCCCTCGCATCATTGTCCCACCACCATTCCCTGGGCTCTGAGGTTTCTTTCCTTGGGGGTTCCCCAACTGGTGTCTCCCACCTGTCCTCTGCATCTGTCCAGTCCACGACGCCCAGTTTCTTCAACCTGTCATATTGGTGGGGGCTGATAGTTGTTGTAGAACAAAATAACTGGGGATCTGTCAGGGATTCTTCAACAGAAACTACTGGCATTGCAGGGGGTTGGTCTAGATGACCCTGGTGTCCCTTCTGTCGTTGTATGATTCTGGGAAGGACAGATCCTGAAGCTGAGGCTCCAACTTTTTGGCCACCTCATGAGAAGAGAAGACTCCGTGGAAAAGACCCTGGTGTTGGGAAAGATGGAGGGCACAAGGAGAAGGGGACGACAGAGGACTAGATGGTTGGATGGTGTTCTCGAAGCCACCAACATGAGTCTGACCAAACTGCGGGAGGCAGTGGAAGACAGGAGTGCCTGGCGTGCTATGGTCCAGGGGGTCACTAAGAGTCGGACACGACTAAACAATGATTCAGTCTTGCAGATGCAAAGGCTAACTGTGTGTTGTTTCTCTTTTAGAAGTGACCTTCTTTGTAGGAAATGTGATATATATATATATATATATATATATATATATATATATATGTAAGGGGGAGGGCTTATAGAGAACCCCCCCCCTCCATCCGAAGCAGCCCGTCTCCCAGCAGTCATGGGAGTGAAGGGTCTGATGGAGGGAGTCAGGAAACGGAGAGGGAGTGCCAGGGCTCTGGCAACATCCAAGAGCCCCTGCTCCATAGGCAGGAAGAGAGGGAGGAGGACAGAGAGGACAGGAATCGGTCAGACAGAAGACCCGTCCCCCCGACGCCGGAATTGAGGAGGAGGAGGAGGAAAGGGAGGCGCTTCTCAGTTCCGAGGCTTTTATGTTGGTCCAGAACGCGGAGGGGGGCAGTGCAGGAATCTGACTCGAGCGGGTAGACATGGAATCAGTAGTTCGTTACACTGTGAATAATGTGCACCAATAAAACCGTCTGAAAGACAAGCATGAAACAGCCCTATTAGAAAAATTAACCAATAAGTTGAAATTGACACGGGGACAAATAGAAGAAGACGGCTTCACCCCAGTATGGCTCCCCTTTATCACATACACAGCCCAACAAGACAACGACAGAAATCCACCAACACCATACAAATCTGATGAGAAGAGAAGACTCCCTGGAAAAGACCCTGATGTTGGGAAAGATGGAGGGCACCCCACTCACATAAAACAGACCACCACAGCCAACCACAAAAGAAAACTATATCCTAGGCCAACCCCAACAACTCTCACCATCAAAGGAAAACAAATGCACAGCAAAGAACTTGCACAACCGACGCTGACAACCCCCCCCCCCACATTAAGTAAAATAGAAACATTGTCACACACCCCACCCCCACCCTTCCCTTATCTACCGCCCCCCCTTTCCTCCCCAATGTCTCAACAACTGAAACTGATCTGTAAAAATGCTATGAGAGACATTGCACACGTCTTTGTAAACTGAGAAAACCTTTAATAAAAATTTATTTAAATATGAAAGACAAGCATGTGGAAGGTCGTTACTCAAGAGTAGTCACCTCATCCCTGACAATATATATTAAAGATGATATCATTTAGTAATCCAGGGGCAAAGGAACCCAGACGCTGACCTTTAGCCAAAGCTCCTGGGAACTCAGTCTCCAGAATCAGCCAGATCCTCCATTTCCTTCCAGTGGTTATATCTGATAAAGTGAGGGCAACACCAGCCCTGCTGTCTGAAGCTATATTGATTTTATGCTTTCTGCCGGACGTTATTGACCCTCTTCCTTCTTTAAAAACAGGTGCATGGTGATGACACCATTAGCTTCAGGAAACGTGATCAAAAGAAATGAGAGTTTGTTTACACGGCTATTTTTTCTGCAGAACTGCTCCTCTTATAGGTGCCACACACTACCTGCTCTGCATTTGTAAGAAATTGATCTGTTAGTGTAGAGCAGGCACCCCCAAACTTTGGCCCGCCAGATGTTTTGGACTACAATTCCCATCTTCCCCGACCACTGGTCCTCTTAGCTTGGGATCATGGGAGTTGTAGGCCAAAACATCTGGAGGGCAGTCTGTCTGAGACAGACTGAATTGTATAATAGTGAGAGGCTCACACGAGCCTGCAACCAGCTATCTGCTGTGCATGTAAAAAAGGGGGAATGTAACTCTGCTAAGTAAAGGAACTTGCTAGTGCAATTTAGGAAGGATATTAATAAGCCATATATCTTCTACTGCCACCCTGAACATTCCCACATTCTTCATTTTGTGAACTGCTTCGAGGGTTGTTGTTGTTGTTGCTTTTCCAATCAAGAGGTACCGTATTTTTCCATCTATAAGACACCCCCTTGTATAAGACAACCCCTATTTTTTGAGCCCAAAATTAAGGAATAAATATTTCAAACATTTCGTGTACAAGACGGCCCCCAATTTTAAACTTAAAATTTTTGGGGGGAAATACACGAAAAAAGACGGTATATAAGTTTTATGGCATGACTTGCAGAGCTAAGCGCTGCTAACCTGACTTCCAGTGGCACCCATAACCTGGGACCCAAGTCAGCACGCCTGCTCTGAGCACAGGCGCAATATGCGGACAGGACCCTCCTCCTGTCAGCAATCGTGCTGCAGCATTCTGCATGATCTCACCTTCCTTTCGCTGGCGTTTTCAGCGCCCCTGTGTCCTGCCGTTATTACATTTTGCTCCCTGCCATGGGTGGTTTCTCTCTCGGAAAGAGCAGCCAATCATTTCTGTAAATAACTCAAGTATTAAGCAAACAGCGGGACTGCGTCAGAATACAAGCTTGCAGCCAGCCAGCCACCCAGGGATCCATCATTTGTGGCAGGGACTCTGCTCGGGCCCAAAATGAATCCTCAGGTTTGGTTGTGCTCTGACTTCCAGCAGCCACAGGGGTCAAGTTGTCCTTTACGTCCCACGCCATGCTCGAAAACATCCCCATTTCTTGTCGGAGCGAGCAGCAGGTTTTCCTTTGATCTTGGCGGGATTTGGACGAGGATCTGCATTTCAAACCTCGGCTTCCCCAGCCAAAGACATCTCTCTCTCTCTATCGTGCTTGGCAGCTTTGCGAAATCCATCAGGTCTGGGACTCTTCCCTGCGCTCTCCCTCCCTCCTTCACAAACATTGATTTTTCTAAACAAAATTTAAAAATTCCTTCCAGTAGCACCTTAGAGACCAACTAAGTCTGTCAAAAAAACCAAGATCATGGCCACTGGTCCCATCACCTCCTGGCAAATAGAAGGGGAAGAAATGGAGGCGATGAGAGATTTTACTTTCTTGGGCTCCTTGATCACTACAGATGGTGACAGCAGTCACGAAATTAAAAGACGCCTGCTTCTTGGGAGAAAAGCAATGACAAACCTAAGATAAAGGTAAAGGGACCCCTGACCATTAGGTCCAGTCATGACCGACTCTGGGGTTGCGCGCTCATCTCGCATTATTGGCTGAGGGAGCCGGCGTATAGCTTCCAGGTCATGTGGCCAGCATGACAAAGCCGCTTCTGGCAAACCAGAGCAGCACATGGAAACACCGTTTACCTTCCCGCTGTAGCGGTTCCTATTTATCTACTTGCACTTTGACGTGCTTTCGAACTGCTAGGTTGGCAGGAGCTGGGACCAAGCAACAGGAGCTCACCCCGTCACAGGGATTCGAACCGCCGACCTGCTGGTCAGCAAGCCCTAGGCTCTGTGGTTTAACCACAGCGCCACCTGGGTCCCTTCTAATGACAAACCTAGACAACATCTTAAAAAGCAGAGACATCACCTTGCCGACAAAGGTCCGTATAGTTAAAGCTATGGTTTTCCCAGTCGTGATGTATGGAAGTGAGAGCTGGACCATCAAGAAGGCTGATCGCCGAAGAATAGATGCTTTTGAATTATGGTGCTGGAGGGGACTCTTGAGAGTCCCATGGACTGCAAGAAGATCAAACCTATCCATTCTGAAGGAAATCGGCCCTGAGTGCTCACTGGAAGGACAGATCGTGAAGCTGAGGCTCCAATACTTTGGCCACCTCATGAGAAGAAGAGAAGACTCCCTGGAAAAGACCCTGACGTTGAGAAAGATGGACAGAGGACAAGGACAGAGGACGAGATGGCTGGACAGTGTTCTTGAAGCTACAAACATGAGTTTGACCAAACTACGGGAGGCAGTGGAAGACAGGAGTGCCTGGCGTGCTCTGGTCCATGGGGTCACGAAGAGTCGGACACGACAAAACGACTACAGTGGAACCTCGGTTTATGAATTTTCGGTTTATGAACACCGCGGACCCATCTGGAACGGATTAATTCACTTCCCATTACTTTCAATGGGAAAGTTCGCTTCAGTTTATGAACGCTTCAGTTTATGAACAGACTTCCGGAACCAATTGTGTTCATAAACCGAGGTACCACTGTAAACAACAAAAACAAGTCTGTCATTGGTATGAGCTTTCGTGTGCATGCACACTTCTTGAGATACACTGAAACAGAAGTCACCAGACCCTTATATATAGTGAGAGAGTGGGGAGGGGGATTACGCAGAAGGGTGGTTTTTTCTCTGATTTTTCTCACATTCACACAAACACTAAACGCCTGGGGTGACATGACGGAAGCCACAAGACGGAAAAAATTGCAGTGTCGTCCCTTTCGCCCTGAATTGAGGATTTCTAAATGTTGGCACATCCAATGTGGCATTGCCCCCACTGTCGGTTTGTCGGTTGTGATATATTCTCATTTCACTTTTTGCTAAATTCATTTGCTTCTCTGCTGATACCAACCAGCCCTTCCTCCAACGAGACCAGAGCTGTAATTGCCAGGCTATAACTCATTGGCTAATGTAAAGGAAATTCAGACCATTGTGCATTTTGCACCCAAGAGCAATGTACTGGTGTTCTCTTTGCTGCTGCATAGAACAATGCATGAATCAGACCTTTAGATTTAGTAAGTAAAGCTTTTAAACTTACTTAAGAAGGTTTGATTTGTTCATTGATGGAGGGGTAGAGACAGGGGGCAAGCATTTTTCGTCAACCTGGATAGCTTAGTGGGTTAGAGTGTGGTGTTCATAGCACCAAGGTTGCAGGTTCAATCCCTGTATGAGACTGCTGCATATTCCTGCATTGCAGTGGGCTGGACTAGATGATCCTTTGGGTCCTTCCAATTCTATGATTCTATAACGGGATATTCAAAGGGATTTAATAACCTACATTCCACGCTACACAGCTGGTTACCTCTGAGAGTGTTTTTAACTCTGCTAAGGGCTCTCTCCCACTAGAGATTGTGCAAAGCCTCATGTTTTGAATCTAGGCACCTAGGCATTTTTTTTTGTTAGTTACTCGCACGTGGGTCAGATCCATTTTCCACCTCCACGTAGCTTTTGAGAGGAGCAAAACGCCTGCCCAAGAACACTTGGAGAAATGCTGGACACTAGGGTGATGTCTTTTTCATTCCCCCCCCCCTCAAAAATTATTTCCTGTAGCACAAATGGATGAACTTTTGCCTATTAATGACTAAAATGAGATATATTCCATTGAAATATTAAAAAAGGTTATGCACAAACCGTTTTAATTTTTTTTGGTATGCCGTTTTACCATTTCATAAAATTGTATCAACAATTCTCTATATATTTCGTATCAAATTTGGACACAATGCCACATTCCACAACGGGGAGTGTTCTTAGCAACATAGGGTATACAAATGTCACACCTGCGCAAGGTAAAAGCCCCCTTTTGGGACCTCAAAACTCAGCCAGCAGACCCTGCCGGGCATGCTGGGAAAAGAACCTACAGGAGAGGTAGCAAAACATCGCCCTCTAGCGGCGTCTATACTGTTACTGCAGCTAAAAAAAGCTTCCTTGTGTGTTTGATGACCCTATTTAATGTTGTATATATGTGACTCTAAAGCTTGGGTTCAATTTTATATCTGCTTACAGCGACTTCAAAAATGGTAAAAAAACTGATAAATATTTTTTTTAAAATCATTTTGTGTGTGAGGTTTTTTTTAAAATCAAATCTCTTTGAAAGTAAGATTTTATCTAATATTTAATGAAAGCTCATCAAATTATGATACAGGGAAATGAGGTTGTAAAAAAGTCATCACCCTACTGGACACAGAGTAACCTTATAACCTCTTGGATCTTTGCTCCAGTGTTTAAATGGTGAGGTGCGATCCAGCAAAGGGTCTGCGGATTCTGAACCATTGCATTGCATGGAAATAAAAAACTGGGGGCGGGCGGACGCTTTTAGTGAAATGTCATTCACAATTAAATAACAGCCTCCAGCAGCGAGGCTTCCTTTGAAAGGGTACCTGTTTCCTGTCAAAAGGATATTAAGTACCGGTACTTACAGATAATTGTAAAGTCAAAACACTAAGCATTTTCCTCTGTCTTATCCATCCACCTGGGTATCTCGGTATGGGTGGCATTGTCTGAAATCACACTAGAAAAAAATAAAATTAGTATTTATCCTCCTCCTGCTTGAGGACCCAGAGCCACTTAGGAGAAAAAAAATATACAATGCAATGAAAGAAATAAAAGAGGGTTATTATCAAAAGGATAGTTTTAAAAATGAAAGTATTAAAAGCAAGCTGTCATTTATAAAGAGCAACATAATTGTTATGAAACTGTTCAAAGGAAAGTGCTTCTGACTTTCATCTGAAAGGCAGCAAGGAGTGAATCTCCAAGGGCACATCAGTCAACATCCAGATCCCCCGACATAGCTGCCAAGTCTCCCGTATTCCCCGGGAAACCCCCGTTTTCCCGGCTGTTCCCAGCCGAAAAAACAGATTTTTTTTGTTTTCCCCCGGTTTATTCTGGCGCGGTGGCCATTTTGGAACCGGGCGGAGCATGCTCAGAAGTGACTTTTGATGCTGCTCTGCCCAGTTCCAAAATGGCTGCAGCGCGACTTCTGGTGCGGCGGCCATTTTGGAACTGGGCACAGCAGCATCAAAAGTCACTTCAGAGCATGCTCTGCCCAGTTCCAAAATGGCGGCAGCGCCACTTCCGGTCTGCTACTTCCGGTCCGATCCCTTATATTTCAGGCAGGAACTTGGTAGGTATGTGCCCCGAGGATCCAAATTCTGTGCCACAGCAGTTTAGTTTATTGTGTTTTTATTTTGTTTTCTTGGTATTAGTATGCTGCTCACCGCTTGGGAGACCTTTGGACCAAAAAGCATTCCAGTGTTATGAGTTTTTCTTGGGGTGGGGGTGGGGCAGTTTCGATTGTGGGAGATTTGCCTTCAAACCTAACAATGCTAGTTAGTATATGAAGGGGTTAAGGACCACAAAGTCCTCCTTGTTAGAGTAGGCTCAATGAGGTCACATCTCCCCTTCTTCTGAGAGGAATAATAGTACAGTGGTACCTCGAGTTCCGAATGCCTCGACTTCTGAAGGTTTCGACTTACAAAGTCCGCTAACCTGGAAGTATTTTTGCCGTGCGTGCGTCCTGCGCCTGCACAGAAGTGGCGCACGCGCGGTCTGTGCATACGCATGCGCAAATTGGACGCTTCGACATTCGAAGGTTTAGATTTACGAAGAGCGCCGTGGAACGGATCGCCTTCGTAAGTTGAGGTACCACTGTATAATAGAATTGTGGAGCTGGCAGGGACACCAAGGATACTGGGAGCCAATGATAGGTCTCTTAAGACCAGTGTTATGTGGTCTCGGCGGCTGCTCCCAGTCACCAGACTAGCTGCCGCATTCTGGATTACAGTGGTACCTCGGATTAAGAACTTAATTCATTCCAGAGGTCCGTTCTTAACCTGAAACTCTTCTTAACCTGAGGTACCACTTTAGTTAATGGGGCCTCATGTTCTCATCCTGAAGCAAAGTTCTTAACCCGGCGTACTATTTCTGCCGCCGTGCTGCCGCTGTGTGATTTCTGTTCTCATCGTGAAGCAAAGGTACTATTTCTGCGTTAGTGGAGTCTGCAACCAGAAGTGTCTGTAACACGAGGTATCACTGTAATTAATTTGGCCGCTTGGAAGGGAGTGCATCTCACCGGAGGAAGAAGGCTCTCCACCCCCAGCCTACAAGATCAGCACACTACAAGCCCTGCCCATGAAATAATACATTGTCACGATGCTTCCCTTCCCTGAGTTCCCATTTATCAAGAGGTCCATTCATCGTGTGGTCACATTCCTCAGGGTTCACAGAGCCCGCTAGTGTGTGACTTCTGCGCTTGCTCCGCAAGCGTCTTTCAAATGTTAAACCAATATTAGCCAAGCGATTGGCGTCTTCTCTTTCTCAACAGGCAGGGGGAGGCGGGGGCCTCCAGCCACAACCCCCTTATTAGCAGCTTGGCCAATGCCAACAAGAAACCCCCAAATATGAGCTCATGGGTAAACGCCAATTATTTTTTTAAACGCCGATTATTTGTGAGCCGTTTCCAAAATGGCAACCCCAGGCAATCTTAGGAGATGAGAAAGCTGGCAAGATCTAGACATGGGAGAAGCCGCAAGATTCAGATCGCCTTGCCTCAAAGAGGATATTGCAGAGTTGGAGAAGGTTCAGAAAAGGGAATCGCAAACGATCAAGGGAATGGAGCGACTCCCCTTTGGGGAAAGTTTGCAGCATTTGGGGTTTTTTTGGTAAGGCAATTGTTATTGTAGACTTATTTTAATTTTTGTTGAAAAACGCTTTGATATTTTTAACGACACAGCTGTATACACATATTTTTTATAAAGAAATATAGAATTGTAGAGTTGGAAGGGGCCATCTAGTCCAATCTGCTGCAATGCAAGAATTTCAACATGCGGTCTCCCATCCAAGTTGAAACCATACCGGACTCTGCTTAGCCTTGCAAATGTGCCAGCAGTTTTATTGCTGCAGCACCTGATACGTTAATGCTTGCTTTTCAGAGGGCTGGACTAGATTTCTCTTTGGGTCCCTTCCAACTCTACAGTTCTGTCATTCTATAGGTATAGGATTGTAGCCTAAAGCAAAGTCTTCCCCTGGGCTGTCTTAAGCATATGCGGCACTGGGGTGCAAAGATCTGCCCGGTGCCCCTCTCCAGGTTGCCCTGTCCCAGGCACGCAGGAGGACGGGGCCGGCCGGCCACCTCAGCGTCTCGCTGGCTCGATCGCCCCCAAACTTGCGGCTCAGAGCTGCCTGCAGCGGAAGATCCCACCGCAGTGCTCCGACTGATGGGTGGGCTCTTTCCCAGACTCAACTCTTGGGTCCTGGACTCTTGGCCTGGCGCCCCTGAGAGCCCAGCGCCCAGGTGCCCTGCACCCCTAGCGCCTATGGGTAAGACGACCCTGGTCTTTCCTAACACCACCAGAGGTAAAATAGGGAGCTCAGTTTTTCAGGAACAGGTGCAAAGGGAAGGTCCTTGCCTTTGGCAAATAAGTAGCATTGAAGCATATGGGGACGCAGCTCCCTTTGTGAACATTGTTTAATGTGCGGCGAGATCATTGCTGACACAGCAAGGCGATTTGCGCCCCGCTCTGCCCTGACAGGCTGTAATGTTTGACATATTGCAGCATTTGACATCCTGGGTCAACAGCTGTTCCGCATGTCAAGGGCATCTTTTGTAAACGATGTGCCGCTGTCCTTATGAGAGGCGGTAAAAGGCTGAGCTCAAAGGTTAATGGCTCTTTGCTGCTCTAGGGAGCATGATGGGATGTGGGCGGCCTGCAGAGTGGGGCTGGGGGTGGCTTTGCTCGGCTGGAAATGAGAGCTGCGCTGAGCAAGGTAACATGGGGATGGCGAATCAAAAGCCCGGCTAATTGACTCGGAGTGGTGTGTGTTTGGCTCGGTCCCAGGAAGCTAATAATGTGCCCAGGGCAGAGTTAAGCCGGATTTCTCTGTTTGCTGAGAAAAGAAGAGTGGGTGAACTGGAGTGGAGCTGCCAAGTTTGGAAACCCAACATTTGGAAGAATTGTCGAGTGGGAAGGGACCCCCAAGGGTCATCTAGTTCAACCCCCTGCAATGCAGGAAGCACAGCTAAAGATTCCCTGGCAGATGGTCATCCAATATCACTTGCATAATGTAATAGAAAACAGGTCGGGGAGCAAGTAGTCCACATTTAATTTCTTGGCCCCTGGGTGCATTGAAAAACAATCCAAGTTCGTCCCGTTCAGCAACCCCACACCTTTTTTATTTTTATTTTTCATTTTTTTTATTTAATTTGCACATACAACCAAACATATTCACCTTTTTTTTAAAAAAAACTTAAATGCAATAAGATACAGAAATAAATACTACACCAATGTGACTTCCCTCCACCAGTGTACCTCATTTCTTATTCCTTAATATTCTTATTTACATTGCAATTTATATCGATCGTCCTGAATGTTGTTATTTTACTAATATTTTGTTTTCTAGATCAGCTTTACACATTTAGTCGAAACATACCAGCATATAGTTTTTAGAACAGTGTTTACTCATGTATTTATCAAACCATTTCCATTGTGACCTTAATTTCTGGTTTGTTTGATATCTTATTACTGCAGTTAATTTTTTAATTAATTTTAATTCAATGAATTCATTAATTAATTTTAACTCAATGAATTCAAAAAGTTTATTTAGCCAATCTTCCTTTGTAGATATATAATTTCTTTTCCAGTTCCTTGCAAGTAGAAGCCTGGCTGCGGCGGTTGCGTATAGAAATCACACTTTCCTGTCTTGTGGTATGTCATTTCCAATTATGCTCAATAGAAATGCCTCAGGGTTTGTTTGTTTTTTACTTTTCAATTTTACACATTTCATTATTTTTACAATCAATTTAACATTTGACTCCCCCCCTTTCTGCGGTTCCTTAAATTTATTTTTTAATACTTTCTGCATAGCCAAGTTCGTTTAACTTGCTCATTTAATTATCTACTGAAAATATATACTCTTATAAAAACTGTATGTAGCAACCCCACATATTTTACCTCTTAGCCAATGAGCAGACCATTGAGCGTCCAAATTTTTTTTTTAAGGCTTTCTGGCATATGTGAGCAGCAGCAAACAAAGTAAGGGTTATGGATAGAAGGAAAAAAGAGTAGATACTGGTAATTAAATGGAGATGTAGCAAACATAAGAAAGTTGCAATAGGACATCAAGGAAAGATAGACTGGGAAGTCCATAAAGAATTTAATCAGATGTAAATATGAATGCAGAATGTATATTGAAAAATGCATGCATAAATCTATATCTGTCTATATCTATTTATCATCTCTCATCTATCTATCTATCTATCTATCTATCATCTATCTATCTATATCATCTATCTATCATCTCTCTCTCTCATCTATCTCTATCTATCTATCTATCTATCTATCTATCTATCTAATCATCTATCTATCTATCTATCTATCTCTCTCATCTATCTCTATCTATCTATCTATCTATCTATCTATCTATCTATCTATCTAATCAAGGGTAGGCTAGGCAACCTAAGGCCTGTGGGCTGGATGTGGCCCAATCGCCTTCTCAGTGTGGCCTGCGGACGGTCCAGGAATCAGTGTGTTTTTACATGAGTAGAATGTGTCCTTTTATTTAAAATGCATCTCTGGGTTATTTGTGGGGCCTGCCTGGTGTTTTTACATGAGTAGAATGTGTGCTTTGATTTAAAATGCATCTCTGGGTTATTTGTGGGGTATAGGAATTCATTCATTCCCTCCCCCCCCCCCAAAAAAATATAGTCCGGCCCACCACATGTTCTGAGGGAAAGTGGACCTGCCAATGACCACTGATAGATCTATCTTTTGGGCTGTTTGCCATGGAAGCCTTCTGACCCCTAAGCTGGCATTCTGTCTAATTTATGACGTATTACACAGTTCATAAACAGAGCCCTGCTTATGTCCAAAGGCCAAGATAGGGGAGTGTCAGGGGTGCCATCAACAGCCCACTGGAAGGAATATTGCATGTCTGGAAGTGCGTAGAAGCGACTTCTGGCGCTGCGGACATTTTGGAAATAGGCACAGCGGCGCCAGAAGTTGCTTCTACGCATGTCCGGAAGTGCGTAGAAGCGACTTCTGGTGCCGCAGCGCTACTGATCCCGTATTTTTCAATCCGGAACTTGGCACCTATGCATCTGTCTCTTGTCTCTGTTCACTGGTACCTTGCTACTGTTCATCACCCATAATTTCCCAACTCCTTCCTTCCTTCTTCTGAGGTGTGTCCTGTCTCAAACCACCATGATCCTATGTCCATACTCTCTCTCCCTTCCTCCTCTCTGGAAGGCTCTTGGGGTGCCGGTCTCCATCACTCTTCCTCATCAGCCCAGCCCCTGACCGGCAGTCACCCAATTTCATATCTGGTCCCACCCATTTCCCCTCTGGCCCCACCCATTACTGTCATGTGACACCCCCCCCCCCCGAAGGTAGCGTTCAGGCTGATGAAGCCTGGAATGAAGTAAGCAAAATAAAAGTGAGATCTCTTCTTGCCATCCAAAAGTGGAGAATTCAGAAGCAGCAAATGGGAGACTTTGCCAAACTCTTTTTCCTCTCGAAATGCCCATGGAACTCGACTCGAGAGCTTCCACTCTCTTCCGTGCAATCAGATTTCAACCCATCAGAAGTGTGGAATTTGCAATTCAGGATAATGACACTTCACTTTTCGCCCAGGCTTAGTGGCAAAGAAGATCTTGAAATAGCTCGTGAGGAAGACATTAAACAATGTTTGCATCGCTCAAACAATTAACAATGTTCATGCTGTTCAGCAAGGCTTTGAAAGTGTTAGTCTTTTCCCGCAATTAAATCAGGTCCCTGGTAGGGGTTGCCAGATAATATGAGATAATTAGCATCTCATCAGGACTGCATTTAAGTAGAGCACTTGACACCCCACTTCCCCAAATGCTCAGAGCATGCAATTACTTATCTATTATTACTATTAGCCAAATACACACCAGGAAGAAATTAGAAAAAGAAACCCTCCACGGTGGAAAAATCCTGGCATTGGAAAATCGAATGGTCAAAAGTAGTTTTCAGCCGTTATCACAGGGTGGGTGATAATTTTCTTGCCCCTTGTCATTGAAAGCCTCTTTTTGAATGATCAACTTTCTTTTATCAACAAAGGCAGTGCTTTCCCCCTTGGGGTACGCATACCCCTAAACATTTTGTGAATCTTTGTACTTTTGTCCATTTACTGCTTGGCAGGGGGTTGGACTAGATGGCCCTTGTGGTCTCTTCCAACTCTATGATTCTATGACTCTATTTATTTCCCCCGATTTGAACTATAAAATGGTGGAAGCAAAATTAAAAAAATTCCTTCCAGCAGCACCTTAGAGACCAATTAAATTTGTCATTGGTATGAGCATGCACACTTCTTCAGATATTATCAGTGGTTTTCTTGAGTCAAAATGAGAGTACCCCTAAACATTTTTTTAAAGAAAAAAGTGCTGGCTTGCTTCCCACATTGGGGGTGGGTGGGTGGGTGGCACATCATGTGATGTGTCACATGACACTTCCCACCCCCACCACCGCGATGTGGGTGGGGAATAGGTAGCCTCCTTCTGCCCACGTGACATCAAGCGGGGAGGAGGGGGTGGAGTGGGGTCACATTTTTTGGGGGTGCAGCCCCCTCCTTGAAAATGTGGGGGGGAGGGCTGAAGACCTCTCAGCCCCCACTACTCAGCGCACCTGGCTTATAGCAACAAAGGCAGGAGAAAGGAATTCTTTGTCATCAAAGCAATGCTGAGTTACCATACTTTTGCTAAGTTCTTAAAAGAAAAGAAAATCTAGGCCAAGTTCAAGGTGTTACTATTAGTGTTATGTATTCAGTGGTCTGTGTTTGCCTGAGTCTGGGCTAAGGACTCTGAGCTCCTGTGTTCTGATTCGATACACGTTGTCCAATCACAGAACATTTCAGGATTTGGGCCACTGCCATTGGCCCTTGAACTCTGAGTCGTGATTCGCAGTTTGGAAGTGTAGCCAGCCAATCACGTTGGGAGTGGGAGTGGCCCAGGCTTTCAGAAATGTATATAAGTAGTTGCTTTGCCACTGGTTCCCAGTTATGCAGTTCAATAAAGGTTCTTGCTATTATCACTGTGTCTTGCCCCACCTACACTTCAATTAGTATGTACAAATTCCCACTTGACCGCATTAATTGGCAGACTAGGCACTACTGCAGGTACCCCATAATACCCGTTCCGCATTTGTAAGAATTTGATCTTTTAATAATAATATTAATTTTATTATTTACACCCTGCCCATCTGGCCGGGTTTCCACAGCCACTCTGGGCAGCTTCCAGCAATCAATCAATCAATCAATCAATCAATCAATCAAGACCAGACAAGGCTTCCTGCTAAATATAAAAAGTGCTGGCAAAAAAGGACAGTCACAGAATACCGTATCTAATAAGAACAAGAATTAGAACCCAGCTGTGACAAATCCCTGAAACGAGATGTAATTTAGTGAAAAATACTTAAACTAAACACCACTCAAAGAATATAATGGGTATAAGCCTCTCAAAAGACTAGATGAGATAAGGACATACATTTACAAAATAACCTCTGAACTAAAGTCAACCCTGACGGCTCATTACTCGTTTCACTGGACATAATGTCTGTTTCCTCAGACTTATGAACTTATCCTTTTAGCAATTTCCCTCTGAGGAATTCTTTGAGTGGTGTTTAGTTTAAGTTCAGTATTTTTCACTAAATCACATCTCGTTTCAGGGATTTGTCACAGCTAAATATAAAAAGTGCGGCAGCAGCTACACTTCGGAACTCCCTGCCTATTGATATCCGGCAGGCGCCCCCGTGTTGGGTGGATCTTGGCGCCTCTGCCTGCACATTGTTGTGAGAATGAGGCAAGCAAACCACAAGGGGGTTTATTTGGGCAGAGTAGGAAATCAGAAGGGGGGTGGAATTCTCTTGTTTTTACAGTGCCCTGAGCTAATGATACAGAGATAAACAGAGAAAGGACAGTAACATGGACATATGTTTGTTGCAGGAGGGCTAGCAGGAAGGCAGCCTTTTGCTGAGGAAATGGATAATTCCAGAGGATGCGACTTAATCAGATCTGTCTGTGAAAGGAAGATGAGCGTGCAGTAATTGCCTTTGATCCGAAGGTTAATCCAATCAAAACCCAGCGGAGGGCAGTCTGGGACTGGCTGCCAGCTCCAAATAAGTCCCCCATGCAGATCAAAAGCCTGTTTTTTTGTTTACCCGGTCGGTAAATGGAGCGATGGAGCGTTCCGCCGGCTCGGTTTCACTTACGGCAAAGGGCCGTGTTTGTGTCTGACTGACATGCAGGAGGAATGAGGAAGATGACCCAAACTTGCAAATCTCGGCATAGTTTGCTCTGCTTCCTCTCATAATGAGGAAAGATGGAGCGATGCTGTGGCCCAGATGCCACACTCCTTGATCTCCTTGATCCTTGATTTACAAAAGTCTCATATTTTCCCCATGTATCATTGAGACATTGGGAAGGAAAAGGGGGAAAGAGGTGGACAGGGAGGGAAGGTGGGTGGGGGTGGGGTCAGGTGGCGATGTTTCTATTTTATTTAATATATGTAGGGTTTGTTGTCAGCCTTGCTTGTGCAGGTTCTCTGTTGTTGGCCTCCGCTCCATCTAACTTGCATTACAGGGCACAAACAATGATCGACGGCTCTCCAGGAGGTGCCACCTGCCAAGTCAGAAATGAAAAGCATTTGAGCACAGAAGAATAATCAATCCCCTTTGTTTACTCAGCCAGGTTACAGGTACTTAAAAATGCATGTGCAAGAGAGAAGGGGAAACAGCTGCAATGCGCAGGCATGAAGTTTCTCCGAAGCAGTGAATTTAATCAGGCTCGACAGCTCCATGTGTCTCTGGGTGTTCTACAGAACAAAAACAGAGCTGGTCCTCCCCCCCTTTCCCTTTGAAACTTGCAGTTATTTATAGAGGCCAAAGAAACCCCCAAGAATGCTAAGAACAAATTGCAAAAGGAAATGCTTCAGGCAAGGAGGACTAATGAGAAAGTTGAGGGAAGGTGCTGGTGTATTGTGTTTCTGGCTGTCAGGCCTGACCAAGTGCTGGGAAGTGTTTTCTGACTGACCCCCTCAAGGGGGTCTAAGGAGCTAGTGAAACTGGCCGTGTGGGAGCGATTAGCAACTGAGGGTCAAGTTGCAAAGTGGTCTTAGTACCAATGGACAATTTCACCACCACCTGTCTCTATGACAGTGCATCCCAGCCTTGGATGTGGCTGAAAACACTTGCTACTCCCTCTGTAGGTGGGCTGCCACTTGAAATCATATTTTAACAAAATGCTTCCGCCACAGAAAGCCCAGGTTGTAGGAAACAAGGTACAAGGGTTCAGCTGAGATAGATAATAACGAAGGTTCAAATTTGCGTACTGTTTTCCAGTTGTGTTTCTCTACAATACATACAATCGTAAGGATGTTGTCATGCAGTAGTTCACTTGGCCACAGACAGGTGGCGCTGTGAACTATAGGGTGAAGAGTTGCAGGGCTGCTGAGGGGACTGGGAGACAGGGATGCAGGCCCAAGCAATGTGAGAGGAGGGAACCGGAGGATGGAAATGCGGGCCGGTGAGCAGGCAGATGTCACAGGTAAGTGGTCCATGCAAGCTGTGGAGATTTGAGTGAGGCCTGAGGAATCTGTGCCCAGTGGGATAAGCTTCCAGGAAGATGGACCGCCTCTCCCGGTATGCCCCGCAGACGACATTAAGGTCCACAAATAATAACATACTGGAAATCCCGAGTCACAAGGTGATTAGACTGGCCTCGACCAGGACCAGGGCCTTCTCAGTACTAGCCCCGACCTGGTGGAATGCTCTCTCTCAGGAGACTGGGGCCCAGTGGGAGTTGTCATCTTTTCATAGGGCCTGCAAGACGGAGCTGTTCCGCTTGGCCTTTGGACTGACTTAGTCTGACCCCTGTGTTACCCTCCCCTAAGGCTTTATCCTACAGATATTTAAATGAGGTCGCACTTGTAGATTCCTAATTTTAAAATTGAATGTTAACATTGTATTTAATCTGCATTTTAATTGAATTGTTTCTTTTATGCTCGCTTTGATATTCTTGTTGTTAGCCGGTCTTGACTGGGAAGGGCGGGGTATAAATAAAATTATTATTATTATTATTATTATTATTATTATTATTATTAGCAGCGGTGTTAAGTTCTGACTTTGTGGCATTCCAGGTGAGAAAAATGCCACCAATTTCTGATATTGTGGCAGAGGAGGTGCAAAGATTTACGCAGCGACGGAGAACCTCTGAACGTTGAAAGCTGTGCAGATCGCTTTGGGGGAAGCTTTCTGCCTCTGGGGCTGAGAAGATGGGCTGTCACTCGGCCCAGCAGAAGCAACTTAATTAGCTGGTGTGGGCTTGAGCGAAAGAATCTCGCTTGCTGATCTTCACCCCAGCAGGCCTGCCTGTAGACTGCAGGGCTCTCCGGTAGGAAGAGCAGGCGCGGGGCGAGACTTTCTGTACGCGTGCAAGGGAGAACCTGGCCCGGAGAGGAGGAGAAGAGAGGGTTGGGCTTTAATGAGGCATGCATTGAGATGGCACAGTCGGAGGTGCAGGGTGCCATCTTTGCCTTCCCACACATGTTTGCGATCTCTGGCTTCGAGCAAGCTGAGCAATGTCTTCTTCATCTCCCGCAGCCTCTGAAAAGTAACAGAATGTGCTTGGCACCAGCAGCGAGCTGCCGAGCGCCAATTATACCAGGCTCTGAAAGAAAAATCACGGCGCCCACGTAGGGCTTTGAGGACGGGCGAGAGACATTCAGATGCTTCCAGATCTCAGGAGTTCAGGGGGTAGCCTTGCCTTCACGCGATGTTCCCTGCTAATTGTACAAAAGGACATATATAGCTAGCTTCCAATGCTTGCCTTTGGGTGCGTCGGGCCGAGAAACAAGTGATGAGATCGAGCCTTGAAAACTTTGTGCTGTGTAGCTGTTGGTTGGAGATGGCAAAGAGTCCTCTTTCACAAACACATTCCTTCCCTGGACTGATGGGGGCCGCGAAAGACCAGGCCCAGCTCAGTCATTAGACAGAGTGGTGCAGCTGCTTCAGACGGCAAGATACTGAGGACAGGGGTGGGCATTGAGGTACTGGAGAATGGGTTCATGTGCAGCACATAGCCTGTGTGAATGCCTTCATTTGAGCCAGGGGTCAGCAAACTATTTCAGTAGGGGGACGGTCCACAGTCCCTCAGACCTTGTGGGGGGGCCGGACTATATTTTTTGGGGGGAAATGAACGAATACCTATAACCTACAAATAACCCAGAGATGCACTTTAAATAAAAGCACACATTCTACTCATGTTAAAACACGCTGATTCCCGGACTGTCCGCGGGCCGGATTTAGAAGGCGATTGGGCCGGATCCGGCCCTCGGGTCTTAGTTTGCCTGCCCATGATTTAAGCCAACCTACTGTCCTCTGTCACAGTGGTGTCTAACGCGCTTTTGATCCTAATCTGCCCCCATAACTTTGACAGTGGAGAGAAGTCCTAGCCATTGTAGCTAGTAGTATCTCCTATGCAAGGGTCTAATTGTCTTTTAACGCCACCCAAGGTGGTGGCCATCATCGCTGCATCTTGTGGCGGTGAGTTCCATAGTTCAGCTAGGCACTCTTTGAATTATTATTTTTTTGTCTATTCAGAACCTTCCAACTGCATGGCACTTAAAGAAAGTCTCTAAGTGGAAACAAATCAACCAGAGGTGTTAATCATATGAAGAGAACATCAGGCCAAAGGCCCAACTTGTCCAACGTCCTGCTGCCACAGCCGGGACCCCTACGGGGACCCCACAAGCAAGACATGAACACAAGGCCGCCGCTCTTTCTACCTGAGATTCCCAGCAACCAGTATTCACAGAATCACAGAATCGTAGAATTGGAAGGGTCCCATGGGTCATCTAGTCCAACCCCCAGCAATAGCAGCTGCAGTAGCACAATCTGGGAAGTGTTGGCCACCATTTGCTTCCATTGTCACAAGGTTGGGGGAGGCCCAGAATGCAGTGGGAGCTGATGTCCTTTGAGCCTAATAGGGAGGAAAGCAGGGAGCTCAACAGCTGATGGCTTCAGGACCAACGACAGGCGGAGCCAACTCAAGCCTTTTGTCAAGCCTGATCAGGAACGGTTGAAGGAGCAGGGTATGTTTAGCCTGGAAAAGAGGAGACTGAGAGGAGATATGATTGTTGTTGTTTAATCGTTTAGTCGTGTCCGACTCTTCGTGACCCCATGGACCATAGCACGCCAGGCACTCCTGTCTTGCACTGCCTCCCGCAGTTTGGTCAAACTCATGTTCGTAGCTTCGAGAACACTGTCCAACCATCTCGTCCTCTGTCGTCCCCTTCTCCTAGTGCCCTCAATCTTTCCCAACATCAGGGTCTTTTCCAAGGATTCTTCTCTTCTCATGAGGTGGCCAAAGTATTGGAGCCTCAGCTTCAGGATCTGTCCTTCCAGTGAGCACTCAGGGCTGATTTCCTTCAGAATGGATAGGTTTGATCTTCTAGCAGTCCATGGGACTCTCAAGAGTCTCCTCCAGCACCATAATTCAAAATATCTCTTCAAATATCTTAAGGGCTATCACATGAAAGATGGAGCAAGCTTGTTTTCTCCTGTTCCAGGAGGAAAAACCGGAACCAATGGCTTCAGTTTACAAGGAAGGAGATTCCGACACAACATCAGGAAGAACTTTCTGACAGTGAGAGCTGTTTGACAGCGGAATGGACTCCCTCTGGAAGTTGTGGGTTCTCATTCCTTGGAAGTTTTTAAGCATTAGAGTTGATGGGGAAAGAGGCCTGTCTCGCATATTGCCATAGCAAAATGTATCATGCTCTTAACATGCAGCTTGACAGAGTGATTGAGAACGATACCAGAGGGAGGCCACAAATCTTTGTAGGTTTGCCAGAAACAAAAACAAGCCCATTTCAGGGGTGGAAGCATCTTATTTCTATGTAGAGTCATACTTCATGTTACGTCCGCTGCGGGTTACATTTTTTTAGGTTACGGACACGCCAAACCAGGAAGTCCCGGAACAAGTTACTTCTGGGTTCGGTGCGCACGCATGCGCAGAAGCGCTACATTGCGCTTTGTGCATGCACAGAAGCGCCAAATTGCGTCACCCGTGTGCGCAGATGCGGCACTTCAGGATGCGGCCTTTTCATATTGCGAATGGGCCTCCGGAACGGATCCCGTTCGCAACCAGAGGTACCACTGTACCAACTGAGTCAAGTGAGGCTCTACTCAAACTCTATTCTGCCTTGGCCAGACCACACCCGGAATACTGTGTCCAGTTCTGGGCACCACAATTTTAAAAGGATGTTGACAAGCTGGAAGGTGTGCAGAGGAGGGAGACAAAAATAATCAAGGGTCTGGAAACCAAGCCTTACGAGGAACGGTTGAAGGAGCCGGATATGTTTAGCCTGGGAAAGAGACTGAGCAGAGATATGATCGCCATCTTCAAATATCTCAAGGACTGTCACATGGAAGATAGAACAAGGTTGTTTTCTTCAGCTCTGGAGGGTTGGACTTGAACCCATGGCTTTAAGTTACAAGAAAGGAGTATAACATCTAGATCAAGGGAAGTAATAGTACCACTGTATTCTGCTCTGGTCAGACCTCACCTGGAGTACTGTGTCCAGTTCTGGGCACCACAGTTCAAGAAGGATACTGACAAGCTGGAACGTGTCCAGAAGAGGGCAACCAAAATGGTCAAAGGCCTGGAAACGATGCCTTATGAGGAACGGCTTAGGGAGCAGGCTATGTTTAGCCTGGAGAAGAGAAGGTTGAGGGGTGATATGATAGCCATGTTCAAAAATATAAAAGGATGTCATATAGAGGAGGGAGAAACGTTGTTTCCTGCTGCTCCAGAGAAGTGGACACGGAGCAATGGATTCAAACTACAAGAAAGAAGATTCGACCTAAACATTAGGAAGAACGTCCTGACAGTAAGAGCTGTTCAACAGTGGAATTGCTGCCAACATAGCTGCCAAGTTATCCCTTTTTTAAAGGGATTTTCCCTTATGCTGAATAGGCTTCCTCGCGAGAAAAGGGAAAACTTGGCAGCTATGGCTGCCAAGTAGTGTAGTGGAGTCTCCTTCGTTGGAGGTCATTAAGCAGAGGCTTGACAGGCATATGTCAAGAATGTTTTGATGGTGTTTCCTGCTTGGCAGGGGGTTGGACTGGATGGCCCTTGTGGTCTCTTCCAACTCTATGATTCTATGATAGGAGATTCCAATCAGATATGAGGAAGAACTTTCTGACAGTAAGCAGTGGAACTGTTCTCCCTTGGGAACAAATCTCTCCTTCCCTGGAGGTTTTTAAGAGGAGGTTGGATGGCCATCTGTCATGCTTCAGCTGATATTGCAGGGGGTTGGACTAAATGACGCTCAGGCTCCTACAATTCTATGATCCTATGAATGACTCTCAGACTTTGAAAAACTGGTATCTCCAGATCAGGGTCGTCCATTTTGTTGAATCAATTAATCTAAAGAGTTTTAATTGGATTTTGAATCCAGTTGGTAGACTCTCATTCCCTGGAGGTTGTTAAGCAGAGGTTGGATGGCCATTGGCCATGGATGTTTGAGTTGAGATTCCCACATTTCAGGGGGTTGGACTAGATGACCCCCAGCGCCCCTCCCAACTCTACAAATCTATGATGCTACTTTTGCCCTCACCCTCCTCCTAATTTCTACAAAGGGAATGCTGAGTCTATGGAGGAGGAAGCTGAGAGTAAGGAGGCAGGCAGGTGGAGGCTGGCTGAGAGGAGACTAATTGACCAAATTTCTGACAGCCTGCTCCAAGGACTTCACTCTGTTCAAATACGCAGAATGTAGACCAGTTTTGAAGGCTCGGAGCTTTCCCTTTCTTCCGTGGCTTCAATAAAACTGTCCGAGAGTCGAGATCTGTGCAGAAGGGGGCCTCCCGCCCTCTTCATCTACCCAACCCTCCCTCTGCTACTTAGGATGCAAAACTTGAATCCATCTTTCCTTCATAAACCCTCAAATGTATCCTTAGCTGTTGCCTTTGACCAAATGACGGAGATGGAGGAGAAAGGGAGCATTTAAGGAACAGGCCCTGTCACCAAGCTGAGTTTGTTTAACTGTGGTGGGGGGGCGTTGTATAAACTCAGCCTCTCCCCCCCCCCCACCTCGCCATGCCCACCGAAAACTGGCTTGGCTTGGCGCAAAAGGAGTCCTATGTGCTTGTAGCCACAGGCTGGCTCAAAATCTATTGTGGGAAGAGAGGACTTGCCATTTTGGATCGTGCCCATGGCACAGCTTGCCATCTGACAGTGGCCCGCAAGATGCCAGCCAGATACCACAGGGTTTTGTTTTTTTATTATTTTAAATAGAAGCAGGCTTGTGAAGGCAACGTGTTCTGGGGAGAGGCGATCTCTCAGCATGCAGCCCATCTTTATCCTGGGTAGGAAAACGTTCTCCTTCTTCCAGTCAAATGCAAGAGCTTCTCTCCATCCGGAGCTGCGTCCCCCAAACCTGTTGGGGGTGTGTGGCAATGCCCCCTTGGTTCCATCAATTGGCCCTTACCCACCCCTAGAAAAAAGCAATTTTCAGAATCGTGGTTTGCACAGCCCGCTAAGGAAATTTCCAACACAATAAAATTCAGGGCCATAACAATTCGTTGCGCATTGATTCAAAATCCAATCAAAACGATTTGGTTTAATTAATGCATCGGAATGGATGGCCTTGATTTGGAAACACCGGTTTTTCAAAGTCTGATGGAATCATAGAATTGCGGGGTTGGAAGGGACCTCGCGGGTCATCTAGTCCAGGCATAGGCAACCTCGGCCCTCCAGATGTTTTGGGACTACAACTCCCATGATCCCTAGCTAACAGGACTAGTGGTCAGGAATGATGGGAATTGTAGTCCCAAAACATCTGGAGGGCCGAGGTTGCCTATGCCTGATCTAGTCCAACCACACACACCCCCCCCGGTAATGCAGGAATCTCAATTTAAGCATTAATGACAGATGACCATCCAACCTCTGCTTAAAACCCTTCAAGAAGGCAAGTCTACCACCTCCTGCCCCCTTGCTTCTTAGAGCACCTCCTGGAAATTCTACAGCTCCCCGGGGGTGTCTGTGCTGCCCCCTCTGGAAACCACTGATTTAGGGTCTGCAACATCTGGCAGGTATATTTCCCAGCTATCCAAGGGGAAAGATCCAGCACTGGTTGAGAGCCAGTGGCTCTCGTGCGACAGGAACAGAGAGGTCTTAAGCTCTGTGATGTAGCAGATACTTTGCATGCAGAAAAATCACAATTGGACCCCTGACATCTACAGGCAAGGTTGAGAAAGTCCTCTGTTTCTTAAACCCTGGAGAGCCCCTGACAGTCAGTGTAGACCAGGCATCCCCAAACTTCGGCCCTCCAGATGTTTTGGACTACAATTCCCATCTTCTGCGACCACTGGTCCTGTTAGCTAGGGATCATGGGAGTTGTAGGCAAAAACATCTGGAGGGCCGCAGTTTGGGGATGCCTGATGATGTAGACAAAGGTGAACTGGGAGGATCATGGACGACTGTCAATCACTGACACATCCACGGACAGTCCCCCCCCAGTGGGATTCACCCTGGACAAATGCCCCTTTTGCCCAATGGCCGTGCTGGCTTCGAAAAAGGACTGATGCCAGCAAGCTGGCTGGAAGGTCGGCGATGCTCTGCATCTTGTCAACCCAACTGTGTAAAAGTCTGCAGTCCCATAACCGCTCACTTGGAAGTAAGCCTGCCTTGTAAATAAGCTTACACAAGTTATGAGCCTGCAGATATTTTTACTAGCCTGATGAGGACTGGCAGAGAAGTGGGTATGGAGGAGGGGAACATTCCTCCCCTTGCAGCCCACTCTGTTTCTATGGTGGGTTGCAGAGCTGGGATGGGGCAGCGGTTCGTCCTCATTTTTCCAGTCTACTTGCTCGCCTGCATGCAGGTTGTGGTCTCCCGAGGCGACCAGGCTAGTGCTTAAATACAAGGCTGGATGAAGCCCCATTGAGACTTATCTCTGTACAGGACGACATGTACAGTCATACCTCGGTTTGGGTACTCCTTGGTTTGAGTATTTTCGTTTTAAGTACTCCACGGACCCGTCTGGAACGGATTAATCCACTTTCCATTTCTTTCAATGGGAAAGTTCGTTTCAGGTTATGTACGCTTCAGGTTAAGTACTCCGTGGACCCGTCTGGAACGGATTCATCCACTTTTCATTACTTTCAATGGGAAGGTTTGTTTCAGGTTAAGTACGCTTCAGTTTAAGTACTCCACGGACCGTCTGGAACGGATTAATCCACTTTCCATTACTTTCAATGGGAAAGTTCGCTTCAGGTTAAGTACGCTTCAGTTTAAGTACTCCACGGACCGTCTGGAACGGATTAATCCACTTTCCATTACTTTCAATGGGAAAGTTCGTTTCAGATTAAGTACGCTTCAGGTTAAGTACAGACTTCCGGAACCAATTGTATTTGTAAACCGAGGTACCACTGTATAGAATTGTGCTTTCTGCTCTTATCTTTCAAGGGGGAAAGAGTAAAAGTGTGATCTGTGGCCCCAAGTGCCTTCCATCAGCTTCGGCTGGGGCCCCAGCTATGCCCCTATCTGGACAGGGTAACATAACTACTGTCGTCTATGCTCTGGTAACCTCAAGGTTAGATTACCACAAGGCGTTAGACATAGGGCTGCCTCTGAAGACGGTTCGGAAACTTCAGCTGGTGCAGAATCCGGCGGCCAAGTTGCTCACTGGAGCAAGGCGGTTTGAGCATATTGCACTGATCCTGGTTCAGTTGCACTGGCTACCGATTGGTTTCTGGGCCCAATTTAAAGTGCTGGTTTTGTCCTATAAAGCCTTAAACGGCTCAGGACCGCAATACCTCAAGGGCCGCCTCTTCCCATATGAACCTACCCGGACCCTGAGATCATCTTCTGAGGCCCTCCTTCGTGTGCCTCCCCCCTTGAGAGGTCTGGAGGGTGGCAACCCGAGAACAGGGCCTTTTCTGCAGTGGCTCCCCGCCTATGGAATGTTCTCCCCAGGGAAGTTCGCCTGGCGCCTTCATAATACACCTTTAGGCACCAGGCAAAAACATTCCCTTTCAACCAGGCCTTTGGTTGATCCTATTGACACCCCACACCCTTTTAGAATGTGGCTTTTTTTTGCGGGGGGGGGGAGTTATTGGGTTACTGCTTTGGGTTTGATTTTACATGTTGTGGTCTTGTTGTGAAATGCCCTGAGACCTCCAGGTATAGGGCGGTGTTTAAGTTGACATCATCATCATCAGGGCCGTCTTAAACCCATCCGGCGCTGTGGTGCAAAGGTCCCTCCGGCGCCCCCCCCGTTTCCCAGAGTTACTGACCTTTACTGGGCAGCACTTTGCCTCTGCGCGGCATGGCGGAGGTGCCCTCCAGGCATTGCTGCTCCATCCGCCTCACCGCTGGGGGAACCGCTGCTGCCTAGGGCGGGCGCGGCGTCATGGCCACCGGGTGCCATGGAGGCAGAGGATGACAGCGGCCTCAGGACCCCCTGAGCCGGGAGCGCTTCCCCGCCCCACAGCACAGCCAGCAGGAGGAGCAGCAGCCCCGGCCCCAGCCTGGAGTGACCTGGCGAGGGCGCACGGCCCTTGAGCTTCCTCTCCTCTCCTCCTCTTGAAGCAGAATCAGCGAGACTCCTGCCTAGAGTGGCAGCAGGCGCGTGGTGCCACTCTAGGCAGGAGTCTCGCTGATTCTGCTTCACGAGGAGGAGAGGAGAGGAAGCTCAAGGGACATGCGCTACTGCCGCTGTGTGTGTGGGGTCGCCGGCAGCAGCTGCTCCCAGACACCAGCCGTTTGGTGCCCCTTCCGCGCCCCTGGTGGCCAGGCGCCCTGATGCCTTGCACATACCTGCTAAGTTCCTGCCGGAAAAATAAGGGGTCGGCAGACCGGAAGTAGCGCTGCCGCCATTTTGGAACTGGGCGGAGCATGCTCAGAAGCGACTTTCGATGCTGCTCTGCCCAGTTCCAAAATGGCTGCCGCACCAGAAGTCGCTTCTGCGCATGTCCAGAGACTCCAGACATGCGCAGAAGGAGCTTCCCCTGACCGGTAAGTAAACCGGGAAAAAACAAAAAAAATCCGTTTTTCCAGTTGGGAACGGCTGGAAACCGGGGGTTTCCCGGGGAATACGGGAGACTTGGCAGCTATGGCCTTGCGCCACCTGGTCCGGGAATAGAGACGGCCCTGATCATCATCTGTGGAGTTTCTTCGGAGTCGAACCATTCCCCAGGTTTCTTGAGAGGGGGGGGATTTGGTTTCTCTGAAAACTCTTCTATACACCTGGAGTCTGTTTGGCAATGCCCTAACTCAGTATTAAGGCAGCTCCCTTTGTTCTTATGTCTTAAGAAACGGACCACGGCTCAGTGCTTCTTGCAGAATGTGCCATCTGCGGAACCGTCAGCAGATTTCAGCACAGTACTGCTGGAAACTCACCGAAAACCTCGCCCCTGCCCCCCTCCCCTCCGCCAGTCCACATGCCCGCATTTCAATCTCAAGTGACAGCGATTTCCCATTACAGAATCCACAGACCACACGCCAGATTCTTTCTCTCATTTATTTGCGGATGGGTGTCTTTCGTTTGTAAACAATTCTTGTGCATTTTTGCTCAATCATCTCCAGACACATGTTATTCATCGGAAATCATCTGTTGTGAAACAAACAAACAAACATGAAATCATTTTTTTCTTTCCTTTTTTTGGGAGGACCGGGGTGGCGAGGAGAGGGCTGTGCGTTTTCAACGGGACGCGGAGGGAACAATTCCTTTATGTCGAGGGAGACTTCCGATGACTGCCGCTTGTACCCGTCAACTTGTTCCTGGGACAAACATGGGAAACCTAGAAAGACGAAGACTCGCTCCCATCGAGGGAAATCTGAGCAGACTGATCTCTGAATGTTAGAAGAGTGAGGACAGGTAAAAGAAAGTCCTTCACACAGTGCATGTGGAACTCCCTTCCACAGGAGGCAGTGATGGCCACCAACCTAGAGAACTTTAAAAGAGGATTACATAAATTCAATTACTAGCCAGGATGGCCAAGCTCTCCCTCCACAGTCGGAGACAGCAATGCTTCTGAAAACTAGTTTCCAGAAACCACAGGAGGGGAGAGGTGCTCGTGTCTTCGAATCCTGCTTGCTGGTTTCTGGCTGGCCTCTGTGAGAACAGGATGCTGGACTAGATGGGCCATTGGCCTGATCCAACAGGCTCTTCTCATGCTCTTATGTTATTTCACAAGTGGCCTGGCTCTGTAACTAATTTGGTGCTACTAGAACCACAGAGGCCATTCCTATGCCATGCTTAAACACAGATGGGTGACACTTCCCGGTTCGGAAAAGCCCGTCTAAAAATCCTGGAGAGCTACTTCCGGTCATTGTAGACCAGAAGCAGCCAACACGGATGTTCGGCTCAGTTGTTAAGTTTATTGTTCTGGCCAAAGGCCATGACAAAGCAATAGTATTAATAAAATAATACAGAGCATATATCCATAATATAAGCCAGCATCCATGATGTAAGAAGGAGACACCAACAAGCTTAAATCTAGCCTGATTTCACAGTAAACCTCCAAAGAGTAACAATTTGCAGCAAGTGTGCATGCACACGATAGCTCATACCAAAATAAAAACTTAGTTGGTCTTTAAGGTGCTACTGAAGGAATTTTTTTATTTAATTTGCAGCAATTTCATCTAATTCACTTTTCCTGGTTTTTTTTTTTTTTTGCATAGCCAGTACATGCTCTGTTTTGTTTTGTTTTGATTACTGTCACTCAAAAGAAACTGAACCACATAACACCGGTCCTGAGAGATCTACACTGGCTCCCAGTACGTTTCCGAGCACAATTCAAAGTGTTGGTACTGACCTTTAAAGCCCTAAACGGCCTCGGTCCAGTATACCTGAAGGAGCGTCTCCACCCCCACCATTCAGCCCGGACACTGAGATCCAGCACCGAGGGCCTTCTGGCGGGTCCCCTCATTGCGAGAAGTGAGGTCACAGGGAACCAAACAGAGGGCCTTCTCGGTAGTGGCACCCGCCCTTATTGCCAGCAGATGTCAAGGCAATAAGTAACTA
Organism: Zootoca vivipara; assembly: GCF_963506605.1. Taxonomy (NCBI): domain Eukaryota; kingdom Metazoa; phylum Chordata; class Lepidosauria; order Squamata; family Lacertidae; genus Zootoca; species Zootoca vivipara. The sequence continues at coordinate 55,014,428 of NC_083287.1, read as the reverse complement.
TTTTACTTTTAGAAGACATTTTACTATTTTACTTTTAGAAGACAACTGAAGGCGGCCCTGTTTAGGGAAGTTTTTAATGTTTAATGCTGTACTGTTTTAATATTTGGTTGGAAGCTGCCCAGAGTGGCTGGGGAAACCCAGCCAGATGGGCGGGGTATAAATAATAAATTATTATTATTATATAACCATTTCTGCTGGAGTGTGCCTGCTTGCTTGGGTGACAGAGGTTTCTGAAAGTGATTTTAAGGGCCTCTCTCTCTCAATGGATGTTGTTGGACTGCCACCAGCCCCAGTGGCCGATTCTCAGGGATGATGGGAGCTGTAGTTCAGCAACATCTGGAGACCATCGCATTGGCTACTTCTGGAGTATACTGAACCGGGTCAACCAGATAGTCTGATTCAGTGTAAGGCAGTTCCCAACATCTGTAGGTCCTGGTGGGACCTGAAAGCTAGTTCACATGATTGCTGTAGATCAGGCAGAGGCAACCTTGGTTCTCCAGATGTTTCGGGACTACAACTCCCATGATCCCTAGCCAACAGGGCCAGTGCTCAGGGATCATGGGAGTTGTAGTTCCAAAGCATCTGGAGAGCCAAGGTTGCCTACGCCTGCTGTAAGTGCTAGCAACCCTCAACCTGCCTTGGGAGAAATGTAGCATGTGAGCTGGACGATCTGGTTCACAGCCATTGTGTGACCATAGCAGCAGCTGCAGCAGCCATGTTAGGAGATGTTGACCAACCAATGCAGACTTTGTAATAATGCGTCCCCGCAGGTGTGCACGCCTGAAGAGGCGAAGGGATGCTTCAGGGCCGTTTGCACCCAATTATCGCTCTTCTGTGCCTGGGCTTCTAAAGTTATTATGCTGCACTGCACAACAGGAACTGACTTCAGTGCAATGCCCCTTAATTTGATGCTAGCAATGGCTGTGTGGACCATTTTGCATCCCCTCCTCCTGAATTCTGAGAACGCCTGACCTCTTCTTGAAAACCAAATTGTGTGTTGCACCCCTACCCTCCACGACTAGCTCTCAGTACGCTGTGTGAAGTCAAACACATTGCCAACGCTTCCCTTGGGCTGGATCCTCCTTTCCAGCTTGTTTCTCATTATATAACTGCCCCCCTTCCTTGCTACATTGCAATTACATCCAACACTCTCTCCCTCATCGCTAGGGCTGGGTGGAATCTGTCCATTGTGGTTTCTCTGTTTCGTTTCTTCTGCAGACCTCAGCTCAGTTAATTGCATTTCCACAGTTAATTGCACATTTGTTTTAAGAAGGAAAGTTCTCGCAAAAAGCATTCCGGTGTTTGCTTCCCCTAATAGATTCAGGTTTTTGAAGGCAATTTCCCTTAACATCATGCTTTTCGGATGCCCCCCCCCCACTAAAACAGGCTTTTTCAAGCACATTTTCCCCAAATCATACACGTTTGCTGGAGTGACGATTGTAGAACTCGACTGCAAAATTCAGAGACGTGCAAATTTCAAAGGTCAGTTCCATTTTGGTCTGCTCCATCGTTTTAGGAAGTGAAGATAAGGTTGATTCTCCTTTAAATGCATGTTGAATCGAGTTTCTTTTGCATGCCATTGCCTACTTTGGACCTGACCTGAACTTGGCTTGCTGACATTAGAAACTTTGTAGGGAGATTGAGGGGCAGTTTAAAAACTAGGCCTAATCCCAACCTGGAAGCAGTAATCCTTCTGAATACCGGGAGAGGAGAGGGCTCTTGTGGTCAGATCCTGCTTGGAGCTTTCCTGCAGGCATCTGGTTGGCCACAGTGAGAATAGGATGCTGGACTAGAGGAGCCACTGGTCTGATCCAGCAGAGCGTTTCTGGTGTTCTTAAGCACATGGCAGAAGGTTTCCCACAACCAGGAGCAATGGAAAAAGCACCCTATGCTCGCACCTACCAGACATGAACGTTGCCATTTTCCTGCACCCAGCATGGCACACTGACACCTGGTCTGCCAGTGGCCCCAAATCGAAGTCTCTCCAGCATTCTACATTTTGCCGCAAGAATTCCACCTAAACATTAGGAAGAACTTCCTGACAGTAAGAGCTGTTCGGCAGTAGAATTTGCTACCAAGGAGTGTGGTGGAGTCTCCTTCTTTGGAGGTCTTTAAGCAGAGGCTTGACAGGCATATGTTAAGAATGCTTTGATGGTGTTTCCTGCTTGGCAGGGGGTTGGACTGGATGGCCCTTGTGGTCTCTTCCAACTCTACGATTCTATGATTCTATGAATAAGTTGTGGGTACATCTCCATTAACGGGGAAAACAACCAACCTAATCGTAATATTGGGGGACATCAGAAGTGACCCTCAGAGGTAGCACATGTTCGTGGCCGCGCTAGCATCTAAGCTACACCTGCCACATGTCGAAACCAAAGGCATGTGGAAAAGTCATAGAATTGCAGAGTTGGAAAGGACCCAGTTCTCACTGTCAGAATTCCTGACAGTTGACCATCAATGGAATGCAAGCTTTAGGGCAGGCACCCCCAAAATTCGGCCCTCCAGATGTTTTGGACTACAATTCCCATCTTCCCCGACCACTGGTCCTGTTAGCTAGGGATCATGGGAGTTGTAGGCCAAAACATCTGGAGGGCCGCAGTTTGGGGGATGCCTGCTTTAGGGCGTCAATGAAAGCTTCCAGGTGTCTTGCCCCCAGCTCCCATGGGAAAAGGGGCATCCTGGCAGGACTCTCAAGAAAAGAGATCTTCCATTTGGGTTGCTGCATCCCTGCATTTTGATGGAGAACGAACGGCCAAGGACCCCCCTGATCTGCTTGCAAGTGAGAGGGAAATGCAGAAGGCTGGTAGCAGACCCAGGTTTCAAAAATATTGGCTTGTTTGATGCTCCGACTTTGACGTCAGCTGTCCCTCTTTGTGAGGTGACACAGCTGCCACGCATGCGGTTAGCTGAGAAGGGAGGCATAACCTTTTCTAAAATGGGACTTGGGGAAGGACTAATCCCATCGCCAAGCAAGGCAGGCTGAACTAGAGGTCTCACAGGATTCCTACCAGACTCCATCACCAGCTGCTTTTGTATCAACTCACAGCTACTTAGAATCATAGACTTTAAAAGTTGGAAGGGGCTCTAAGAGTCATCTAGTCCCAACCCCTTGCAATTCAGGAATCACAGCTGAAGAATACCTGACAGGTGACCACCATAGCTGCCAAGTCTCCCGTTTTCCCCGGGAAATCCCCGTTTTTCCAGCTGTTCCTAGCTGAAAAAATGGATTTTTTCCCCCGGTTTATTCTGGCGCGGTGGCGATTTTGGAACTGGGCGGAGCATGCTCAGAAGCGACTTTTGATGCTGCTCTGCCCAGTTCCAAAATGGCTGCAGTGCGACTTCTGGCACGGCGGCCATTTTGGAACTGGGCAAAGCAGCATCAAAAGTCACTTCTGAACATGCTCCGCCCAGTTCCAAAATGGCGGCAGCGCTACTTCTGGCCTGCTATTTCCAGCCCGGTCCCTTATTTCTCTGACAGCAACTTGGCAGGTATGGTGGCCACCGAACCTCTGCTTAAAACCCCCTAATGAACCTCCAGTTGCGTGTTGTGCTTTTGTGGAAGTGTGTGTGTGTGTGGATTTAATCACAGGACGTGATTACCTCTTGTTGATTTCAGTTTCCTTTCCTTTCCTTAAAAAGAGAGCACGTTTCTACCCCTTAACGTTTGAGAATGCACAGGTAAGTCAGAGCAAAATCTCAGAATCCAGATTGAAAGGTTTGGTGTGTGGGCGGGGCTCCAGACCTACTTTAGCTCCTCCCCTTCCTCATGACTAGCAGTGCCATCATAAATTATGCAAAATAGGAAAAGCAGGGAATAAATTATGCAAAATAAGCTCAACTGTGCAAATCTGGGTAACTGATACTGGTTGCAGCATTCAGCCTCTTTGGGGGACAGGATAAATATATCTATATTTTAAAATGGCAGAATAGGCGCGTTGACCCTCTTGGGTCTTCTGGCTCAAGAAAGGAGAAATCAGACAACTTGATGGAAGGGGGGAAAGCTCTCTTACAGACCCTGAAATGGTTTCCTTTTGCAATGGACAGCCCCAGGACTCCCTATTCCCCAAATCTGCTCTTGGGTTCATTAAGGTAAATTCACTTGAGGTGTGTAAGCCAGTTTTAAATGTCTTCTTAACTCTCTCCCACAATAACTAAGACTGTAGTTTCTTAGGTGCTGGAGAATTTGCTCCCATGGGGAGTGAAGGAAGGATATCAACGGAACTCGTTTTAATAGGGCTTTTTAAAAAAAAGATATGGGATTTCCTAATTGTTTTATGCAATATTACTTTGATTATTATTAAGCATGTTTGGAAATTTTTTGGAAGTTATGCATCAGTCGCAGTTTAGCAAAGGGATCTTTTACTTCCAGAGTTTGGGTTGGTTGCAAAAGGAGAAGGCAGAAGAGGCTGACTGTGGCACACAGAGAATATCTGTGCTACATCCTGAACCTGGTTTAGGATTTATTCCCTCTGACCAGGGAACTGTAGTTCTCAGAAAGGGCCTCGGAATCCCTAACAGAGCATTCTCAGCCTCTATGCTGAACTACAACTCCCAGAATTCCTTAGGGGAGCCCATGACCATCAAAGTGGTATAAAATCAAGAGGTGTCTGTAGGGCAGACATTCCCACCCAAAACGGGGCCATGATCCTAAGACGATGTCCCCATTGAAATCAGTGTGGATGGCATAGCTGCCAAGTTTTCCCTTTTCTCGTGAGGAAGCCTATTCAGCATTAGGGAATTTCCCTTAAAGAAAGGGAGAACTTGGCAGCTATGCAGTGGATGGAGGTTGAGTTGCTCCCTAATCTCCGGAATTTGAAGATCTCAAGAAACAATTCGCACAACCAGTTTTCAAGTGGTGATTACCTGGGCGAGCCAGAACAGGCTGGTGCTTTGCCAGTGGCCAAGGTGGTAGACAAATTTCTGACATGTGCCAGGATACTGGGGGCAAGAATGCAGCTGTCACCGTTCCCCTAAGTCCCCCAGGGAAGCCTGCTCCGGACTCCCTAAGATGGCTTACTGAACCCCCCAGATATGGTAGAGATACACTGCCCCATTGTTGGTGCTGGAAGTATGAGTTCACTGCCAGCCCCATTGGATTCTACTAGTGGAATTGGAAGGCGCCATCTTGTCCTTGGTGCCTCTGGCACCATATGTCTTGGGCCGGCCCTGCTGTTGGACGACCGTGAACCATCATGTCCAAAAAGGTCTTGTGAATTGTCCCCATTAGGTGCTATGACAGCAGAGGTAGGAGATTCAGCATGGCTTTTCGGGTAGGTGGAGGTGACCAGCGGTACCTCTGGCCAAGCTGGGTGGGGACTTTGGGTCCACCACCCCTGCTTTGCACCATCACCTCTGCCCTTCCTGTGACTTTTAGCCAACATCTCTTTATCCTTTGGAGAACACGGAGCACCTGGTGACTGGGCAGTACAGATACATGCTCCAGAAGCTCTGAAAAACTCAACGGTCCAAAATGTGGCTCCCAGAATCTAGTACAAGCAGGGCCGTCTCTAGGCCTGGGCTGGGTGGCGCAATGCGCCAGGGCGCCTGGCCACCAGGGACGCTGCTGCACCTGCCAGACAGCTGATGTCTGAGCCCTATGGCTCCGCAGACGCCTCCTCCTCCTCTCCTTTGGCCGCGGGAATCCCCTCAGCCGCTGCCCGCCAAGCTGCTGTCGCCTGCGGGAGCGGCGGTGGCGGGAGCGGCTCCCGAGGGGCCTCCTCCACATCTGGTGGCCGCCGCCCCACCACCACCACTCTGGGGCCCAGGCGGCGGTGTGGCAACCGCCTCCTGCTCCTCGGGCCGCTGGGAGCGCAGCGAGAGAGTGCAGGCGGAGGACCGGTCAGTCGAACAAGCGGCGCACTGCAGGACCCGGAATTCACCGCTCATGCTTGTTTCCTCCGGTGCGGATGGTGGCCGTTGGGCCATGCGGTGGCGGGAGGTGGGGAGCTGCCTGCGCCCTGGCTGGGGCAGAGAGGGGTCGGTGGCGTGACCTGGCAGTGGGACACTGCGCAGCAGGTGAGGGGCGGCGGGAAGCCTGGGCTGGTGGCGCTGGGGACCCTGAGCCAGGGCGAGAGAGAGAGCAGCTTGGGGAAAGGGAGGGGCGCCAGAGGGACCTTTGCACCACGGCACTAGATTTGCTTAAGACGGCCCTGAGTACGGGGGGGGCGCGCCAGTAGCTGTCAGACTACATCTCCCACCAGCCCCTGCATGGCCAGTGGTATGTACAGATGATGGGAGTTGCAGTCTAGCAATATTCAGAAGGCCAAAGGTGTCCCCCCAATCCTGGATCTGCAAAATGGGCCAGTCGAGAAACTTCATCATAGGATTCATATAACTCGCCCCTCACTGCTATCGAAACCCTTCTCACTTCTACCTGACCCCGCTGGTTCTCAGGGTGCCTTTACATTTCCGATTTAAATTGGTTATCAAGGGCATTCCCTTTCCAGGGATCCTGGAAATTATCATTCTGGGAGAGGACAAGAATGATTGATGTGCCCATCAGATTACAATTTCCAGGATTCTTTTGTGCTGGGCGGGGGGCAATGAAATTGACAGCCAAACATACAATGTTGCAGCGCTGATCCCCCCCACCCACAAAGCAGGATGGATGAGATTGGCGTGAAAGCTGGGCTGCCAGCTCTCAGCTGCTTCCGTTCAATTGCACTGGTTCCTTTCACACAGAATTTCAGCTCCGCTCAGACAAAGGTACCCTCCACGATTTCTATTCGGCTGTTATTAAAGCGAATTACCGGGAGTAAAAACCCCACGTTGTTCAGATGAAAGGTTTCCTGCTTCCTGTAGGGACATGCAACCGGGTCTTTCGAGGACTGGATCTTAATCAAAGGAGGAACAACTATTTAAAGCCTTTCCAGGAAGCAGACCCCAGTTAGTGACAGCAAGAAATGAGGGTTCATTGGGCTGAACCTCTCTTGGGTGCATCAACCACATGACAAACCCCGTTTCTTTCCAATAAACATGGGAAAGGGTCACGTTCAGGAAGGCCCAGGAAGGCCTTGGGGCAAGCTTGCACCACCGCCGGACAATGATGCTCTACCCTTCACTCTCTTGGTGCCAAAACATGACGCACGACATCTTCTTCCATTTCTATTTCAGTGGCAGATAACGCTCAGAGTGCTGTCTTTGTAAACTTGGAGGATCTCCTTCATTTTAACCGGGAATGACGAGCTCTCCTGGGTCTGGAGAGCCCTTGCCTTCATAAACACCTTGAGAAAGTGAGAGAGCAAGCCAGGGAACAAAAGTGTGTGTTTGTTTGTTTGTGTGTGTGATCGGACCGTGGACCTGCATTTCCCCACGGAACTCAATACCTCGTTCCGAAGAACGGGGGGAAAAATGTCTTGAGAACCTCGGCATTCAGTGATGGCCCGGGGATTCCTGTGAACACCCAGTACTTCCTGGGTCACTTCTCCTTTGGACGTCTGACCATTCCTCCCACCCACCCCTTTACATCACCGTCTCCTTTTCCTCTTCCACGAGGACTGTTGGCCGGTCTCCGTTGTAGAGTCCCGACCCGTTGAGATACTCCTCGTCTTTGTTGTACTGTTCCGGTCCAGTGGAAGGCATAGAGTTCTCCGAAATGGAGCCGTTTTTGACATATCCCGGCAAGTTCCGGTGTCCGTTGAGGGCTCCTGGAAGGAGTTTCGAATTGAGCTGCAGGGCGACCCCGCCTCTCGCGGTGACGTTGGTCACACTGGTGTGGGACACCATGGGCCCATAGCTGTAGGTGGTGCTCCCGCTGCGAGCTTTGCGCTTAAAATCAAGCGCTAACGTCCATCTGCTCCATGACTTCTTTATCTCTGCTTGAACCTGGCGAGGAGGAAAAAAAGAAGGTGCCTTGTTACAGTACTTAAAAATAAAAATTCAACACAAGGACACAACAATAATGATGATACAGTGGTGCCTCGCTTAACGAATGCCCTGCTTAACGAAATTTCGGCTTAACTAAAGGTTTTTTCTAGTGGAGGTTGCCTCGCTAGACGAATTCATTTTATGAAAAATTCGTCTAGCGAATCGCGGTTTCCCATAGGAATGCATTGAAATTCAATGAATGCGTTCCTATGGGCAAAAAAAAAAAATTCAATGAAAATTCAATGCATTCCTATGGGATTCGCTAGACGAATTTTTCGTTATAAGAAAAGACCTGTGGAACGAATTAAATTCGTCTAGCGAGGCACCACTGTAAATAATAATAATAATATTAATAATAATAATAAACATTTATACCCCTGGCTGGGTTTATCCAGCCGCTTTCCCCAGTTTTTAACACCAAACTTAAAAACTTCCCTAAACAGGACTGCCTTTAGGTGTCTTCTAAAAGTCAGGTAGTTGTTTATTTCTTTGGTATCTGATGGGAGGGCGTTTCACAGGGTGGGCGCCACCACCGAGAAGGCCCTCTGCCTGGTTCCCTGTAACCTCACTTCTTGCAGGGAGGGAACCGCCAGAAGGCCCTCGGAGCTGGACCTCCATGTCCGGGCTGAATGCTGGGCTAGAGACGCTCCTTCAGGAATACTGGGCCGAGGCCGTTTAGGGCTTGAAAGGTCACCACCAACACTTTGAATTGTGCTCGGAAACTTACTGGGAGCCAATGTAGGTCTTTCAGGACCGGTGTTATGTGGTCCCAGCGGCCGCTCCCAGTCATCAGTCTAGCAGCTGCATTCTGGATTAACTGTAGTTTCCGGTCACCTTCAAAGGTAGCCCCACGTAGAGCACATTGCAGTAGTCCAAGCGGAAGATACGGTAACTAGAGCATGCACCTCTCCGGTGAGACAGTCTGCGGGCAGGTAGGGTCTCAGCCTGCGTACCAGATGGAGCTGGCAGACAGCTGCCCTGGACACAGAATGGACCTGCGCCTCCATGGACAGCAGTGAGTCCAAAATGACTCCCAGGCTGCACACCTGGTCCTCCAGGGGCACAGTTACCCCATTCAGGACCAGGGATTATTCAGCACATGGAACAAGGCTATTCACATCCTAAGCAGACCATCACCATAGAATTGTAGAGTTGGAAGATGCCACTTAGGCTGTAAGAAACTTACCTCCCCGTTGCAAAAGCAATAGATAATGGCGACAAAAAACCCCTAGGAAAGAGGAGGAGAAGAAACGACAAATTAACATTGAGTCAGCACATAGCTATTTCACCTAAGATATCCTCTGTGTTTGGAAGAGGGCCGCTTTCTCCCGGACAGAGAATGAATGCATGAAATCTTTATTACGGCCAAAGGCCCACAATATAACCTTATGCAACACAATGTACAAAAACACTGGGCAGGGCAGGATAAAATAAAACAGAAATGAATAAAGTAAAATAATTCAATACATGTATACAGATAGAATTTGCATAAATTCCTTGGCTAAAATAGATGGAACAGACAAGGTCTGAACTGGAAAAGGTTAAGGAATGAGACATGATATAGTTGAAATTATAGGGCGAGAGGTGGGAAGGGAACATTCAATATATTAGATGTTATAGAAATTATAGTTTAGGAAATGTGGAATATTTTAAGGGGAAAATTAGAGGCTAAGTAGAAATAAATAATGAGTTAAAGATTAAGCAATGTGAAGTATACCAATAATGGATGATTGGCAGAAGAAGTTGATAGAATATAGGGAACTGTTTGAGTTGACCGGGAGACTTCGAGATCAGAGTGAAGAAGCAGTGGAAGATGATTGGAAGGAATTTAAAGTTTACTTGAAGAATAAGCGTATAATAGATTAGAATTTATGGAAGTGAGGAAGATACAAAGAGGTTGTAGTTAATATAATGGTGAGAAATAAGTATTGATAGAGTTAGTCATAATTGAGTAAAAAGAAAGGAATTAGTTGGAATGTTAAATATTAAGATATAAAAGGTATAGAAATAAGTTGGTATTAAGTAAAATTTAGAGTTTGTATAAGATTTAGAAATTACTAAGGACGATCTACAATGGAGCACAGAAAGAGGAGGAATGAGGAAGTCACTAGATTAGAAAGAAGGTTTATAAATTGGAGTTTTTGTTTTGTAGGTTTTTTGTATTTTTGTATTTTGTAGTTTTTGTAGTGGTTTTTTGTAGTCTGTATGTTTTTGTTGTTCATTATAAAAATTTCAATAAATACATTTTTTAAAAAAAATAGATGGAACAGTACATTTGTTTCAACAAATTTCCACTATAAATTGGGTAATAGGACAGATTATCAATAATCGTGAAGTAAACCGTTTTTCCTTTTGTATGAGAGAACTGTAACCAAATATCTTGCTACTAGCAGTGTTCTGCTCGAGTCGCTGTCTTGTAGCAGATATGTTAACTGAGACTCCGAGTTCTCAGTCAAACTTTCTGTTATTTAGGGAAGTAGAAATCTGTGGGCCGCAACGGATAAAGATGACAAATAAGATGGAATTTGCGGTGTAAGCCGTATACCAAGATTCAGCGGTGAACATGTACCACTTCCCACTATGACATTTTGTTGGAGATCAAACTCATCTAGTTTTTGTATAAGTGTTCTTTTGGCCGAGGCGAGATCTAGTTTCAATAGGTCCGATGGAGACAGTCCATAGGACACGATTTTTGTATGAATCTTCTCTGCCCATGGGCTAGCAAATTCATCTCGCCAGAGACATTGAATAAGATAGATGAAATATACTTGGAGTTGAGAGTGAATTTCATGCTCTTTATTCAGCTCATAGTCATCAAGGAGAAGAGGAGAAGAATGGCTCTTTTCCCAAAACCATCTGCTTATATACATTATTTACACAATGGGCTTTGCGTGATTGGCTACTTCAGGGCTACACCTGTGGGCCAATCAGGTTGTGGATTGACTTCTGCCTGCAGCCTGATTGGCTGCTCCTGCAGGCCAATCAGGTTGCGGATTCACTTCTGCCAGCCGCCTGATTGGCTGCTCCTGCAGGCCAATCAGGTTGCGGATTCACTTCCACCTGGAGTTGGATTGGGTGGCTCCTGCGGACCAATCAGACTGCTGATTCTGGATCCTATTGTTCTATGATTCAGCTCAGTACATAACAATAGAGTTTTGAAAGTCTGTGTCGCAAGGACAACCAAGAACAAAAAACAGCGTTTTCTAGAGAAGGGATTTTTAATTCTAAGCGAATGGCTGAATTGCTCACACACTGAGGCAGTTTTAACAGACGTGTCAGAAATTGATTTTGGACTATCTCCAAAGACATCAGGTTTACAGAGCCCCCCCCCCCTACATAACCCGGGGCGTCCTGGACAGAGAACCCCGTACCTGGAAAGAGTTGAAGAGCATTTCATAGTGCATTTGAATTTGCCAGATAATCCCTGACACTTCGGTGTACGGCATAGCCATAAAAACAATATAATGAACTCCGAAGAGAGGCATGAGGACCAGGGTGGATTTCAGAAGCTTCCTGCAGAAGAGAGCAGAGAGGAGAGGGAAAACGTTAGGAGAAGTTGAATTCGTTTCCAGACCATGAACCACAATGAAATACCGACATCCAGGTGTGAAAGGGGCACCTCCCCTCACTGGAATTTTTTAAGCAGAGGTTGGATGGCCATCCGCCATGGTGGTTAAAGTCGAGAGCCCTGCATTGCAGGGGGTTTGACTAGATGACCCCCCGGTGCCCCTTCCAAGCAGAGTTCTAGGATTCTATGATTTAAGCTTCTGTGAAGAGAACCCCCCGGCAGAAGGCTCAGGAGGAGTTTCCCAGGGTTGAAAGCTTTAGCAAGAACCTTCGGAAGGCAAGAGCTGTTAGACAGTGGAATGGACTCTGTCGGGAAGACGGTGGACTCTCTTTCCTCAGAGGTTTTTTAAAACAAGAAGTTGTGATTCCTGAATCGGAGGGGGTTGGACTGGATGATGACCCTTGGGGGACCTCTTCCAACTCTGCGAATCTTTGCTCCTATGGGGGCTGACTGAGGTGGATTGGTCACTGCCCCATCTGCCCCCAACTGTGGCAAATCATCAAGGCCATTGAGGAACCTGCTGTTCATCCACACTAATAATAATAATAATAATAATAATAATAATAATAATAATAATAATAATATGTTTATTAATACCCCGCCCATCTGGCTGGGTTTCCACAGCCACTCTCGGCGGCTCCCGACAGAACACTAAAAACATGGTAAAAGATCAAACATTTAAAAACTTCCCTAAACAGGGCTGCCTTTGGATGTCTTCGAAAAGTCAGCTAGTTGTTTGTTTCCTTGACATCTGATGGGAGGGCGTTCCACAGGGCGGGTGCCACCACTGAGAAAGCCCTGTGCTTGGTTCCCTGTAACCTTACTTCTTGCAGGGAGGGAACCGCCAGAAGGCCCTTAGAGCTGGACCTCAGGCAGAACGATGGGAGTGGAGAGGCTCCTTCAGGTATACTGGACCGAGGCCGTTTAGGGCTTTCAAGGTCAGCACCAACGCTTTGAATTGTGCTTGGAAACGTACTGGGAGCAAAGGTTGCAGAAAGCGCCTCAGAATGCCTAAGCGGATGAGGACATCTGGTACCATTTAGGAGCGGTGCTCCCCGAAGGAACACTGACTGGAAATGATGCTGTCGGAGGGAGAGGGAGGGGAAGGAAATGCCCTGCCAACAGTTGCCGCAGCATGGAGGCAATTACTAAGGGGCACCCGCCACCCTGAGGCCCAGCCTCTTCTGCAGCGAATAGCGGCAGCGGACGGGGTTGGAGGTTGGGGGAAAACATCATTAAAAGCAAAACAAAGCAGCCGAGAGCCTCCAAAACCATAATGAGTAACAAGCCTCAAATAGCGTGTAATAAATCAGTAGGTAGATGATAGGCTTCGGTGAGGCTGGAAAACGAGGCTTGGCATTTTTTTTTATTGCCAACGGCAGCTGGTGCAAACTCACTCCTCCTGCTTTAAATTAAACATTTTCCTTCCAAGTTCTCAAGGTTCTCTCTTCGCTCCCCACCCTTTTCTCTTCTAAACAAACTCGGCCAATCTGACGAATGCGAACCTCTGACGAATGCTACCCCTCCGATGTAGCTGTGATCGGTTAAGGCTGAGCAGGGATCCGCTTGCATGTTGAATTCTGAGGAGGACGTCTTCCTAGACCCTTTTAAGAACCAACACGGCGGCTTAGCTGGTAGGTGGTAGAGAGCTAGGAAGTCCCATGAATCGTAGAGTTGGAAGGGACCCCCCAAGGCTCATCTAGTCCAACCCCTCCTTGCCATGCAGGAATCACAGCTGAAGAATCCCCAGCAGATGGCCATCCCACCTGTGTTGAAAAACCTCCAAGGAAGGAGAGTCCACCACCTTCTGAGGGAGTTCATTCCACTGGTCCACATCACCATCAGAAATGTCCTCCCTTATATTTCGTTGAAATCTCTTTTCTTGCAACTTGAATCCATTGGTTCGGGTCCTACGCTCAAGAGCAGGGGGGGGGAATCTTGCTCCATCTTCCACATGACAGCCCTTGGGGTATTTGAAGATGGCTATCTTATCTCCTCTCAGTCTCCTCTTTTCCAGGCTAAACTTACCCAGTTCCTCATCAACCATTCCTCATCAGGCTTAGCTTCCAGAGCCTTGACCATCTCAGTCCCCCTCCTCTGCACGAGTTCCAGCTTGCCAACAACCTTTTAAAATTGTGACGGCCAGAATTGGACACAGTATTCCAGGTGTGGTCTGACCAAGGCAGAATAGAGCAGGACTAGGTACTAGGGACCCAGGTAGCGCTGTGGGTTAAACCGCAGAGTCTAGGGCTTGCTGATCAGAAGGTCGGCGGTTCAAATCCCTGCAACGGGGTGAGCTCCTGTTGCTCGATCCCAGCTCCTGCCCACCTAGCAGTTCGAAAGCACATCAAAGTGCAAGTAGATAAATAGGGACCGCTCCGGCGGGAAGGTAAACGGCGTTTCCGTGTGCTGCTCTGGTTCGCCAGAAGCAGCTTTGTCATGCTGGCCACATGACCCGGAAGCTGTCTGCGGACAAACGCCGGCTCCCTTGGCCTATAGAGTGAGATGAGCGCTGCAACCCCAGAGTCGGACACGACTGGACCTGATGGTCAGGGGCCCCTTTACCTTTACCTAGGTACTATTAGTTGCCTTGATCTGGACCAGGGTCAGCAACCTAAGGCCCATGGGCCGGAAGCAGCCCATGGAGGTCGTTTGACCGGCCCACGAGCTGACCCCGAACTGAGCCACCCACGCGCTGCGCTAAACCGCATCTGTGCAGGCGCTGAAAATCGGATGCGTGCGCGAACCGTCCCTTGGAGGGATCTCCATGGGACCGATTCGACCCAGGCAAGATAAACCTTGCTGACCCCTGATCTGGACCATGAGTAGGCAACCATAGAATCATAGAATCATGGAGTTGGAAGAGACCACAAGGGCCACCCAGTCCAACCCCCTGCCAAGCAGGAAACACCATCAAAGCATTCCTGACATTTGTTTTGACATTATTTGTAATCAAATAAGTTATAAGTTAGCAACTGGAAAGTAAAATGTATTCGAATTGTTTGATGTCATTTACGTACAAAAAACTAATAAAGATTATATTGAAAACAAAAAACAAAGCATTCCTGAGAGATAGCTGTCAAGCCTCTGCTTAAAGACCTCCAAAGAAGGAGACTCCACCACACTCCTTGGCAGCAAATTCCACTGCCAAACAGCTCTTACTGTCAGGAAGTTCTTCCTAATGTTTAGGTGGAATCTTCTTTCTTGTAGTTTGAATTCATTGCTCCGTGTCCGCTTCTCTGGAGCAGCAGAAAACAACCTTTCTCCCTCCTCCATATGATATCCTTTCATATATTTGAACATGGCTATCATATCACCCCTCAACCTTCTCTTCTCCAGGCTAAACATACCGAGCTCCCTAAGCCGTTCCTCATAAGACATTGTTTCCAGGCCTTTAACCATTTTGGTTGTCCTCCTCTGGACATGTTCCAGCTTGTCAGTATCCTTCTTGAACTGTGGTGCCCAGAACTGGACACAGTATTCCAGGTGAGCGGAATACAGTGGTACTATTACTTCCCTTGATCTAGATGCTATACTCCTATTGATGCAGCCCAGAATTGCATTGGCTTTTTTAGCTGCTGCATCGCACTGTTGACTCATGTCAAGTTTGTGGTCTACCAAGACTCCTAGATCCTTTTCACATGTACTGCTCTCAAGCCAGGTGTCTCCCATCCTGCATTTGTGCCTTTCATTTTTTTTTGCCCAGAAAATTTCGCCCTGTTAAAATTCATCTTGTTTGCTTTGGCCCAGTTGTCTAATCTGTTAAGGTCATTTTGAAGTGTGAGCCTGTGGGCCGGATGCGGCCCAATCACCTTCTCAATCCGGCTCATGGACGGTCCGGGAATCAGCGTGTTTTTACAGTAGAACGTGTCCTTTTATTTAAAATGCATTCTGGGTTATTTGTGGGGTATAGGAATTCTTCCCCCCAATATATATATATATATATATATAGTCTGGCGCCCCACAAGGTCTGAGGGACAGTGGACTGTCCCCCTGCTGAAAAAGTTTGCTGACCCCTGATCTGGATACTAGACTTCTGCTAACAGCATGTGTGGGGTTAGGCATTTTTCGGCTGAAGGTGTTCTTATTGCAATAATAATAATACAATAGGCAAATGAATGGGGATCAACTCAGAGGGACAGATTCAAGAATTCAGCAGTTCAGCCAATGGAACCTCTGCCTTCTGTGACATCAGGGTAGCTCAGCCAATCGCTGCCAGAGGCTTTGTCTACATCACCATCATACTGCCTCATAGTGCGTGGACTGGGAAACAGAGCATCTTCAGTGATATTTGGACTCCAGCTGCAATCAGCCCCAGTCAGCATGGCCAATGGCCAGGAACGGTGGGACCTGTAGTCTTAGTCTAGCAGTTTTTGGAGGTCTATATGTTCCCCATCCTTGTCTTAACGGATCCCAGGATATGGATAGGCTGTAGGCATTCCCCTTCTCTGAAACCTCCCTGCAGGGTTGGATAGCCTCAAGCACTTACCTATACTGTTGCCTCGTGTCGCACCTCCCCGCATTTGTTTCTCGGAGTTTGGTTGCGAGGACTCTGAGAATTTTGATAAAAAGGATAAAATTTGCCTGGGAGAGAAAGAGAGACAAAGCGTTTTAAAAGGGTGCCGTGGAGAGAGGCGTCTTGAAGCCTCTCTCCAGCTTCTACTAAAAGGGTCAGTTGTTGTGGGAGAAATTCCCCTTGGGGGGCTTCAAGGAGGGTCACACCCCATTCCCCAACTGGTCAGACTTTATTCAGTACAGTAATGCATTGCAGAAGAAGCGTCCAAAGAGTTTGCAAAAAAAGAGAGAGAGAGAGAGAGAGAAAGCCTTGCATCATCATCATCATCATCATCATCATCATCATCATCATCATCATCATCATAAATTATTTATACCCCACCCTCCCCAGTCAAAAACCGGGCTCAGGGCGGCTGACACCAACAGCATTACAATAAAACATAAAAACAATTACTTAAAATACAGATTAAAATACAGTATTAAAATTTAAAGTGCAGCCTCATTTCAAGTAGTCCATAAATCTAAGCCATGAGGGAGGAAAACACAGGGATCAAGCTGAGTCTAACCCAAAGGCCAGGCGGAACAGCTCTGTCTTGCAGGCCCTGCGGAAAGATGACAAATCCCGCAGGGCCCTGGTCTCCTGGGAAAGAGCGTTCCACCAAGTTGGGGCCAGTACTGAAAAGGCCCTGGCTCTAGTAGAGGCCAATCTAGCCATCTTATGGCTCGGGATCTCCAGAATATTGTTGTTTGTGGACCTTAAGGTCCTCCGCGGGGCATACCAGGAGAGGCGGTCACGTAGGTACGAGGGTCCCAAGCCGCATAGGGCTTTAAAGGTCAAAACCAGCACCTTAAACCTGATCCTGTACTCCACCGGGAGCCAGTGCAGCTGGTAAAGCACTGGATGAATGTGATCCCGCGGCCGGGACCCTCTGTGAGGAGCCTCGCCGCAGCATTCTGCACCCGCTGGAGTTTCTGGGTCAGCTTTAAGGGCAGCCCCGCGTAGAGCGAGTTACAATAGTCATTATTCATGGGAAAAATAAGTCATCTTGGCTGTTCCAGCCTCTGGGCTAACCAACACCTGCCATGCCATTGCCCCATCTCTTCACCCAGCCAGAGTCCTTGAAATGTAACTTTACTCAACCCATTTTCACTGAATCTGCCAGAACCCTCCTTGTACCTTATCTAGAGTCATTTCCCCCCCTTTAACAGCCAGTGTTAACGTTTTTCTGAACTGGTCCTTATCAGTTTTATTGTCAGGCTGCACTTTGCATATGTGGGTGAAAGAGGAGAGCGCAAAACATGGTCTGAAGCTCAACATCAAAAAAACCAAGATCATGGCCACTGGTCCCATCACCTCCTGGCAAACAGAAGGGGAAGAAATGGAGGCAGTGAGAGATTTTACTTTCTTGGGTTCCATGATCACTGCAGATGGTGACAGCAGTCACGAAATTAAAAGACGCCTGCTTCTTGGGAGAAAAGCAATGACAAACCTAGACAGCAGCTTAAAAAGCAGAGACATCACCTTGCCTACAAAGGTCCGTATAGTTAAAGCTATGGTTTTCCCAGTAGTGATGTATGGAAGTGAGAGCTGGACCATAAAGAAGGCTGATCGCCGAAGAATTGATGCTTTTGAATTATGGTGCTGGAGGAGACTCTTGAGAGTCCCATGGACTGCTAGAAGATCAAACCTATCCATTCTTAAGGAAATCAGCCCTGAGTGCTCCCTGGAAGGACAGATCGTGAAGCTGAGGCTCCAATACTTTGGCCACCTCATGAGAAGAGAAGAATCCTTGGAAAAGACCCTGATTCTGGGAAAGATGGAGGGCACTAGGAGAAGGGACGACAGAGGACAAGATGGTTGGACAGTGTTCTCGAAGCTACGAACATGAGTTTGACCAAACTGCGGGAGGCAGTGGAAGACAGGAGTGCCTGGCGTGCTCTGGTCCATGGGATCAAGAAGAGTCGGACACGACTAAATGACTAAACAACAACAAACTGCTCCTTATCAGTTTTATTGTCAGGCTGCACTTTGCATATGTGACATTCGCCTCTCCCTGAGCTTTACAGAAATTCCATGTGTTCATCATGCACCTTGAAAATCTGGGAAACTGGATTGGAAAAGGTGGATAGCACAAGCTTTATCTCCCTCTTTTGTAGCTCTAGAACTCAGGAAGCTGAATGTTGGTCGATTTGGGACAGCTAAAAGAAGTGCATTGTTAAACTATGGAACTCACCTCTACTGGAAGCTGTGACGGCCACCAACTTAGATGGAATAGAGAGCTATCAATGGTTACTAAGCCAGCATGACTATGCTATGCCTCCACAGTTGGAAACAGGAAGGCCTCTGAATACTAGCTTCCAGAAACCACAGGAGGGGAGAGGGCTCTTGTGTTCGAATCCTGCTTGTGCGTTCCCCCCAGGCACCTGGTGGTTGGCCACTTTGAGAACAGGGTGTTGGACAAGATGGGCCATTGGCCTGATCCTACAGACTCTTCTTATGTTCTGACTTTCTTCATCGGTCCGTTTCTTGGCTGGAAATCGCCGGGCTGGTTTTTCCTTGGCACGAGGAGGTGCCAACAGCCCGGACCACACAAGGATGCTCCGAAATCCAGGCAGGGTGGAAGAGACAGCAAGACAACAGAGGAATCGGGCAGGATTAGTGCGGTGAAGTGCCAGGGCCCACAAGCCTTTCAAATTTGTGGTCCAATTAAGAGAAGACAATGATTTAGACGCGATGGAAGTTTGATGTTCTTCAGAGAAAATCCCAGAGCGGTAGACCATTTTGCAAATGTTCCTATTCAGTGTTTCAGCTGTTGTCTACCTAGTGGTTAGTCTCTTTGGTAGCCTTGACTGAGGTCTAGAATTTCCCTGACTTATCTAGGATTCACCTGTCAGAAATAGCGTCCGGGCGGATTTTCAGAAAATCAGTAAAAATGTCTGGGAAAACCCATGTCAGAAGTGTTGATTTTTTTGGCAAATTTCCTTTAAAAATAGCTCAAAACCCTTTTTTTTGGGGGGGGGAGATTTTGCAAACCCTACATGACCTCTCTTTCCTGTCAAGTTCTGTTTTGTTTCCTTTTGTTTTGGGGGTGCCCCGGGGTGAGGAAGGGAGGGAAAGGGGGAGAATTCTTCTGCAGCAGAGCGGAGAAAACCGCGTCTGGGGTTTCTCTGTGTCGAAGCCGAAAAGGCCTCCTCAGAGAGAGAGAAAGAAAGAAAGAAAGAGGGAAAGCTCGGCTGTTCTGCACTCGGAATACATTACGGAAATGAGTGCAAGATGTTCGGATTGCTGTTGGCGCAGATGTTCTAAGATGCACTTTTGCTGTCAGGGCTTCTGTCCGATCTGGAACGAGCGAGAGACAGACAGACAGACAGACAGACAGACAGACAGAGCAGGCCCACAAGAGGAGAGAGGGCTGGAGATCATTGAAGAGGGACATTGCTCTGGTCAAAGGTGCATTCTGCTGCTGATGGTCCTCCTGAAAATAAAGCAAGTCTCTAGTCCTCATGGTCCAGGGTGATTTAGGAACAGAAGAAGTGTGCGCTGGGTCAGGCCAACGGCCCATCTAGTCCAGCATTCTCTTCACACAGCGGCTGGTCATATGCCTATAGGAAACCTGCAAGCAGGATTCGAACACAAGAACAACTCTCCCCTCCTGCGGTTTCCAGCAACTGGCCTTCAGAAGCATTTCTGCCTCTGACTGTGGAAGCTGCTGGTAGCTCTCTGAACTCGTCCAATCCTCTTTTAAAGCCATTGAAGGTGGTGGCCATCACTCTTGTGGCAGGGAGTTCCACAGTTGAAGAAGTCAGTTCCCCCCGCCCCCGCCTGTCCTGAATCTTCCAATGTTCAGCTTTGTTGGATGTTCACAAGTTCTAATGTTACGAGAGAAGGAGAAAAACTTCCCCTTTTTTCATGCTGTGCAAAATTGTATAAACTTTTATCATGTTGCCTCTTACTTGCCTAATGTTATTAATGCATAATAATAATAATAATAATAATAATAATAATAATAATAATAATCGCCTTTCCCCCAGACTGGGACTCAAGATGGCTTACACAAATTAAAAACAACACAGATAAAATGCAAAAAGCTGAAAACATAGAAGATCATTGTTAAAAGTAATTAAACCCTAATTAAAATTAAAACAATAGGGGGGGAAACCATAAGTCTATTCAAATACAAGCAGCCCTTTCTCGCTGCTGGTTCCTCTCCCCCCGCCTCTGCCGCTGATGACAAGGACAGATCTCGGGGTTCGGAGAAGCGCTCCTTTCTTGCTGCTCGGCTGCCCGCCTCACTCGAGTACAAGGAGAGGGCTGCTTTTTCAGTGAAAAACTTGGCTTATACGGAGTATTTACGGTAATAAATTGAAAGCATAGTTCTGTGAAAGTGAAATGAGGCAGATGGAATATTTGTCAAAGACAGTGGTATCTTGGTTCTCAAACGCCTTGGTTCCCAAATGCAGAAAACCCAGAAGTAAGTGTTCCGGCTTTTGAACTTTTGTCAGAAGCCGAACGCCCAATGCGGTTGTTGGCTATTGTTTCCAGGGCGCCTGCACCAATCAGAAGCTGCGCCTTGGTTTTTGAAAATTTCATTTGACTTCTGGAATAGATTAAGTTTGGCGCTTATGTTTTTGCTATTTAATTTGCGTTTTTGTTTTTGAGGCTTTTTCAGTTAATTTGTTTTTGTGACTGTGTGGAACCCAGTTCAGCTACTGACTGATTGATTAATTGACTGCAGAAATGGATAAAGCCCCCCCCCCCATCCAAACACTGACTATCAGGAGTGCAGGTAAGAAAATAATAATAATTTTAACTTTTATCATCTACAATACTGTCTTATTTTTTTATAGTACAGTACATTGATTATTGCTTTCATTTTATGGATCAATGGTTTCGTTAGATAGTAAAATTCATGTCAAGTTGCTGTTTTAGGGGTTGTTTTTAAAAGTCTGGAACGGATTAATCCGCTTTGCATTACTTTCTATGGGAAAGCGCGCCTTGGTTTTGGAACGCTTTGGTTTCGGAAGGGACTTCCAGAACGTAATAATAATAATAATAATAATAATAATAATAATAATAATAATAATAATATATTTATACCCCGCCCATCTGGCTGGGTTTCCCCAGCCACTCTGGGAGGCTTCCAACAGAAAAATGAAATAAAATAATCTATTAAAGATTAAAAGCCTCCCTAAACAGGGCTGCCTTCAGATGTCTTCTAAAAATCTGGTAGCCGTTTTTCTCTTTGACATCTGATGGGAGGCCGTTCCACAGGGCGGGCGCCACCACCGAGAAGGCCCTCTGCCTGGTTCCCTGCAACTGTACCCGGCTCGAAAGTGCATCATTTTAATAAGCATAAACCATGGCAAACACTTAGAAGAATGTTGCAAACTCAATAAGTAATAAGAATAATAATAATAACTTTCACACTGTTCCTGGCTGCATCCTGCTCCCACCCCCTGTTTCCTCTTGAGCCGCCCCCCCCCCCCCGACGAAGAGTCTCCCCTTCTCCTTCTCTCTCGACCCCAATCTTCTCTACTTACCATTACAGCTATGAGGATAGGCACTTGAATAACCCATTTGAAGTAGCCAGCACTCAAATCCCAGCACCTGGGGACGAAAGAGGGACGGCGTCAAGGCTAAAGTGACAGTCGGGGCATTTTGGCCCTTGAGGAGAACCACAAAACTGTGCTCTCTCCCCCCCACCCACCCCCCGGAAGAAGGAGCGAGTGAAGATCGACCTCAGGAACAAGAGGGGAATAAAAATCTACACTGAGTTCTGCTGCCCCATGGATTCTGCCGCCCGAGGCGGTTGCCTCTTGGGTGAGCCGGCCCCGATTACAGTCAGGGCTGGTTTTAGGTTTGATGAGGCCCTGAGCTACTGAAGGTCATGTGGCCCTTTATATATCCAGCTGTCTTTTGTCAACAACAAATTGTCGCTGTTTTGTTGTGTTTAATATATGCTACGGTGGTACCTCTACTTACGAATAACTCTACTTGCGAATGTTTCTACTTACGAACGGAGCTCCGTCCGCCATCTTGGATGCGGTTTAGATAGGATTTTTTCTACTTACGAATTTTTAGATAGACCCTAATGGTACGGGCTGTCTGGCAGTAGGGCAAAGGAGAGATCCACACCACGCACTCAAAGCACATCAAATGCACATGACCCCCCCCCCCAATAATAATCCTGGAAACTGTAATTTCCCCCATGCAGAACTATAATTCCCAGCACCCTAAGTTACAGTTCCCAGGGAGCCATGTGCCTTAAAATATGTGTTGATGTGCTTTACACGTATTGTTTGGATCTCCTTAGGTAGCCTTGGAAGGTTGTTAAGTAAGGTTGGACGGCCCTCTATTGGGGTTATGGTATCAATGGGTTGGCAAGAAGTTGGTGTTCAGCACTCCCAGGTCACAGCCGGATCTAGGATGGGTTACAACCCCAGCGCTACCTACAAATGTGAAATTTGTGAAATGAAAGAGACTTGGGGGGGTCCACAAGTGGATATTTGGGTTAAAGGTGGGTCCCTGGGTCTGGATAATTTCGAAAGCAGGCACCGACAAGAATGCTACGAAGGCGCCTGCCTGATATCAATAGGCAGGGAGTTCCAAAGTTTAGTCGTTGCTGCAGTAAAAAAAAGTTTGGAGGAATGAGTAATGCACGGCACATGAGCCGGTGCCCGTTCTGAAATGGAAACGGTTGCTTGGGCACTTATGGGGCGAGGGAATGCAATTTGGGATTGTGACCCATGTCAGAAGAGCCGGGATAGCGCCCCGGGCTCTTTAAGAAAGGGAAAGAGTAGCTTATAGACTTACTCTGTGTCTGCAAACATCGCCCTTAACGTCGCCCAGAATGTAACAAACACAACAGGGAGCCCTGGAAGAGAAAAGGAAAGGAGGCATTATACTGTCACTTTGCAGGAACATAGGAAGCTGCCTTATGCTGAGTCAGACCATAGGGTCCATCTAGCTCAGTAGTTCCTACTCTGGCTGGTAGCCACTCACCAGGGATTGAACCTGGAACTCTCTGCATGCGAAGCAGATGCCCTGTCATGGAACTACACCCATTCCCCTTTTGTGGCAGCCATTTCCTGTTTTCATTTTGTGCGGAACTAAATGGCTCAGGACCGCAACAGCAAAAGGGTGGCCTCTCCCCGTATGAACCCACCCGAACCCTGAGACCCTCATCTGAGGCCCTCCTTTGTGTGCCTCCTCCACGAGAGGCCCAGAGGGCTGCAACATGAGAACAGGGCCTTTTCTGTGGTGGCTCCCTGTTGGGGGAAGGCTCTTCCCAGGGAGGTTCCCCTGTCCCCTTCGTTTCATATCTTCAGCCGCCAGGTGAAAACGTTCCTCCAGTGGTGTAGCATGGGTTGCAGGCACCCAGGGCAGGCAAACCACTGGTACCACTGGAGCGACCCACCCTCAGAGCCAAAGGTGAAGCACAAAACTGCCTGGGCCTCCCTCGTTGCCCTTGGTCCTCCTGTCCCTCTGCTGACACATCCCCCTTACATGTGTAAGCTCCTTGGGGCAGGGACCTGGAGGATTTCTGTTTGCCGCCGCTTGCACTGTAAAGAGCAGTGTTTGTGGGCACAAAATTGTATGTTCACATTCTCCATTGATCAGGCCCCCTCTCTCACACCCAGACACATGGACTGCCCGCTTTCCACAAAACCTCAACGGGTGGCACCGCCGAAATTGACTTCTATAGTATCCACATTGCATGCGCTGTGCATCTCCAGTGTGTAAGCACAGTGTGTACAATGCAGGTCCTATAAGGTCAGGGCATCTCAGCTGAAGCTGGCCAAGGGTTGCCTCCCCGCTCTCCAGAACTGGAATGCACCATGGAAAGGGACAAATGACAATGTAGGCGCACTCAGAGGGGCAGTGGTCTGAGGTTGTGGGGTGTGTGTGTGTGTGTGTGTTAAAGAACCATCACTATTTCTGCAGGAGGGTCTCTGCCTCCATCGTCCTAGAGACGCCCAATCAGAATGAAAAGGCCACTGAGAAGACATTTCCCCTCCCTTAAGAACCAAAGAAGTGCATGCTGGATCAGGCCAATGGCCCATCTAGTCCAGCAAACTCTTCTCGCAGGGGTCGCACCAGATGCCTCTTGGAAATCAGGGGGGAGAACGTGAGCTTGCGCTCTCCTTCTGTGGGTTCCAGCAACTGGTTTCAGAAGCATCGATGCCTCCAACTGCATAAACCCACCAACATTTATTCAATGAAACCAGGGATGTCCTATTCCAGGGACGTCCAACTCCCGATAGACTGTGATCTACTCACAGTGTAAGAAAACTGGCAGTGGTCTACCCATTGTCTTTGGATGGATCAAAGTTGTTGAGCTTTTTTGGGGAAGCCAAGGTGACTGAGGTTTTTTTTAGGGAGCAAATGAATGAATGGAACCGGATATATGAATGAATCAGACTGAATATATGAATGAATGAAACTGAATGAGCATTGCAATATACACAGAACATAATCAAAAGTTGATTACAGTGGAACCTCGGTTTATGAACACCTCGGTTTACGAACGCTGCGGACCCATTTGGAACGGATTAATTCACTTTCCATTACTTTCAATGGGAAAGTTCGCTTCAGTTTATGAACAGACTTCTGGAACCAATTACACCCATGCTTCGGGTTAAGTACGCTTCAGGTTGAGTACTCCGCGGACCCGTCTGGAACGGATTAATCCACTTTCCATTACTTTCAATGGGAAAATTCGCTTCAGTTTATGAACGCTTCAGTTTATGAACAGACTTCTGGAACCAATTACACCCATGCTTCGGGTTAAGTACGCTTCAGGTTGAGTACTCCGCGGACCCGTCTGGAACGGATTAATCCACTTTCCATTACTTTCAATGGGAAAATTCGCTTCAGTTTATGAACGCTTCAGTTTATGAACAGACATCCGGAACCTATTGTGTTCATAAACCGAGGTGCCACTGTATATAAAACACAGTTGAGGGTCCTGAATCCCCAGACCGATAGTGGAACTTAATCTGATGGCCGACTTTTTTGCTAGGAAGCAAAAGTTGCTGAGCTTTTTTTGGGAAGCCAAAGTTGTAGAGCTTTTTTTTGGGGGGGGGTGAGTACATCACTGAGAGGCCAGAGATCTATCAGGAACAGCCCATAATCTACTAATAGATTGCGATCTACCTGTTGGACGTGCCTGTCCTATTCCATACTCTCCCATATTTCTTCAATGAAAACAGGGACGTCCAATCCACACCCTCCAATATTTCTCCAATGAAAATACAGTGGTACCTCAGTTTACGAACTTAATTCATTCCAGAAGTCCATTCTTAAGTCAAAGCATTCTTAAACCGAGGCACGTTGTCCTTACTGAGGCCTCCCACCCCTGGTGCCCTTCCACTGTTCAGCTTCTGTTCATCTTCCGAGGCAAAGTTCGCTAACCAAAACACCTACTTCCGGTTTTGCGGAGTTCATTACCCGAATAGTTCATTAACAAGGCTGTTCGTAGACCGAGGTACCACTGTAGGGACGTCCTATTTCATGGCCTCCAATATTTCTCCGATGAAAACAGGGACATCCTATTCCATACCCTCCAATATTTCTCCAATGAAAGCAGGGACATCCTATTCCATACCCTCCAATATTTCTCCAATGGAAAGAGGGATGTCCTATCCAATCCATGGCAGAACAGGCACCTCCGGTTGCGAATTCCTCGGGGATCTGACCAGCGCTCCGGAATGGATCCCGTACGCAACCGGAGGTTCCACTGTATTTTCCTGTTTACGTAAAGTTCTGAGAGTGATTTCTTTGTTGAGAGGGAAACATAAAAAGGGAGAAAGCAATCCAAGTTTGCGTAGGCATCCTTGGATATCATAATTGTTCTGGAAGATTACGCAACCTTGTCCCAAAGAAGCTTCTAGAGAAAACCTGTGCCCAGATGGTGCTTTTTCTCTGCAGGAAGAGGCATTTGCATTCTCACACAAGTGAAAAGAGGAAGGATAATTACTAAAAAAAACATCCTCTCTTACTCATCTAAATTAATCCAACAGAAAAATCCAAACCCAGGGCTCAACTGCTGTCCTCTCCTGGGGGGGGGGGAACCTACCAATTTCTTTCCCCAACATTACTGAAAGTCCATTTTCTCATATCCACATCGCTACACAAACATGCCCCATCTATCTCCTCGATCAGGTAATCTCTCAAACCGGCCAGGAAACTCTGAGCAGTTGAGTAAGGCCGATGGGAGGCAAGACTCACCCCAGCCAAATAGCGTGAATCTCCAAAGGTATTTCTTCTCCGAGAAGAAGGCCATGAAGATGAGGCTGTGAAGGTAGAGTCCTTCCACCAGGATCCAGTAGTAGTTGGTGGCCAGGAAGTATAGGAACAAGGTCACTGCCACCTTGCAACCCACCTGAGGGAGGTCAGAGAAAGGAAAGGAGGAAGAAAATGGGGTTAATAGAACACTTAGAAAGGCCACAATCTTCTTGGCAAGACCCAACCTCAGTGCCAAAATTATACTATGCAAGTCAGGAGCCCATGCAAGTCAGGAGCTGGTCCAATTCTGAGCACGAATTTGACGTTTATCAATATATCCGGACCAACCTGAAGAAGGCATAGGAAACGAAGACCTTAAAAGGACACCTCATTGCTGGCGGGAGTCCTTTGTGTACACAGTCCTTCTCTACAAGATTTACTACAAGGTTGAACTCTCAATCTCGGCTGTATTGAATAGCGAATTGCTAGACCGTGTACATATTTTTTTTCAAGCTCCTTGTGACTGTACGTCTATGCTTTGTGCTGATATTATTTTGAGTCATAATACGAATTGCAGTGGGACATTCGGTGTGCATTATACTTTGATTATATGCAGAGCTGGGTTCGATAAGACCTCACCACTAGCATCATCATCAAGGCCATTGAGGAACCTGCTGTTCACCCCCACTATAATAATAATAATAATAATAATAATAATAATAATAATAATAATAATAATATATTATTTATACCCCGCCCATCTGGCTGGGTTTCCCCAGCCACTCTGGGCGGCTTCCAACAGAAATATTAAAATACACTAATTAGAATACAGTACACTAATTTCTTAAAGATTTAAAGCTTCCCTAAACAGGGCTGCCTTCAGATGTCTTCTAAAAGTCTGGTAGTTGTTTTTATCTTTGACATCTGATGGGAGGGTGTTCCACAGGGCGGGTGCCACTACCGAGAAGGCCCTCTGCCTGGTTCCCTGTAACTTGACTTCTCGCAGCGAAGGAACCGCCAGAAGGCCCTTGGCACTGGGCCTCAGTGTCTGGGCAGAGCGATGGAGGTGGAGACGCTCCTTCAGGTATACCCCCCCCCCCGCAAAGATGCACCCAGGAGAGGGATCTCTCATCTTCCTCTTGGAATATCCAGGACAGATAACAGGAAGTACTTCTTTGTGAAGCACAGCACCATTTTTCTTTAAAAAGGAGGTGCTGGAACTCGCCATGAACGCCTCCCTTGTTCACTTAAGGATGAGTATGGTGCCCTACTGGGAGATGCAGACGCCGAGTTTTGGTGAGTTTCAGCCCGGGCTTTTTTTCCCCAGCCGGAACTCTGTTCTGGCACCTCTCAGGTGGTTTCTGGCACTTCTCCATTGCTATGATAAGAGCACTTCTTTTTCTAGAAAAATAGCCCTGACAAAGGTTTTTTTAAAAAAGGGTAAGGGACCCCTGGATGCTTAAGTCCAGCCAAAGGCGACTATGGAGTTGTGGTGCTCATCTCGCTTTCAGGCCGAGGGAACTGGCGTTTGTCCACAGACAGCTTTCAGGGTCATGTGGCCAGCAGGACTAAACTGCTTCCGGCACAACAGGACACAGTGACGGAGCGCATGGAAACACCGTTGACCTTCCCGCCACAGCGATACTTATTTATCTACTTTGCACTGGCTTGCTTTCGAACTGCTAGGTTGGCAGGAGCTGGGACCGAGCAACAGGAGCTCACCCCATTGCGGGGATTCGAACCGCTGACCTTCGGATTGGCAAGCCCAAGAGGCTCGGTGGTTTAGACCACAGCGCCACCCTGACAAAGCACATAGCTAAGCTACGGAACAAGGTCCGTATAGTTAAAGCTATGGTTTTCCCAGTAGTGATGTATGGAAGTGAGAGCTGGACCATCAAGAAGGCTGATCGCCAAAGAATTGATGCTTTTGAATTATGGTGCTGGAGGAGACTCTTGAGAGTCCCATGGACTGCAAGAAGATCAAACCTATCCATTCTGAAGGAAATCAGCCCTGAGTGCTCACTGGAAGGACAGATAGAGAAGAGAAGACTCCCTGGAAAAGACCCTGATGTTGGGAAAGATGGAGGGCACTAGGAGAAGGGGATGACAGAGGATGAGATGGTTGGACAGTGTTCTCGAAGCTACGAACATGAGTTTGACCAAACTGCGGGAGGCAGTGCAAGACAGGAGTGCCTGGCGTTCTATGGTCCATGGGGTCACGAAGAGTCGGACACGACTAAACGACTAAACAACAACAAAGCTACGGAACACCCTCCCACAGGAGGCACCGATGGTCACCAACTTGGGTGGCTTCAAGAAAGACAAATTCATGAAAGAGGGGGCTATCGATGGCTACTAGCCACGTGGCTATGCTGTCGTGTCCACAGTTGGAGAAAGCAACGGCTCTGAAGACCAGCTGGTTTCCCAGAAGAGGCATGTGGGAACACGATGCTGGTCTAGATACCTTTGACCTGAGTCAGCTGCAGGGCTCCTTACGTCCTTAGTCAAGGCCGACTGGAATTGTTGGAGACCGTTTGGGTTTTATTTTTTAACCTTGTCAGTGATTTGAACGCAGATCCATAGCAATGGCATGTTTGATTGCAAAGGCACTCGCCCCTTGGGGAGTGAATGAGCAGCAGTTCGAGTTCATAACATGTCGCCAGATATGGATCCTTGGATTAAATGAGAGAATAATGAGGGAAGCAGAGAAAGGATGTTGGAGCTTGATTTAAGAGAGAGAGAGAGAGAGAGAGAGAGAGAGAGAGAGAGAGAGAGAGAGAGAGAGAGAGAGAGATTGTGTGTGTGTGTGCTAGAATGGGGAGTGGTGCCATCTAGTGGTTAAGGGATATTAACCACTGGGAATATAAGAAACAAACAAACAAAAAATTCCTTCCAGCAGCACCTTAGAGACCAACTAAGTTTATCATTGGTATGAGCTTTTGTGTGCATGCACACTTCTCCAGACACACAGGGTGTATCAGAGTAGGGACTGGATCCTGTCCCTTCGCCGCTGGCACCTCGCCTCTCCCCGCTGCCCTTAGCATGTCCGCCTTTGATAAGGAGCTGCACCTGGGCCGCCTGCCCCCTTGCCCGCCGGAATCCGCTGGGGGAAGTGGCTAGGTCCTCCCCAAAATGTGCATACGGTAGGTGGCTCCTTCTGGGAGACTGGGGGCCCGGATCCTTTTCCTTTGCCGCTGCCTCGCCTCTTCCCCCTGCCCTCGGCATGTCCGCCTTCCATAAGGAACTGCAACTGGGCCGTCTGCCCTTCACAAAATATGCATACGGTATGCGAGGGGGAGGGGGGGTGTCGAGGTGGAGGGTTATGTCACATGGGGGAAGATGATGTCACACACTGCGGCAACAGAGAGAGGGGTGTCATGATGTCATATGCATGTCCTGGGAAACGGGGGCCCTGACTGAGCCACAGCAACACGTGGCCGGGTACAGCTAGTGTTAATTATAAAATCGAATAATAAAAAATAAGGATGCTGGACTAGATGGGCCACTGGACTGATGCAACCACCTCTTCAGACACTCTTATGGTCCTCCTCTTCTGGGATTCTGGGATGCCCACCAGTTCCTTAAGTGCCCAGAGGTGCAACCCTGTTCTAACCCACCCCTGTTTTAACTGTCGAATCCAGTAGAGGTGTTGTACCGAGGGTTGCTGCTGCCCAGGGGCTCATACTCACCAACTGGGACTTGTCTGCTGGAGGTGCCTCCGTGATGGACTTGAAGTCTTCTTCCGAGATCCGCTCCATCTCTTCCAGCGCCGAGCCGGAGTACAGGACGGCGTCCTTCACGAAGATGCTGATGGCTCGCAGCATGTAGGAGACAAACAGGTGCATGTGGATGTAATTCCTTGTGCAGTGCAAGCGCCTGGCGTGGGAAACAGAAGGCGGAAGAGGGATGAGTTGTGGGGAGTGAGAAGGGCCGTCTCTTAGGTTAGCAACAATGTATAGAACTGCTACAAATATATGTTGGAAATGTAAAGAAAAGGAAGGCACTTTCTGCCATATGTGGTGGACATGCAAGATAACAAAAGCATTCTGGGAAACGATTATGTAATGAGTTGGGGGAAATGTTTAAGATAACTTTTGTGACAAAACCAGAAGCCTTTTTATTAGGAATTAGTGGTGAAGAGATACCAAAAGAGCAGAAAAGACTATTTATGTATGCGACGACAGCTGCGAGAATGCTTTTCGCCCAGAGATGGAAGGAAGACAAAGTCCCAACCAGAGATAACCAAGAAGATGGACTATGCCGAAATGGAAGGATCAGAAACCAAGAAGATAAGAAATTTAATAAAGATTGGGGAAATTTTAAAGCGTCTCTTGAAGAACACTGTAAACATTTTAAAAACATTATCAGGATTACCGTAACACTTGTAATGCAATAGTTTTATGGTTAAATTTGGGAGCGTAAAAAAAAAGGATAACATTATAAGATGCAGGAGAAAAAGATTTACAATGGAAACTGGGTGGGGGTGGGGAGGGAAAACCAAGGATTCAAGGAATCCTATATATGTATCGAAATTGATTTTATTTGAAGGTAAACAAGACTTGTAAAAAAAACTTAAAATAAAAATTAAAAAAGAGAGACCCATTTGCTCAGGAAAGGATTTCCCCATGGCAGACCTGCTCTCCAGGAGATTCCTCCACCCCCACACCACTTCTGCAGGAAAAATTTGGACGGAAAGGGGAAGGAAACTCAGATTTTTGCAAGACTTCTTGCTTGGGGAACTTTCTGCCCATTCAGTTTGCTGTTGTTCCATTGGACAGCAGATCATCTAAGGCAGTGATGGTGAACCTTTTAGAGGCCGAGTGCCCAAACTGCAATCTCAAACCCACTTCTTAATCGCAAAGGGCCAACACAGCAATTTAACCTGAATACTGAAGTTTTAGGTTAGGAAATAAACAACTCATACATT
This sequence comes from Zootoca vivipara, assembly GCF_963506605.1. Lineage (NCBI taxonomy): Eukaryota > Metazoa > Chordata > Lepidosauria > Squamata > Lacertidae > Zootoca > Zootoca vivipara. The sequence continues at coordinate 54,983,324 of NC_083287.1, read as the reverse complement.
AACATCTTTTGTCTTAAAAGAAAAACACAACAACAACAACAACAACAACAACAACAACAACAGCATATTATTATTCTTATTATTCTTATTATTATTAATACCCCGTCCATCTGGCTGGGTTCCCCCAGCCACTCTGGGCGGCTTCCAACAGAATATTAAAATAGCATAATCTATTAAACATTAAAAGCTTCCCTAAACAGGGCTGCCTTCAGATGTCTTCTAAAAGTCTGTAGTTGTTTTTCTCTTTGACATCTGGTGGGAGGGTGTTCCACAAGGTGGGCGCCACTACCGAGAAGGCCCTATGCCTGGTTCCCTGTAACTTGGCTTCTTGCAGCAAGGGAACCGCCAGAAGGCCCTTGGTGCTGGACCTCAGTGTCCGTGCAGAACGATGGGGGTGGAGACGCTCATTCAGGTATACTGGGCCAAGGCTGTTTAGGGCTTTCAAGGTCCACACCAACACTTTGAATTGTGCTCAGAAACAATAACAGAGCTTCCAACTGCTCACAAGCATAAGATGATCCAAACAAAGTAAGCAAAGCAATCTGAAGTGCTTTCATTGACTAAAAATTATTTGGCAGAGAATTCCACACTTTAAGGATTTCATTTCCATGAGATCTCTGCATCGACCGCGCAGACGGGAATTTCCCGCTTTTAAGCTCCAGCTTGAGCAAGCAAGTGTTCTCGGCGTGGCCCTCTGAGTGCGTGCAGAGCAGTGCCCCCCCATTGCGCTGCCATTTCCTGAAAGGACCCTGGGGGCTGCCGCACGTGCTAGCCCAGCTCCCTCACCCACCCCAACCGGCCCCTACGCAGGTTGTCTGGCGTGGCCCCGGGCGTGCCCTCACCCGCTGCACTTGGCTGTGGTTGAGCTTGGTGAAGAAGTACGCCAGCAAGTGGGGGACAATCATGGCGCGGCAAGGCTGGTGGGGCCCGGAGCTACCCAGCGCTGGAACAAAGTGGCTTCTTGAGGCCCGCCAGCGATGCCATCCTCCCCTGTTGGCTCCCGCATGACACGCCAATGGGAGGCGCCGGGCAGGAGGAGGAAGAAGGCGGCTGCCCGGCTGCCCAATTTGAGCTGAGGACTTGACGCGCCGCCCTCACCTTCTGCCGGCTCTGTGCTGGGGCGACGGCGCATGTGCACACAGAGAGGGCTCTGAGTGCCCCCTCTGGCATGCGTGCCATAGGTTCGCCACCGCTGATCTAAGCATCAAAGCCCTTGAAAACAGCTCTTTGTCTTCAGCAACGGGGACCCAGGCCAGCAGAGCCAGGCATGGCCTGGGAGGGAGAGTACCAAGGGCCGGGTCAAGATGCTCAGAGGGCCGCAGTTTGCCCCTGACCTGATCCGGAGGTTCACCACCCTTGCTGTAGGACTAAAGCAGTTCAGGCAATGGGTAGCCGAGACTTCTGCAGTCCTTAAAAATGTTCAAAATAGATACCTGTGTGCTCACACACTGCTTATGGCAGTGCAGACGAGACGTTGCAGCTACTTACCTGAAGTATCCTAGGATAAGGACAGCGATGGTTAGAGACCCCAGCGAGATGGAATACCCAACGGTGTAAATCAAATAAAGGCGGTCAAAGACTTCCTGAAGCAAACACAAAGTAAGGGGAGAAAGAGAATGTTAAGGGAATTGCATTGAGAAACTGCCGTTAATTTGGTTTCTCTGCGAAGGAACACAGGGAGCTGTCTTATACAGAGTCAGACCATTGGTGCATCCTGCTTGGTATTACCTGCACTGACTGGCAGCAGCTCAGGCAGGGAATTTCCTACCTATTTGGAGATGTCGGGGGTTGAAACTGGGGCCTTTGCATGCAAAGCAGATGCTCTCGGGGCAGACCCTCCAAGTGTCCCTGATTTGGAGAAACTGTCCCGGTTTCTAATTTCATCCCAGAATATAACACTTTCCCTTAGGACGTCCCTATTTTCATCAGAGAAATGTTGGAGGGTATGGAGTTATCTGACCCCCCCGAGCCATCTGAAAGCAATCCTGGAAAGCAATAGACTGGAAAGAGAAGTTGCGGAATTGCAACTTATTACCAAACTTAAAACCATGGAGACCTTGTCTGAATAGAGACATTGGATTCTTATCTCATTATACATGAGCCATCTCATCCCTTGATTTTTCCTGTAAGACCAATTGCAGTCATTAACAGTCGTCAACAGGTTTACCACTCCTATCAGCCAATCACCCATTCCCACCACCCTTCTGAGTAATACCCCTCCCCACCCTCTCACTATATATAAGGGTCTGGTGGCTTCTATTTCAGTGTATCTGAAAAAGTGTGCATGCACACGAAAGCTCATACCAAGAACAGACTCCAAGGTGCAACTGGAAGGATTTTTTAAATTTTTGTTTAAAATCTCTGGGAGATGATATATAATGAAAAGAAAAAAATGTTTTAAAAAACTTTGTTAAAAAACCAGAAGCTTTTTCATTAGGAATTATAGGTACCAAGATACCAAAGGACGAGAAAAGATGGTTTATGTACGCAACAACAGCCGCACGGATACTATTAGCCCAGAGATGGAAGGATTTTAACCACACTTGTAAAGTAACGGAAGGTATGGATAATCTAGAAGGATAAAAAATTGGATAAGTATTGATATGCAATCGTAAATATTACCATTACTAGTGTTGTTCAGCCCGTTTAGAAAACGGGCGCTAGAGGATATGTGAGAGGAGCAGCTTCCCTCTCCCTCCCTCTCTCTCTCTCTGTGCTCGGCCGCGGGGCGCGCCAGGAACGCAAGTAAACAAACTCGCTATCCCGTCGTGCCCCGCGGCTGAGCGCAGAGAGGGAGGGAAGGCCGTGGCCTCGCCGCTCCTCTCACGGGCTCCTCCGTCGAGCGCACGAGGGGAAGGCGCGAGGGGAGGCGGAGTCCGGCGCCTGGGCCTAGCCGCCTCCCTCAGCCATAGTGCGCTTCGTCGCGGGCTTCGCCTACGAAGACGATGGGGAAAGCCTGGCCGCCGGAGCCGCAGCCGCCGGAGCCGGAGCCCGGGGACTGGGAGGCTTCGGCGGGGGTGACCGGCTGCCCCGTCAGCAGGAGCGCCACTACCAGCTCAAACGGGAGGCGACAGGAAGGAGACCTGTCCTCGCTGGATGCACACACGTGCGCGCTCCCCCCCCACCAACGCTCAGTCCAGCCAGGAGCGGCGGTTGGCAGCCGCAGGGAAACGGTAGGTGGGGGGGAGAGCGTTTGTGTGTGTGCGTCCTGTCTCTCCGTCCAATCCCTGTGTCTCTGGGGTACATGCGCAGTACCCCAGGGACACACGGGACAGCTTGGACGCAGGGACAACTTGGACTTTATTATATAGGATGACCCATGGAAGGGATGGGAGGGGATGGGAAGTCAGGAGAGTCAGAGTAATCTCAATATTTGGATTTTGAATTGTTTTAGGTTGTATGTTTATACTCTTTAAAATCAAATTATCCTGCTTGATCGACAGGCTGGAATGTGTGCAGAGGACGGCCACTTCCTATCAATCCAGGACTGAGGCAGAATTAGTTTTAAAGAGAGCTTCCACGTGGAAAAACAGAGGCATTGTTCTCCTGGCTCCACACAAACATCTCATTTGGCCCAATGAATTTGATCAAACAAGTTTTTAGAAAGAAGCAGGGCTGTGAAGGTCCACCACACTGTTGGACACAAGAGACAAGGCCTATCCAGTGGTGGCCCTGTATCTCTGGAACTCTCCGCCAAAGGAATTGTGCAAGGTTCCATTTTCACCACCGTTTAAACCAACATTAAAAACATGTATCTTCCCATCAGCATGTTACCAAAAGTGGCCTTTGACCTGCTTCCATTTTCAGTTTTGTAACTAGATTGCTTTACTTCCGATCTTTTTATTCTGTTGTTGTTTAGTCGTTTAGTCGTGTTCAACTCTTTGTGACCCCACGGACCAGAGCACGCCAGGCACTCCTGTCTTCCACTGCCTCCTGCAGTTTGGTCAAACTCATGTTGGTAGCTTCGAGAACACTGTCCAGCCATCTCGTCCTCTGTCGTCCCCTTCTCCTAGTGCCCTCCATCTTTCCCAACATCAGGGTCTTTTCCAGGGAGTCTTCTCTTCTTCTCATGAGGTGGCCAAAGTATTGGAGCCTCAGCTTCAGGATCTGTCCTTCCAGGGAGCACTCAGGGCTGATTTCCTTAAGAATGGATAGGTTTGATCTTCTTGCAGTCCATGGGACTCTCAAGAGTCTCCTCCAGCACCATAATTCAAAAGCATCCATTCTTCGGCGATCAGCCTTCTTTATGGTCCAGCTCTCACTTCCATACACCACTGGGAACACCCAGTATTCTACTTTTTATTCTACTTTGCAGTTATTGTCTCTCCAAGCAGCTGAGATCAATTATGTGGAGAGAGAGGGAGAGAGAGAGAGAGAGAGAGAGAGAGAGAGAGAGATGTATTTAAAAGTGAGTTTCTATTGTTTTAATGCTGCTTTGCTGCTTGAAAGACTGCCTCTGGGCTGCTGAGTATTTTACAGAAAGGGTTTCAAGGCTCTTTAGGTTGGCGCAATTAATGTGGATTAAAGCTGTCTGCCGCCCCAGCCTGGCGTACCCATTTGAAGAACAACAGTGGGCTTTCTGCGGTTAGGAAAGTGAGAGGGAGATGGATTGAAAAGTGTGGGATGAATAAATGATGAACGGAGGGGGGGCGGGAGTGTAAATGCCACAGAAGCCAATCGGGGAGAATTCAAGATGAGTGCTTATTGTTGCACAACTTCTCTGCAAGCAAGCCAGAGCAAATGCTCAATAAATATAATCTATGCTATGTTGATAAGCTTCAGGAAAATACAGTGATACCTTGGTTCTCAAACGCCTTGGTACTCCAACGCCTGTGTTTTCAAATGCCGAAAACCCAGAAGCGTTTCGGTTTCCGAATGTTTTTCGGCAGCCGAACGTCCGATGCGGCTGTCGGCTATTGTTTCCGGGGTGCCTGCACCAATCAGAATCTGTGCCTTGGTTTTCGAACATTTCGGAAGTCGAACGGACTTCCGGAACGGATTAAGTTTGGTGCTTTTGTTTTTGCTATTCATTTTGCATTTTTGTTTGTCAGGCTTTTTTTGGTTAATTTGTTTTTGTGACTGTGTGGAACCCAGTTCAGCTACGGATTGATTGATTGATTGATTGATTGCGGAAATGTATAAAAGCCCCCCATCCGATCAATGACTATCATTCATGAGTGCAGGTAAGAATTTTTTCTTAATCATCTGCAATACTGTCTTATTTTTTTATAGTACAGTACATTGATTATTGCTTTCATTTTATGGATCAATGGTCTCGTTAGATAGTAACAATCATGTTAAAGTGCTGTTTTAGGAGTTGTTTTTTTTTAAAAAAAAGGTCTGGAATGGATTAATCCGTTTTGTATTACTTTCTTTTTCTTTCTTTTTTTGCAATGTAAATTATATGCCTTTTTATTTATGTAAACACATTACTGTATCAATTGCCATCATTCTAGATGACGATCTTTTTTGCAGTAGGGAAAAAATAAAAAAAACAGGACAAACTAGAGTGTAGCTTGCTGAGCTTACATATTGTCTACAAACTGTCACACTCATAGAAATGTTTACTCGCAGGAAACTCATTCCGCAATCTTTTTTTTACCGTTTTAATTTGAAGAATGCAGTGATTCAATTCAGACATGGCATCCAACCGTTGTTTGCACTAATAGTTTAGAACCCAAGCCTTGTTTTTTTCTTTTTTTTATAAAAAAAATAATGTTATTGATTTTACAAAAAATAAAACAAGACACACATATCAGATTCATCCACCCTTTTCTGCCCCCCCCACGAGGCCCCCTCCTGCCACGAGAGAGTCCCATACAGGTCGAGCAGTCGAGGGTGGTCCATTTTGTAGTTGGGTTTATCCCCTCCCCCCATCTCCCCTCCCAGGGCTCACCTCTGCCACCAGTGGGCCCTAGGGTAACGAGGGAAGACAGAGGAGGATGTCCACCCAGCTATCTATCCATACATGTCTTTTAAAAAGGGAAAAAAGAAAGAAGAATGTAAAGGGGGGGAAAAGCAATCCCAACCCCCCAAAAAACAAAAACAAAAGGAAAAAGGAAAAAAAAGGGGGGGAAAAACCTCATATGAACTCAACCCTCATTTGTATTACTTTCTATGGGAAAGCACGCCTTGGTTTTGGAAAGCTTTGGTTTTGGAATGGATTAAGTTTGAGAACCAAGGTACCACTGTCATGAGAGATGTACGCTCAATGATTAGGTTGCCTGGAGGAGACTTAAGTCAGCTTGGGCAGGCTTTCCCTGGCATATAACAGGGACAGGGGTAGCCTGAGCATGGCATTCCATGCACTGGTAACCTCAAGGCTGGATTACTGCAATAAACTCTTTGTGGGGCTCAACATATTAATTGACAGAGTCCTGAACAACTTAAATGCAGGTTATATCAGGGCTCGTCTGAACCCTTCTATCCCAGCTTGATCACTGAGATCATCTGAAGGTGAATCGTTGGTCATTCCCTGAGTTGGCAAGGCTCGTTTGACAACAACGAGAAACCGAGCCTTTCGTGTCATCAGCCAAGTCCTGCGGAACTCTCTGCCACTAGATTTTCAGTGGGTGCCTTCCGTGCCAGCTTTTTTAAAAAAAACGCCTGCTGAGAGCTTTTCTTTTTCTGCCAGACCAATGTAGGCAGTTAAGGATACATCTTCCCACAATAGTTAAGTGAGAACGGGTTTTATTTATCGCTTATAATAATATTATTATTAATTTGTTTTTTGTGGACCCTGCACGTCTGACTGGCTTGCCCCAGCCACTCTGGGCGGCTACCTACAGACTATACGAATTGATTTAATTCATAAAGTCTACACGCCGCTTGATCGTAAGAAAAGAAGTTTCAGAAAAAGATAGTTGTCATGAATTAAAATATTAGAAGCAATAATTTAAGACTTTTGATAGACTGAAAACTCTCGTCTCATTGCTTTTTCTGGTTTTTGTTGCATGCTTTTTATGTACAGTTGTTGGGAAATGCTTTGAGATTTTATGAAGTGGGGGCACGTAAATATACTTTTTATTTTTTCCCCATAAATGATTTTTATTGGTTTTACATATGTATTCATAAATATATACAGTGGTGTCTCGCTAGATGAATTTAATTCGTTCCACGGGTCTTTTCTTATAATGAAAAATTCGTCTAGCGAATCCCATAGGAATGCATTGAAAAAAAATTTGGAATTTTTTTTGCCCATAGGAACGCATTAATTGAATTTCAATGCATTCCTATGGGAAACCGTGATTCGCTAGACGAATTTTTCATAAAACGAATTCGTCTAGCGAGGCAACCTCCGCTCGAAAAATCCTTTCGTTAAGCAGGGCATTCGTTAAGCAAGGCACCACTGTATATATAAATGTCTTAAAGAAATGAGTGAACGATGGCATCCCTTTCTCCAATAGGACATTCAGAAAACCCGTGGCTCATCTTAAGCCCAGATCTTTCCACCCTTCGCGAGACCTTTCCCCTCTCCTTGCAGCACAAAACCCCCATCCCTTTCCCCTTGCAAGTTTCAGTAAGGCAGGCGAAGCCAGAGCGCTTTTGAAATGACATCTCTGGTTTTCGATCTGCCTTTGGAGAGAGCCGCGCTGCTCCGGAATGCAAACCTCAGCCCTATTACATCAGAATCCCCAGGACCTGGGAATGTTTTCCTGGCCGTATTCACCGCTGGAAATGTGCGCTTGCCAAACTTAATGTATTCAGAAGCTAAACAAACAGAGAGGCAATAGCCGCAGTTGGATTCAGCCGGTGGGCATGGATGCAGAGAAACGGCGCCTCCCCCCCCCCATGCGCAGGGTTCCCACCGGGAAGTCCAGGTAGCTCGGCAGCACCAGCCTGCTGCTCTTTGCTCCCTGAAAGGCCACATTCATGGGCCACATATTTAAAGCTCTACAATGCAGCTTGAAACAGTCCTGGCTTGCCCCAAAGATTTCTGGGAGCTGTAGTTTGTGGACAACCCCTCAAAGAGCAACAATTCCCAGAGCTCCTTGCGGAGAGGGATTGCGAATGTTTCATTGTTTTTTAATGACTGTTCTTTCCCACTCTGTTTTTAGCTGTTTCTGTTTTATCTGTGAGCTGCCTGGAGTCGCTGTCAGGAAAGAAGATGGGTTATAAATAAATATATGATAATTATAGTGGTTAAAGCATTCTCGTTGTTGTTTAGTCATTTAGTCGTGTCCAACTCTTCGTGACCCCATGGACCAGCGCACGCCAGGCACTCCTGTCTTCCACTGCCTCCCGCAGTTTGGTCAGACTCATGTTGGTAGCTTCAAGAACACTGTCCAACCATCTCGTCCTCTGTCTTCCCCTTCTCCTTGTACCCTCCATCTTTCCCAACATCAGGGTCTTTTCCAGGGAGTCTTGTCTTCTTCTCATGAGGTGGCCAAAGTATTGGAGCCTCAGCTTCAGGATCTGTCCTTCCAGTGAGCACTCAGGGCTGATTTCCTTCAGAATGGATAGGTTTGATCTTCTTGCAGTCCACGGGACTCTCAAGAGTCTCCTCCAGCACCATAATTCAAAAGCATTCTTACCAATTAGTTTATTCAATAATCACAATGAGAAACAAAGGAATCTCTCTCTAATAATAATAATAATAATAATAATAATAATAATAATAATAATTTATTTATACCCTGCCCATTTGGCTGGGATTCCCCAGCCACTCTGGGCAGCTCCCAACAGAACAACAACAACAATCATAATGTGATAAAACATCAAACAATAAAAACTTCCTTAAACAGAGCTGCCTTCAGATGTCTTCTGAAAATCATAGTTATTTATCTCTTTGACATCTGACGGAATGGCGTTCCACAGGGCGGGCGCCACCACCGAGAAGGCCCTCTGCCTGGTTCCCTGTAGCCGGGTGGGGTGGGGTCAGGAACGCTTTCAAGAGACACCGAGTCTACTATCTGTCTCTCCTCCAGTGCTTCTCCTTCCTGCTGCTGCTATCCCAATATTTCCACAGCTTTTCTCCTCGGCACCCTCTGAACTATGCCCTTCTGCAAACCACTGTTCTAAATCTATACTGTCCTCCTCTTCTCGGGAAGGTGCAAGGGGGGGGGAGCTCCTACCATTCCTCCTCAGTCCAGCCCCTGACAGACAGGAGGAAGCAGAGGAGGGCATGCTATCATTTGCAGGCAGCTCTTTTCTTTCCAGGCTGAAGTTTGCAAGCTGCATGCACCGTTTTCTTCCTCTTCTTCTTCTTCTTCTTCTTCTTCTTCTTCTTCTTCTTCTTCTTCTTCTTCTTCATCTTCTTCTTCTTCTTCTTCTTCTTCTTCTTCCTCCTCCTCCTCCTCCTCCTCCTCCTCCTCCTCCTCCTCCTCCTCCTCCTCCTCCTCCTCTTCCCCACCTGGAGATTGAAGCCCTCACCCTGAGACCTGGAGGGGCCGTATGCTACTGAAGGTAACAGGGTCCTTTATATGTCCAGCTGTCCCTTGTCAACAACAAATTGCCACTGGTTTTTTTTGTGTTGAATATATGCTATATGGTAATTTATGGACCTAATAGGTGTCTAAAGCCATTTGCACATGTTACCGTGCAACCAGTCCATGCAGAATGTAGGCACCCTATATATAGAAAGGAGCAAACCAGTGATATTTTAGGGAGCAGGATAGCAGGCGCGGCCCATGACTCACATCCTAGGAGCCTACACAACACAAAACACGGTTGCTCTATGTAGGTTTTATTTTATTTGTTTTTATCTTATATTTTGGAAATGTGCATCCAGTTTTTTCCCCTTTAAATTTTTTTGTGCCCTCCAAGAGAGCGGGCCCCTAAGCTATAGCTTGTTTAAAGATAAAGGGACCCCTGACCATTAGGTCCAGTCGTGGACGACTCTGGGGTTGCGGCGCTCATCCCACTTTATTGGCCGAGGGAGCCAGCGTACAGCTTCTGGGTCATGTGGCCAGCATGACAAAGCCGCTTCTGGCGAACCACAGCAGCGCATGGAAACGCCGTTTACCTTCCTGCCGGAGTGGTACCTATTTATCTACTTGCACTTTGACATGCTTTCGAACTGCTAGGTTGGCAGGAGCTGGGACAAAACAACGGGAGCTCACCCCATCACGGGGATTCAAACCACCGACCTTCTGATCGGCAAGCCCTAGGCTCTGTAGTTTAACCCACAGCACCACCCGCATCCCTAGCTTGTTTAGCTTATATGTATCCGACACTGGCTCCGCAGCTGAGGTCTGCATGTGACAGGCCCAGGATCATAGAATCATAGAAACATAGAGTTGGAAGAGACCACAAGGGCCATCCAGTCCAACCCCCTGCCAAGCAGGAAACATCAAAGCATTCCTTACATATGGCTGTCAAGCTTCTGCTTAAAGACCTCCAAAGAAGGGGAGTCCACCACACTCCTTGGCAGCAAATCCCACTGTCGAACAGCTCTTACTGTCAGGAAGTTCTTCCTAAAGTTTAGGTGGAATCTTAAGGTCTGATTAAGCAATGCAGCCAACCCCGCCTGATGGAAATGTGTGTGTGTGTGTGTGTGTGTGTGTGTGTGTGTGTGGGAATGAAAGCAGCTCACCCTTTCCGTGGTGTTGATGGTGAGGAACTTGGCACACTCGCTGTAGTTGGCCCAAGTGCGGTTGTTGCTGGGCACCAGAGCCCAGCTGCCGTTCAGGTCACACCGTCGATAGGCATGACCTAGCAAGGAAGAGAAGAAGCGAGAGTTTAGGCGAGGCGAGGCAGCAGTTAAGGATGGGCGAATCTCCACCTCCGTTACTCCCCATTTCTCGGCTTTCCCATCTTTTGTTCTGTTCTCCGTTTGTGATTCTCCCCACCCTCCTCGGCGTTTTAGCACCAATTTCTCTTATTTTGCGTATTTTTTCAGGTAGGTAAAGGTAAAGGGGCCCCTGACCATCAGGTCCAATCGTGTCCGACTCTGGGGTTGCGGCATTCATCTTGCTCTATAGGCCGAGGGAGCCAGCGTTTGTCCGCAGACAGCTTCCAGGTCATGTGGCCAGCATGACAAAGCCGCTTCTGGCGAACCAGAGCAGCACACGGAAACGCCGTTTACCTTCCCGCTGTAGCGGTACCTATTTATCTACTTGCACTTTGACGTGCTTTCGAACTGCTTGGTTGGCAGGAGCTGGGACCGAGCAACAGGAGCTCACCCCGTCGCAGGGATTCGAACCGCCGACCTTCTGATCAGCAAGCCCTAGGCTCTGTGGTTTAACCCACAGCACCACCTGGATCCCTAGGTGCAGGTAGGTATTTTTTCCCCTGAATGTATTTCTGCATGTTACTTTTCGCTCATAAATGCGTCTTTGTGCACTGGTGCACAGCACTGCGAATTGAGAGCACTGCGGACTGCAAAAAAGGACTGGCTGTTAGGTTTCAGAAAGCGCAGGTTAGCTAGATTCCCCTTTGTTGCAGGTGAACGGAACTGAGCTTTGGGATTAATGCAGGCTCTGCAGAATATGTTATACCAGCCCCGGAGAGTCTAAAACATGATGCGACCCACGCTTCCCAGCAACGTTTCCCTACACTGGAGAGCAAAGATCGTGGCCTCTTTCCAACAGGAGCGCCAGCCCTTCGAGGTGTTCCGGGGCGAAGCTCAGGAGAAGAAACCCCGAGGCCCAAAGTCCAGCCGTTCTACATACTCACTGCCCATCCTCCTTGTCAAAAGAGCTCAGCTGGTCAAACTGGGCCAAACAATGGTCTTACCCATACCTGCCAAGTTCCTGCCTGAAAAATAAGGGATCGGACCGGAAGTAGCAGACCGGAAGTAGCGCTGCCGCCATTTTGGAACTGGGCAGAGCAGCATCAAAAGTCACTTCTGAGTATGCGCCGCCCAGTTCCAAAATGGCCGCTGCGCCAGAATAAACCGGGGGAAAACAAAAAAATCAGCTTTTTCGGCTGGGAACAGCTGGAAAAACGGGGTTTTCCCGGGGAATACGGGAGACTTGGCAGCTATGGTCTTACCTTCGTGGTTGAAGTCGTAGATGTAATCTGGGCAGGGCATGGCCACTGTCTTGCCTGGGGCACCTTCGGGCCAACAGATGAGGTTGTCCCACTCGGGGATGCAGAAGCCATCTGGGAAAGCAAAGCAAAGAAATCTATAGTTGAAGGGCTGCAATGGAAACAGAGCCACGAATCGTCTGTGGAAAGCGGCCAAGCTTAGGAGGAGAAATTTCACAATTCTGGTGAAAAGATGTGGGGACAGGATTCCCACCGGCACAAGGACTTTGGCCTGTACAATGGGGTTCTCTCCCTTCGTGTGCCCTCAAAATTGTCAATTGGGGGGCCCGATGAACCCCAGAACAGTGCATGGTGGGAGGAAAGAGAGAGGATTATTCCATCCCTTGAAACTCCTTGGAGAGTTTGCCCGAATAGGAATCTTTAAATTCACCTTGAAATTTCAGTCAATGCAGCAGAAATTCAGGGCTTATCTTTTCCTCTATGTTTTCCATGCATGGTCCATGTCCAAGCATCCCCCCCCCTTTTTTTTTTGGCTCCAGAGCTTTCCCCGTGAAAACCCGCTCTCTACTGCTGAATTGGAGCAAAGAGAATTCTGCAGTAAATCCAGATGGCTGTTTGTTCTGCTTCAGCTTTAAAGAGCAGGTTTTTACAGAGGAATTGTTTTGCTCCTAGAGTAAGTGCCCCTGGAGAAATTCCACAAACCCGATCAAATATCTTTGTTTGTGCACTTGGACATTCCTCGGATATTTCATCCATTTATGAACTTCCGAAGTCAACCCTGAAATTCCACTATCAGCCAAGCATGGCGGGAACATTTAGTGATGAACAGGACGTATCCATATGAAAAACAGCGGAGCCTCAGCCCCACATCCAGGTCTTTGTTTTACACGAGGGATTTGGGGGGTATTTGGTTCGAGATCCGGTCTGCTCACGGGATGCCCTGTTCAAAGAAAACACGCTGCGCTTGGGCATGGTGGCAAGAGGCCTGTTTGGTTTCATTTCTCAGCCGTAACTCCCAGCTGCCTGGAAATGAGGCAGGAGATAAGCCCCGAGAGACCCTGATGGGAAGCAGAATTGCTGCAAACAGCCTTGGGCAAACACCGAGGGACCGGTTCCTGCTACCCACAGGGTACAGCGGTCTTGGCAGCCTTCGCGCCTTCCCACTTTGAGATGCTGTAAGGGAAAGGGATGTTTGGATGGACCAGATTCCGGAGGCAAATATTGCTGGTCCTTGCCACCATGCTGAGGTGGGGTTTTTCTATCTCAGATGCTTGCTTCTCCCAAGTCGCTGATGGGTGCAAAACAAAACCATTTCTCCTATCATCCATGTCACCTCGAAGAGCATGCAAGACGCACCCGTGCGGATCAGGCTAAACCAAGGCCCGGGGGCCGGATCTGGCCCAATCGTCTTCTAAATCCAGCCTGTGGACGGTCCGGGAAACAGCGTGTTTTTACATGAGCAGAATGTGTGCTTTTTATTTAAAATACATCTCTGGGTTATTTGTGGGGCATAATAATAATAATAACAATAACAATAACAATAACAACAACAACAATAATAATAATAATAATTATACCCCGCCCTTCCCAGTCAAGACCGGGCTCAGGGCGGCTAACAACAAAAATATCAAAACGAGCATAAAAGAAACAATTCAATTAAAATACAGATTAACTACAATGCTAAAATTCAATTTTAAAATTAGGAATCTACAAGTGGAACCTCATTTAAATATCTGTAGGATAAAACCTTAGGGGAGGGTAACAGCGGGGTCAGACTGAGTCAATTTTAAAGTTAGGAATCTACAAGTGGAACCTCATTTAAATATCTGTAGGATAAAACCTTAGGGGAGGGTAACACCGGGGTCAGACTGGACTGGCTCCCTGCTGAATAAGTTTGCTAACCCCTGCCCTAAACTGCCTCGGCTCAGTAGACCTGAAGGAGCGTCTCCACCCCCCATCATTCAGCCCAAACACTGAGGTCCAGCTCTGAGGGCCTTCTGGCGGTTCCCTCCCTGCGAGATTTGAGGTTACAGGGAACCAGGCAGAGGGCCTTCTCGGTGGTGGCGCCCGCCCTGTGGAACGCCCTCCCATCAGATGTCAAAGAAAAAAACAACGTATATAACATTTAGAAGTTAGGGAAGTTTTTAATGACTCTTAATGACTCTTAACATCTAAACTAGGCTAGATAATGAGTGGGATTCTCCTGCCTCAATTGCTTTGTGTTCCCTCTCAGACTCTCTCCCCTCTCTGCCCCAGGTTTGCATTTGCCACAAGCTCGATGCGAAAGAGCACATTGAAACCATCTGCACAAACGCTCTGGCCGGGAAGCAAAAAAGCAAACAAGGTCCCGAGGTGTTTATCCAGGAGGGCGGAATAATAAATCACCCCCGGGTTTCTCTGGCACGGCGGACGAGGCAGCAGAAACCGCAAGCTGGGATACGCTGTGCCGTTGTGGTCAGCCCATTACGGGAAGGACAGCCGGCGGGTTGGAGAGAAAAGGGGCAAAGCAGCCCAAATTATTTCGGTGGGGCGTGGGGAGGAGAGGTTGAGCATGAATCAGGCCTGTGTCAAACGGCCACCAAGAACTTTTGCTGGCCTTAAGAACGTAATAAGAACCTGCTGGGTCAAGCCAGCGGCCCATCGAGTCTAGCGTCCTGCTCTCACAGTGGCCAACCAGATTCCCCCGAGGTAAACCTGCAAAGCAGGATCCGGGCACAAGAGCCCTCTCCCCTCCTGCAGGTTTGCAGCAACCAGTATTCAGAAGCATTGCTTCCTCCAAACGTGGAGACAGAGCAGAGTTGTGGTGGCTAGTGGCCATTGGTAGCCCTCGCCTCCATGACTTTGCCCAATCCTGTTTTAAAGCTACTCAGGTGGCAGGGAGTTCCATAGTTTAAACATGCCCTGCTCTGGAGAAGTATGTTTTTAAAGATGTATTTTTAAACGTCTCTTTTACTCTGATTGTAATTATATATGTTCAAGAACCTATGCTTAGATATGCATATGCCTTATGCATCTTGGTCAAAGGCCTGGAAACAATGCCTTATGAGGAACGCCTTAGGGAGCTGGGTATGTTTAGCCTGGAGAAGAGAAGGTTAAGGGGTGATATGATAGCCATGTTCAAATATATGAAAGGATGTCATATGGAGGAGGGAGAAAGGTTGTTTTCTGCTGCTCCAGAGAAGCGGACACGGAGCAATGGATTCAAACTACAAGAAAGAAGATTCCACCTAAACATTAGGAAGAGCTTACTGACAGTAAGAGCTGTTCGACAGTGGAATTTGCTGCCAAGAAGTGTGGTGGAAGCTCCTTCTTTGGAGGTCTTTAAGCAGAGGCTTGACAGACATATGTCAAGAATGATTTGATGGTGTTTCCTGCTTGGCAGGGGGGGTTGGACTGGATGGTCCTTGTGGTCTCTTCCAACTCTATGATTCTATGATCTTTCTGGTTGTATCGTTGATTGTTTTGTACCTATTTTGAATATATTCCGGCTAGTAAAGCTGGAATCATAATTATGGGTCTGGGCAATTTTTATTTCAAAAGGAGCCAGCTTTTATGCACCCAGTTGCTTCATGCTGTGCAATTTTAATACCTGCAATGTACTCTTAAAACCATCTCGTAATTCTTTCATTTTGAATCAGCGAATGGCAGGCAGGCAGCTGCAGAAACCCGGGAGGCAGAAATTAACTTTCGAGACTGTGAAATAGTGGGTGTGCGCTCGCTCGCTCGGGGGCCTTCAGACAATGAGCCTAAGTCCTCGAACGTATTCCTATTTTCATCCGTCCAAGGTGATGCTTTGCCCTAGCAAATAAGAGATTTATTTATTTGGGGAAGGAGGCGGGATGGACGGGACGGACCCAAGCTAAGGTGGAAACAGCCGGGCAGCACCCGGAATAGCCACGCTGCAAAGCCTGGAAGTTTACTGTTAATAGCAGGCTTTTGTGAAACGCCTCCTTCACTCTCTGCCTTTCCCGCAAAATGTCCCTTCTTCCTTTCCAAACCATGGTCAACACACAGGCTCCTAATTCATAAAAAGCAAAGGGAGAAGGGGGTTGGGTGGGTGGGTGGGTGGGGGCCTGGACGGTCCACGGCTGCTTATTTCTCTTCATCCCCTTCCAGGGCCACATTTGGGGTGGGTACCTCATCCCCACTGCCGAGGTTGCAACGTCATGTTTACCTACGCCTCGAGAAGCACACGCCGCTTGGGGGTTTCCTGTTCCTTCGGGACGCCTTTCATCTGGAAGCTAAATTTAAAAAGCAAGCAAGCAAACCGCAGCCTTGTGGGGACAAATTTTTCTGCTCTAGTTTTTTTTTAAAAGGAAAAAAACCACAAATCTTTCTCGGGTTTTCCCTCCCTGGAAACCTGAGCCAAGTGCTACATATGGGAAACGTACGGAGAAAACGAGGGCTGGAAAATGAGTCGGTGCCGCAAAAGCATGGAGGAACCTCAGCTCTGGGACATGGGGAGGTGTGGCCCTCCTCTCCTCTCTATGTGGCCCTTGGCGGCACCTCCTCCTCGGCCACACACCCCTCTCCCACCGCAGGCCAAGCACCCCTCACTGCCCGTTTTGCACCCTTCTTGAAGCTGGACGGCCATCGGCCAGGGTTTTTTAAGCTGAGATTCTCGAGATTCCCTTCCAACTCTTCAATTCTACGATTCGATGTGCATTTTTGCCTCTCCTGCAGCTCCAGTCGTGCCCCTTCCTTGCCTGGAAGGACATCCACCTGAGAGTCTGTGCAATAATTTGCAGTCGCTCCTGACGGGATGAAGCTTGCAAGTTGCAAACACGGTCGTCATTGTCTTTGTGTGTGTGTGTGTGTGTGTGTGTGTGTATATATATACTAGTCTCATTCAGCCCGTTAAGAAAACGGGCGCTGGAGGTGCGACGGGGCCACGGCCTTCCCTCCCTTTCTGTGCTCGGCCGCGGGGCGCCCCGGGAACGCAATTAAACAAAGCGCTCTCCCGTCGTGTCCCGCGGCCGAGCGCAGAGAGGGAGGGAAGGCCGCGGCCCCGCCGCTCCTCCCACGGGCCAGGTAGGGTTGTCAGGAGGAGGCGGCGGCGGACCAAGATGGCGGCATCGGGCTCCGGACCAAGATGGCGGCCGGACCGGGCTCCCACCACTGCAGCCCCCGATGCCGCCATCTTGGCCCGCCGCCGCAGGGGAACGGGAGGCAGAGGGTTGAGCGGGGGAGAGAGCGTGTGTGTGTGTACGTCCTGCCTCTTCATCCAGTCCCTGTGTCCGTGGGGCACATGCGCATTAGCGCAAACCCAGGGACACAGGGAACACTGGACGCAGACACACAGGGATTTTATTATATAGGATTGCTGGTTTCAACCTTTTTTGAACGCTTCGTTGGCTTTGACTAAAGATGTTACAGTTTTCTTTGTGGGATGTGATCCATGAGAAGCAGTCAAGTGCACTTTTGAAAACCTGCCTCTTTCCAGCATTTTGTGAAAGCGATGCTAGCTTCTGTTGTTATATTCTGTTGTAGTAATAATAATAATAATAATAATAATAATAATAATAATAATAATTTATTTATACCCCGCCCATCTGGCTGGGTTTCCCCAGCCACTCTGGGCGGCTTCCAACAAAAATATTAAAATACACTAATTTCTTAAAGATTAAAAGCTTCCCTAAACAGGGCTGCCTTCAGATGTCCTCTGAAAGTGGTAGTTGTTTTTCTTTTTGACATCTGGTGGGAGGGTGTTCCACAGGGCGGGTGCCACTACCGAGAAGGCCCTCTGCCTGGTTCCCTGTAACTTGGCTTCTCGCAGCGAGGGAACCGCCAGAAGGCCCTCGGCACTGGACCTCAGTGTCCGGGCAGAGCGATGGAGGTGGAGACGCTCCTTCAGGTATACTGGACCGAGGCCGTTTAGGGCTTTAAAGGTCAGCACCAACACTTTGAATTGTGCTTGGAAACGTACTCAAAAACGTAAACCAGAAAGCGTCACAGATGGCAAAGACAAACCCGCAAAGACTCAGTGCAGCTCCAAAGGGAGAATAAAGTAATAACTCATACAAATAATCT
This sequence comes from Zootoca vivipara, assembly GCF_963506605.1. Classification (NCBI taxonomy): domain Eukaryota; kingdom Metazoa; phylum Chordata; class Lepidosauria; order Squamata; family Lacertidae; genus Zootoca; species Zootoca vivipara. The sequence goes on along the minus strand of NC_083287.1, from coordinate 54,965,363 downwards.
CTTTACAATGAACATATAAATAGAAAAGTATTTGACACCTGTGAGCTCCATAAGTGCTGAAAATAAAAAAAGGTAAAGGACCCCCGGATGGTTAAGTCCAGTCAAAGGTGATTATGGGGTTGTGGTGCTCGTCTCGCTCTTAGGCCAAGGGAGCCGGCGTTTGTCCACAGGCAGCTTTCCGGGTCATGTGGCCAGCAGGACTAAACTGCTTCTGGCGTAACGGGGTACCGTGACGGAAACCAGAGCGCACAGAAACGCTGTTTACCTTCCCGCCGCAGTGATATCTATTTATCTATTTGCACTGGTGTGCTTTCAAACTGCTAGGTTGGCAGGAGCTGGGACAGAACAGTGGAAGCTCATCCCGTTGCGGGGATTTGAACTGCTGACCTTCCGATCAGCATGCCCAAGAGGCTCAGTGGTTTAGACCACAGCGCCACCCATGTCCCTAAGTGTTGAGAATAAGGCAGTCTTCGTAATAATAAAATTTATTTATTTTTTTTTTTTTTTAAGAAAAACCTTTATTTACTTATAAAATTTCAGAAAACAAAATACATAAGAAAATACATAGAAAGCACATATTATTCAATTACAAAACAAAACAATATATATATAGCAAATAAGCAATATTTTCAAATTGTACCGTCATAAAATCGGCCTCCGAATCTCGGTAGTTTGAGATTTGATCTTTACAATTTTTGCAATCTTGGACCGAGAGGCTCGAAATATAAAAGCCAGATAAGAAGAAAGCAGGAGCGGAAAGAAGACAAAGTAAAGGAGAGATCCCAGGTAAGTCAGTGGTAAGGGGAGGGAACGGGGGGGGGGGGCGAGACAAAGGGGGGTGGGATAAAATAAAAAAGAGGGAAAACAAGGGAAGGGGAGGAAGAGGAAGAGGAGAGAAAATGGGAAAAGTAAGAGTAGGGAAAGTAAAGGTAAGTATGATGTGAAGTAGAATAAAGATATGACTTCCAAACACTTATCATCGGTTCCCTCTCATTATTGTGTTCTATTAAGCTTCTCCTTTCTTTTTAATTAAGTATCTTTCTCCACTCCCATCACCTTATTTCTTATTTTCTTGTGTCTCTCAATCTAAACATATCACTAATTTTGTGCTTATTTTTTGTTTATAAAAATATTCATCCACATATTTCCATTCGTCTTTGACTTTTTGTTTAGGTATTCTTCTGATCGCTGCGGTTAACTTTGCTAGTGTCATGTATTCAGTCAGTTTTAGGTACCAATCTTGAATAGTTGGGATTTTAAATAAAATTTAAACACACTCTTGCCTGCCTGGAGGTCTGCCCTGTTCCTAACCCAACCTCAGTCCTTTCGCTTTATATGTGGAATGTTTGAATTTGATGTGCAAAGTGCATTTTACTTTACGTTTAAGACGACATTAGGAAGAACTTCCTGACAGTAAGAGCTGTTCGACAGTGGAATTTGCTGCCAAGAAGTGTGGTTGAGTCTCCTTCTTTGGAGGTCTTTAAGCAGAGGCTTGACAGCCATATGTCAAGAATGCTTTGATGGTGTTTCCTGCTTGCCAAGGGGTTGGACTGGATGGCCCTTGTGGTCTCTTCCAACTCTATGATTCTGTGATTGTATGAAATTTTGCTTTCCCGTGAACAACGCTGTTACTCATGTGGCTCTTTGTGCTATTTTGCACTGGAGTGGCATCCACAGTGTTTCATTTTTTTGCGATCTTGCAACGTTGCGCTTGATGTCTTAGAGATGTCTGCTTAGGGATTTCTTTTGTGAAATCATTCAAATGCTAAAGCAATAAAAAGCAACATCAAGCATATACCTGCTGGAAATAGGGACATTCTAAGGAAAAGCGAGACGTTCTGAGATCAAATCAGAAACCGGGGCAGCTTATGTAAATCTAGGACTGTCCCTGGAAAATAGGGAAACTTGGAGGGCCTGAATTGTTGAATGCGGTTGGCATCTTAAAAAGCAGAGACATCACCTTGCCGACAAAGGTCCGTATAGTTAAAGCTATGGTTTTCCCAGTAGTGATGTATGGAAGTGAGAGCTGGAATATCAAGAAGGCTGATCGCCGAAGAATGGATGCTTTTGAATTATGGTGCTGGAGGAGACTCTTGAGAGTCCCATGGACTGCAAGAAGATCAAACCTATCCATTCTGAAGGAAATCAGCCCTGAGTGCTCACTGGAAGGACAGATCCTGAAGCTGAGGCTCCGATACTTTGGCCACCTCATGAGAAGAGAAGACTCCCTGGAAAAGACCCTGATGTTGGGAAAGAGAAAGATGGTGGGACCGTATTCTCGAAGCTACCAGCATGAGTTTGACCAAACTGCGGGAGGCAGTGGAAGACAGGAGTGCCTGGCGTGCTCTGGTCCATGGGGTCACGAAGAGTCGGACACGACTAAACGACTAAACAACATCAACAACAAAAAAGTTACCAGAACACAGTGTGTGCTACAACAGCTGTGTGGATGCTATTTGCCCAATAAATCCAGGGCTGTCCCTGGAAAATTGGGACACTTGGAGGGTCTGAATTATCTACCCTCCAAGTTCTCCCCAGGCTCTGCCTTCCTGGCAAGTCCTTCCTTCAAAGAGCCCCTGCCTTTTTTTCTCCCTCTGATATCATGCACTGTCTGTTCTTCATAAGATATGATAGCCATTCTCACAGAAGATGGGGCAAGCTTGTTTTCTTCAGCTCTGGAGGGTAGGACTCGAACCAGTGGCTTCAAGTTGTACAAGGAAGGAGATTCTGACTAAACAAAAGGAAGAACTTTCTGGCAGTCAGAGCTGTTCAGCAGTGGAACGGTCTCCCACGGGAGGCGGTGGACTCTCCTTCCTTGGAGGTTTTTAAGCAGAGGTTGGCTGTCCATCTGTCAGGGATGCTTTAGCGGAGATTCCTGCCTGGCAGGGGGTTGGACTAGATGGCCCTTGGGGGTCCCATCCAACTCTACAATTCAGATTCTTGCATTTATTTAAGTCCTCTCTTGCTCCCGAGTCACTCTTCCCTCCCCCTTGAGGAGGAGCCACTAGGATCGAGCCTCAAGAACGGCTCTCATTTCGCTAATTAAATGCTTTCGTTCACGATTAGACCTGGAGAGAATTATGGGAAGGCCACCAAAGTTTTATGGGCGATCTGTGCTCCCCAAAAACATCACAAGCAGGGTGGGTGGAGTCAGTAAAATTTTACGAGCTCCCCGGTCGCAGCTCCACAATGGAATCGATTCCATGTGGCGTCCCTCTTAAATGGGGTTTGGTTTCTGGGTCTTCCCCTCCCTCCTTATTATTAGGAGGAATAAGGTTTGCATCAGAGAAATGGCAGAGGGTATGCGAGAATTCTAGGGCAAAAGTCAGAGGCGCATAAAATCTGGTGTGTGTGTGTGTGTGTGTTGCGTTCAAACCCATGCATTAGTCCAGGAGGTCTGAATTAGGTTGGCCTGTTTGCGAAATGTGGACTGAAGAATATTCCTGCTCTCTGACAGCTCCATTCCTAGCTATTTGGGCTTCGTTCAAGAATGACAGAGATTGTTTTGCTTTCAAGGTCGGAGGTGATCCAGGCTCTAGCATCTGGACATTGTGCCCCCACCCCATCCCCCAAAAGCTTGCCACTCCTTTATGTCCCCGTCTATAAAAGTTATTTTGGAAGTGACTTCCAATGCAACCCATGGAGATATTTCCCTGTCTTCTGGGGATCATTCATGTCCTTCGCCAGACTGTTTATTTCCAAGCTGAGGCTTTGTCTAACTTACATAAGAAAGAACACTTTCTGGTTTGCGGAGAGACATTGACAAGCCGATCGTTTGTCCCTTTCTCTTTAGAAGGGTAAAAGTTGGGACAGCGAGTGCTGTTCTGCTGGAATCGTTTTGTCAGCTTTTGCTACTGCCTACCAAATACGAGCTGATCTAGTCCACGGACCCAGGTGGCGCTGTGGGTTAAACCACAGAGTCTAGGGCTTGCTGATCAGAAGGTTGACGGTTCGAATCCCTGCAATGGGGTGAGCTCCTGTTGCTCGGTCCCAGCTCCTGCCCACCTAGCAGTTTGAAAGCACATCAAAGTGCAAGTAGATAAATAGGGACCGCTCCGGCGGGAAGGTAAACGGCGGTTCCGTGCGCTGCTCTGGTTCACCAGAAGCAGCTTTGTCATGCTGGCCACATGACCCGGAAGGTGTCTGCGGACAAACGCTGGCTCCCTCGGCCTATGGAGCGAGATGAGCGCTGCAACCCCAGAGTTGGACACGACTGGACCTGATGGTCAGGGGCCCCTTTACCTTTACCAAATACGAGCTGATCTAGTCCCATTGACATCAATAGGTTTTAAAAAGTCATTGGCTTGAATCTCTTTGTTGAATCTGGTTGGGTTGAAAGTTATCAGAACATAGTGTATGCGACAACAGCTGCACGGATGCTATTTGCCCAAAGATGGGAGGATAAATGACCTACAAAAGAAGAATGCTTGATAAAGATGATGGACTATGGCAAAATGGCGAAAATCAGACTGGGGAAATAAGAGATCAAGAGGACAAAAATTTAATAAAGAATGGGGAAATTTTATAAGTTACTTGAAAGAAAACTCTATAAACAATTAAAAACATAGGCAGGATTGTAAAAAAACAACAACGCTTGCAACGAAGCGAAAATTATGGTTACAACTGAGTTTTAAGAAAATATGGAGAATATGATACAATGCAGTTTGAAAAGAACATTTAGGGAAACCATGGAGGGAGGTCTTGGGATTCTGAGAATCCTATTTGTAAAATGATTATGATTTAAGTAGGTCAGTATTCAACCATTTGCTAGATTTTTCTACTATCTTTTCCTCCAAGGAGTTCAAGGTCCATGGTTCTCCTCTGCACATTTTATCAGGTTCATGGGGCCAGGTGGGGATTTGAACCCTGGTATTCTCCCAGGTCCTAGACAAACACTTCAACCATTACACCACCATTGGCTCTCAGGCAAGTAGGGAGACTGGTTTTCCACCAGTATCTAAAAGTGGTGGTGGTGGGGAGCTGGTTTCAGGATGCAAAACCCATCTGATTGGCCCTTTTCCTCAAACCTCCTCGAAGGACCTCTTAGAATGATAGAATCATGGAATTGTTGAGCTGAAGGGGACCCCATGAGTCATCCAGCCGTACCCCCTGCAATGGAGGAATCTCAGCTAAACCATCCAACCTCTGCTTAAAAACCTCCAAGGAAGGCGAGTCCAGAACCTCCTCAGGGAGACCGTTCCACTCTCAAACAAATCTCACTGTCAGAAATGTTTTCCTCTTGGCTGAAAGGTCTTGCGAAATTGCTTTTGCTACCCATTTCCAGAGCCACCCCGTCCGTGTTAATAAATCAAGATTGCATCTTAAAGCACATAATGAAAAACTGGTCTATGGAACACTCCAAAGCCACTTCTTAACATTTTGGCGAAAGGTCTGTACATTCTCTTAATTATCTATGACTTCATCTCGCTCATTAAAACTAACAGGACACAGACCCCGGGCCTAAGCGGACCTGACAGCTCTTACAAGTTTGCGAGTGCGGTCAAAAGACATCCGATTTCTACAAACACTCCCCCACCCCCTTTCTTCAAAACCCCTCTCCTAGTTTGGCTTTCCTTCCAGGCAATTTTCACCTTCATTGTGGCCCTTAAGGGGGAAATCCCTCCCTCCCTCCCTCCCTCTCTCTCTCCTTCCTTCCTCCAATCCCTGTTACAAGTGTGCAGCAAATTCATTGGAACCCTTTTACAAAATCAGATCTGTTGGACAGCTCAGATCTAAGATCCTGCAAGCAGATCTGGCAAGCTCTGCTGCTCTGAACGACCAGAATTCGTCCTCTTGTTTAACTTTGCCTCTTTCTCTCTGCTGATCTAGGATTCTTAGCTCTCAGCGGCTGCTTCAAGGAAGACTCTTACACTTGGGGTCATGGGTTCAAGTCCCCCCATGTTGGGCAAAAAGTTGCCTGCAGGGGGTTAGACTAGAAGTCGAGCTCTAAAAAGGTAAAGGTAAAGGGACCCCTGAACATTAGGTCCAGTCGTGACCGACTCTGGGGTTGCGCGCTAATCTCGCGTTATTGGCCGAGGGAGCCGGCGTACAGCTTCCAGGTCATGTGGCCAGCAGAACAAAGCCACTTCTGGCGAACCAGAGCAGCACATGGAAATGCCGTTTACCTTCCCGCTGTAGCGGTATCTATTTATCTACTTGCATTTTGACGTGCTTTCGAACTGCTAGGTTGGCAGGAGCTGGGACCGAGCAACGGGAGCTCACCCCCTCACAGGGATTAGAACCGCTGACCTTCTGATCAGCAAGCCCTAGGCTCAGTGGTTTAACTCACAGCGCCACCTGGGTCCTGTCTAGCTCTATGATTCTGCAAATGTGGGTTTTAGAGTCCCCAGATGTGGGCACCGCTGTGTCTTACTGTAGGTCTACTCAGAGGTCAAAAGTACAAGAAAAAGCATCAGAGGTGGGAGGGAGTCTCAATGAGGTGCTAATTGGCTGATGTAATGAAGATCCACCAGGATGCGGTTAAAGTGGGTGGGATTCTGCCCATGTGGAGCAGGAATCCAGAAATAAGCAGAAAAGGCTGTGCAGCGTGTTTTCAGGACACACACACACACACACACAGAGAGAGACTTGTTTTTGGAAAGGGATGTTTTCATAACATGGGACCCAGGCTCGTCCCAGAGCAACTCACAGCTAGGACTGTAAGGGGGGAACTGCTTTCTGGGTGGCAAACAGGGCTCTCCGTGGTTTCAATGAAGAACAGCTGCAGTATTGACAAGGGACTGAGAGTTTGTCACAAACAGAAAACACACACACACACCCTCTGCAAACTGACTCTCTCTCTCTCTCTCTTTTGCTGGCTCCCTGCATCTGGCACCCATTAAACGAAACTCGAAATAGAAAATATATGTGCGAGACTGAACCAGCCCTGTGGTTGGGAGTGGGGGCCTGGTTATTTTGACAGACGGGGCCAGACACATGCAATTTGGACCCCTAAATACATCAGATTGATGACTCTTGGGGAAGGGGAAAGCAACATTTGGTTGCCAACTGACTGGGGGAAACGGCCGGGTCTGCTCTTGTGTCATTAACAGCATCTTCATCTGCAGTGACTGAGAGGCAGCATGGTTTAGTGGGTACGGCATTGGACTATGGACCTGGATTCAAAACCCCACTCGGCTATACGAGGTGTGCTGGGTGACCTTGGGCCAAGGAGTGCCTCTCGGCCTAGCTTGGGGTTTAAATGAGGAGACAGGGGCAGAACCATGTAGATAATTCTCAGGTCCTTGGAGGAAAAGGGTCGGAGATGAATGCACTAAAGAAATAAAATAATTTTTTTTTAATTTGCTGGTCAAGCTTTATCCTGGGATGGAGATAAGCACGATCCCTGGATAACTTCTGCAGATGAGGCTGCTATTAAATGTGCAAGCAGATTGTGTGGCGATACCCAGATCCCTCCCAGAGTAAATAAAGACACTGGACAAATTGCATAAGGTTAATGACCGTTAAAAGGCCACAACTTTATTGATTACGGATGTAGAGAGGTATTGGCTTAGGCATTGGATCTAACTGTTTATATCCAACTCCAGCCCGCTCTGCTGGCAGTCTGTGAAGGGTTAACCACCGTTGGGTGAGTCCTGCGATGCACATCAACTAGGACTCACCCTGGGGCCACTGCTAGGGGGCGTGTCTTTTGGCCCTCACCTACCACGGCTTCGGACTTGGCCACGCTCCGGACTCCTTAAGGGAGTACCCTTCAGCATTTTGGGGGAGGTGATGGCAGCAACCTCCCCCCCCCACCTGTAACCTTTCAGAGATAATCCAATGCCTACCGCCAATCGAGCCCAAAGGGCTCGCCGCCAATACCCCTACAACCGTAACCAATACCTGCCTTGCAGTCATATGACTCCAGCCCGCTGCGCTGGCAGTCTGTGAAGGGGTATCCACCGTTGGGCGAGTCCTGCGATTCACATCAACTAGGACTCACCCTGGGGCCTCGCAGAATCTTATGGCTGGGTGCAAGATAGTTTGTCAACGTGCTCGGGCTCGTGGTTGCCCACACGGCGGAAGGGACTTTTCTTTTTAAAAGGCAAAGAGTTGGCAATCTGAACCACTCATGAATGATTCTGGACGTTATCTGTGTATGCCTGTGGACAATTCCGCTGGGATTGCATGAGTGTGCAGTGCACGCAGGAGAGAGGGAAAAGGCAGAGAGGATAAATAGTGTACTGTACAGCTGTTGGCACCCATCTCTCTCAGGATTGAGTGCGCCTCCGGGGGGGTGTGTGAAGTTAATCTGCTCTGTTAGCAGCACCAGAGTGACCTCCCCAGGGTGCAAACCTGGGCAGTGTGCATGCAGATCTTGGGCTGCCCAGACGACAAGACCCCCCCCCTCGATGCTCTCCAAGTCTTCCAGGAAGCGGGAAGAAACTCAACCCCATCTATAGCTGAGCAAATATCGGGCACCCCCAAAGCAGCCCAGTTCATTCCTTTTGGGAAGCTTATTGGCCAGTCCAGTCTGTGTGGGAATGTTCAGGGAGGCAGGAGAGGATATCTTGCTTATTAAAAATCCTTCCTAACCTGCGCTAGCAAGTTCTACAACTTAGCAGTGTTATACATTTCCCTTTTAAATGCACAGCAGATAGCTGGTTGCAGGCTTGTGTGAGCCTCTTACTATTAGATTCCCATTAAGTCCCCTTATATCCCTCTTAAAAGAATAAACACACCACAATCTTGTGTAAAGTATATAAAATAAGTTTACTCACATCATCAGTTCACAGTTGGATTCCTGAAGGCAGACTTAGTTACAAAGTATATGCCTGTGGATCTATCCCATATGGGGATAATCCCAGTGCCCTCTGTTGGCTGGAAGCTAACAGAGTGTGTCTAGCTCAAAAGCTGCTCCAATGACGGAGGAAGTGCTGCGTGCCCTGTCCTTTTGTTACCTGGACAGGTAAGGTCACGCCCACCTCTAGTCACATGCAAAGGAAGTATGTCCCAGCCAGGAGGAAACAGGGACTTTTCGACTGGCTGGGCCAAACATTCCCCTGCATGTCCACTCTAGGAAAACAAGGAATGTTGTACTTGACTGCAACTTATGTACAGGGCTCTCTTAAGCATATCCGGCGCCACGGTGCAAAGATCCCTCCGCCCCCACCCCCGTTCCCAGAGTTGTCAACCTTTTTAGGGGGGGGGGGGAATCCCCAGAGTTGTTGACCTTTTTAGGAAAGGTTCCCCAGAGTTGTTGACCTGAACTTGGGAATTGCATAGATTTCACTACAGGGAAGGAGAGGCAAGAGCTGGGGGGGTGGGGGGAACCTAACTCTTCCTTTACTGGATGAAAAGAGAGAGAGAAAATGGGACAGAGGAAAGCAGAAAGGAGAGGGCATTTAACCCAGCAACCTCCTCCCATCCACACAGGCTTCACAGCCAGGAAGGAAGAACAGCAGGAGGTTTTTTTTAAAAAACACGAACAAACACGCCAACCCCGGTTGCTCCCTGAACCCCTCAAAGTGGGTGGGTGGGTCTGGCGGGAAAGCAGCAGAATGTCCTCGCCTATGACCACACATGCAACGTACGGGGTGTGCGTGTGCAGCCCACTGCATTTCGTAACGTAACTTAAAGGGAGAAATAAAAGTGCACTTGGGCACAGCTAAGGACGGGTCTGCTTCCCTTCTGCCCACTGGGAAGCTGCTACACCGAAAAGGGAGAGACGGGGTCCTCGCTTGCTGCTGGGGAGCTTTGACAGGGAGCTGCTGGGAGCTGCTCCAGCATCCCCGCCTAGGGCGCCAAAATGGAGGGGGCGCTGGCACGACGGGGAGCGCTGCTGGGTTTGCAGGACTAGCTCTGCCGCGCGGCCCCTGCGCCCTGACGCCACCTACCCGCGTCCAGGGCGGGCGGCACCAGCGGCGCGGTGCAGCCCAGGCGTGCCCGGAGCACCGAGGGCAGCAGCGTGTGGAGGACACGTGGGGCGAGAGCAGCCGCTTCCCGCGGTGCGCACGTGCGCCAGAGCCGCACTCTACTTCTCGGGCAGGCAGGAGCAGCTGCTGTTGCGCCCGGGGGTCCGTGGCTGAAGCCCAAGGGCGGCCAGAGCAACCCAGCCGTCGACGTCGCAGCTAAGCGGGAGGGGCGCTGGGAAAGGAAGGGGGTGAAGGCTGGGCCAGGCCCGCAGGGAGGAGGCAGACGCCCGGGGGGGGGGGGCGCCAGAAGGTGATCTCGCCTAGGGCGCAAAAAACCCTAGCGCCGGCCCTGCTCTTCAGGGCTCCCCTCCCATGCTCCTGCCATGCACAGGAGGCTCGGGAGGCAAGCTGCACGCCTGGGACTAGGAGAGCACAACTAGAAAAGAAGGAGGAGCAGGAGGGCAAAAGCAAGCCGGCAGCGTGACTTAGAAAGCGAGCACAGCACAGGGGGAAGGAGGAGGAGGAGCCTCACACATGCCTCCTTTTGTTTTGTCATAGAATCATAGAATCATAGAGTTGGAAGAGACCCCAAGGGCCATCCAGCCCAACCCCCTGCTGAGCAGGAAACACCATCAAAGCATTCTTGACAGATGGCTGTCAAGCCTCTGCTTAAGGACCTCCAAAGAAGGAGACTCCACCACACTCCTTGGTAGCAAATTCCACTGCCAAACAGCTCTTACTGTCAGGAAGTTCTTTCTAATGTTTAGGTGGAATCTTCTTTCTTGTAGCTTGAATCCATTGCTCCGCGTCCGCTTCTCTGGAGCAGCAGAAAACAACTTTTCTCCCTCCTCTATATGACATCCTTTTATATATTTGAACATGGCTATCATATCACCCCTTAACCTTCTCTTCTCCAGGCTAAACATACCCAGCTCCCTAAGCCGTTCCTCATAGGCATTGTTTCCAAGCCTTTGACCGTTTTGGTTGCCCTCCTCTGGACACGTTCCAGCTTGTATGTATCCTTCTTGAACTGTGGTGCCCAGAACTGGACACAGTACTCCAGGTGAGGTCTGACCAGAGCAGAATACAGTGGTACTATTATAGATCTAGATGCTATACTCCTATTGATGCAGCCCAGAATTGCATTGGCTTTTTTAGCTGCTGCATCACACTGCTGACTCATGTCAAGTTTGTGGTCTACCAAGACTCCTAGATCCTTTTCACATGTACTGCTCTCAAGCCAGGTGTCTCCCATCCTGTATTGGTGCCTTTCATTTTTTTTGCCCAAGTGTAGTACTTTACATTTCTCCTTGTTAAAATTCATTGTCCCCATCCCCAAGAAGGCCTCGGCTCCCAAAGAGAGCGCGCAAGGAGAGGGTTGCCATGCGCTGCGCTCGCTCAGCCGCCCAGTTTAGAAAAATGCACGCACCCCCTCTCCGCCTCACAACACCGCCAGCGAGCAACTATTGCGTTGCCCAGGATGCAGGAGAGCTGTGCGTGCACCGGGCAAGCGGATTTTAGGAAAACAGGAAGCCACTTGCAAAGCCGCGCAGCTCCCCAACTCGCTGGGGCGCCCCAGAGAGACCAGCGCTGTGGTGCAATGCGCTACTAAGCACTATAGGAAAGACGGCTCTGCTTATGTATCACACCCCACAGTCTGGAGGAGAGAGAGGCTCACTCACCTTGCAGTTTGGGTCCTTTGGCCTTGAGATGCCGCTCACACTTGGCCTTGGCTTTGAGCAGCAGGAAGATCTGCTCCTCCTTTGTCAGGACGTCATCCACATCCTCCTGCAAGGAGACAGAGCAAAGCGAGGTCAATGTCGCCTATATGTCTATTGCTGCAAGCTTTGCAAATAAAGTGGTGGGAGACGGCAAGGCACAAGAGACCCCCTATGCCCGGAATACGGTTTCGAGATCATTTAGGTTGGGGAAATGGCTACAAAACCACCAGAGAGGTGCAATTTTCAAAAGACGACTGTATTGCAACAGGACTAAATGTAAGGTTCTGCACTTGGGCAGGGATAACCAGGAGCAGAAATACAGGATGGGGGAATACCTGGATTGGCAGCAATACATGTGGAAAGGATCTAGGGGTCTTAGTGGACCACAAGCTCAACACGAGACAACAGCGTGATGCAGCAGCAAAAATGGCGGATGTGATTCTAGGCTGCATCGACAGCAGTCTAGCATCCACATCAAGGGAAGCCATAGCACAGTAGTACCTTGGTTCTCGAACAACTTAGTTGTCGAGCAAATTGGCTCCCGAACGCCGCAAGCCCGGAAGGAAGTGTTCCGGTTTGCGAATGTTTTTCGGAAGCCGATCATCCGACGCTGCTTCCGCTTGAGTGCAGGAAGCTCCTGCAGCCAATCAGAAGCCGCGCCTTGGTTTTCTAATGATTTTGGGAGTCGAACGGACTCCTGGAACGGATTCAGATTGAGAACCAAGGTACCACTGCACTGCTCTCTTCTGCCTTGGGCAGACCACACTTGGGATACTGTGTCCGATTCTTGCCAGCACAATTTAAGAAGGATGTTGACAAGCTGGAAGGTGCACAGAGGAGGGGGACCAAGATGATCAAGGGTCTGGTAAGCCAAGCCTTATGAGGAACGGTTGAAGGAGCTGGGTATGTTTAGTCTGGAGAAGAGGAGGCTGAGAGGAGATATGATAACCACCTTCAAATATCTGAAGGGCTGTCACATCGAAGATGGAGCAAGCTTGCTTTCTCCTGCTCTGGAGGGGAGGACCCAAACCAATGGATTCAAATTACAAGAAAGGAGATTGCGACTAAACCTCAGGAAGAACTTTTTGACAGAAAGAGCTGTGGAATGAACTCCCTCAGGTGGTGGTTTTTCATTCATTGGAGGTTTTTTAAAGCAGAGGTTTGGATGGCTTCTTTAGCCGCAATTAAGCTGCCTTATACCCTGTGATCATTGGATGGCTCAGTTGGTTAGAGCATGATGCTGATAAGGCCAAGGTTGCATTGCAGTGGGTCGGACTAGATCAGTGATGGGCAACCTTTTGAGCTTGGTGTGTCAAAATTTGCCAAAAAAACCGAGCATAACTCGGGTGGTGTGTCACTTCAAGAAAAAACACCATAATTTTGCGATATTTATAGTTTAAATAACAAAAATGTATAATGGTAATATATAACTGTATTCAATAAACCAAAAACTAATTATTTAACCAAACCAAACCCCAAACCCCTTATTTATCACAAAGTGCCCAGAGTTGTTGAGCTTTTTTTTGGGGGGGGGAGCTGCTGACCAAAGTTTTGGAGGTTTTTTGGGGGGTGTGTGTGTGAAAAAGTTGCTGCGCTTTTTTGGGGGGGAAAGAGAACAGAAATAAATGATGAATAATACCTTCACTGGAACTAACACGCAGCACTGACATAGTCTGCCAAAGCGCCAAAAAAACCCAGCACAGAAAGGGTTAAAAAACCAATCTCTGGCTACCAGCAACAACAACAACAGGATCCGGGTTTTAACAGTGGAGACAAGCTGTAGCGTGAGGAGGAGCAGGAGAACAAATGGGGGGCGGGGCAGGAAACAACAACAACAGTGGGCCGATGTCTGACATGCGTGTCATAGGTTTGCCATCACTGGACTAGATGATCTTCAGGGTCCCGTCCAACTCTGTGATTCCATACAATTGTTTGGCACAGAGTTCGTCTATGCTAATATCTATCTTCTATAATATATTCCTTTATAGGGATCATACCTACAGATCACAGTACAGTAGAACAATGGAACAACAAGCAAATGAGCAGAACTAAAGCAGCAGGTGCGACTGAATTTTAGACAGGAATCATGAAGAATGGTGGCTTTGTGGAACTGAAAATTAATTATACCCCCCTTTGACATTTCAAAAAGGCCCTGCTCTTATGGGTTGGTTCGTATGCAAATACAGTAGATGCCAATGCAATTGATCTAATTAATCAGCTAAAGGGCAGGCGTGCAATCAACTCATAATTCCTGAATCAGCCGACAACTTCTAACGGCCAATTATAAATAATGAGAACACAAAGGGGTCCCTGCCTCATTTCACACCTGGTCACCCGACACCCCGCGCTGATCCGCTGGCAGGGTTGCAGCTCGTGATGAAAAACGGCTGCGGAGGGGAAAGGAATGAGTTCCCCGTCTGGATGTGACCGGTGCAGAGCCAAAACCAAACGGGTTGCTGTTTCATGAAACCTTTGCCCAAAAAATATCCCTCTGCCTCCATATTGGAGATCTTTGTCGGTTTGCATTTCTTGTTTCAGAAAGTATTGATCTGATGTGTAGAGATCTTTCCTATTCTACTTAATTCAAGAGGGTTCTGGAAGCTTCTCTGTGTGAAAGTAGAAGAAGGTTCCTGGTGTTTGGGTTATTCCTTCAGAGAAGCTGAATACAGTGGGCTTAAACTGGTTATGTTATCTCTTCTCTCAAGGTCATGCTTGCTGACCATAGCTGCCAAATCTCCCGTATTCCCCGGGAAACCCCTGTTTTTCCAGCTGTCCCCAGCCGAAAAAATGGATTTTTTTTGTTTTTCCCCGGTTTATTCTGGCGTGGCGGCCATTTTGGAACTGGGCGGAGCATGCTCAGAAGCGACTTTTGATGCTGCTCTACCCAGTTCCAAAATGGCTGCAGCGCGACTTCTGGTGTGGCGGCCATTTTGGAACTGGGCAAAGCAGCATCAAAAGTCACTTCTGAGCATGCTCCGCCCAGTTCCAAAATGGCGGCAGCGCTACTTCCGGTATGCTACTTCCGGTCCGGTCCCTTATTTTTCAGAGAGGAACTTGGCAGGTATGTTGCTGACTATAATAATAAGGCCAGAAGGAGCCTGGGTTTCTCTTTCAATCTCCTTCCCTTCTGCTGTGGTGTTCTGTACATAGTATGCTTAGCGTTAAGGTTTTAATCTTATTATTAGTACAGTACAGTATTGTAAATTCAAGTTAAGTCTGCCGCAACTGGATTTCTTATGGACTGTGCCAATCCTGAACGTATTTGATTTGTGACCATTATTTTCATCTGCCTTCAGTAGAAGTAAAAGCTATGCTGGATGAAATATCAATTGCTTCTGGTCTAAATTTTTTTTTTTTTGAATCCTGCAACGTTTTTACCCTGCTAACTATACGTCCGAGTTCTGCTCTGGATCAACATTGAGTGGCAGCAGCTCTTAGGGGTTTCACACAAGAGGCACCTACCAGTTCTACCTGGAGATACTGGGGGTTGAACCTGGGACCTTCTGCAGGCCCAGCATCTGCTCTGCTACTGAGCTGTGGTCCATCTCCTTCAGCAGCTTCCACCAATCTGGGCCACAGCCACACCATACATTTAAAGCAATATGCTACCACTTTAAACACTCACAGCTTCTTCCCCCAGAGGATTCTGGGAGCTGTAGTTTGCTAAGGGTTCTGGGAGTTGTTAGGAGACTCTTGCTCCCCGCCCAGAGTTCCCTAAGTTCCCTATGGAGAGGGTTTGACTGTTAAACCACTCCGGGAATTGCAACTCTGGGAGGGGAAGTTTTGGCACCCTTAACCAACTACAATTCCCAGAATTCTTTGGGGGAAGCAGTGCTTAACTATTTTCGCTTCTCTCCTCTCCTCTCCTCCCCCTCTCCCTCTCCCTCTTCCCCCTTTTGATTTTCCTTTCCTTTCCTTTCCTTTCCTTTCCTTTCCTTTCCTTTCCTTTCCTTTCCTTTCCTTTCCTTTCCTTTCCTTTCCTTTCCTTTCCTTTCCTTTCCTTTCCTTTCCTTTCCTTTCCTTTCCTTTCCTTTCCTTCCCTTCCCTTCCCTTCCCTTCCCTTCCCTTCCCTTCCCTTCCCTTCCCTTCCCTTCCCTTCCCTTCCCTTCCCTTCCCTTCCCTTCCCTTCCCTTCCCTTCCCTTCCCTTCCCTTCCCTTCCCTTCCCTTCCCTTCCCTTCCCTTCCCTTCCCTTCCCTTCCCTTCCCTTCCCTTCCCTTCCCTTCCCTTCCCTTCCCTTCCCTTCCCTTCCCTTCCCTTCCCTTCCCTTCCCTTCCCTTCCCTTCCCTTCCCTTCCCTTCCTTCCCTTCCCTTCCCTTCCCTTCCCTTCCCTTCCCTTCCCTTCCCTTCCCTTCCCTTCCCTTCCTTCCTTCCTTCCTTCCTTCCTTCCTTCCTTCCTTCCTTCCTTCCTTCCTTCCTTGTTGTTTCCCCCCTCTTCTCTCTCTCTCTCTCTCTCTCTCTCTCTCTCTCTCTCTCTCTCTCTCTCTCTCTCTCTCTCTCTCTCAGCCTCTGGATTAATGCTTTAGTTTGGACAAAGATGGAAACGATATTTGACCATAATTCTTTGGGGCAAGCAGTGGCGTTTAAAGTGGTATCACATTGCTTTAAAAGTATGTTGTGAATGTCAACCTGACTGAGGCTGATGTGAGTTGTAGTCCAAAACCTTTGGAGGGCGCCAGGTTGGTGAAGGCTGCCCCAAAGGAACATGAGGAAATTGCCTTATACCAAGCCAGGCCATTGGCACTGTCTATTTCTGATGAACTGAGCTGTCAGGGGTTTCCCCGCTAGGATTCCTGCACTGCAAGGGGGGTTTGGGGGTAGGGTTGCCATATTTCAACAAGTGAAAATTCAGGCACGAAAGTTTATTATAATTATTATTATTATTTGCCAGAGCTGATGAGCTTTTTAAAGTTTTGCCCAAAGTTGTTGAGCTTTCCCAGCAAAATCGCAAAAGAAGAAGAAGATACTGCTGACCTGGGTTGCCATACGCCCAGATTTTCCCGGACATTTTCACAATTTCCGCCCAGAGACTGCTTCCAATTGCAGTATTCCAGCTATGTCTGGGAAATTCTGGATGTATGGCAACCCTACTCAGGGTTCCAACTCTTTAATGATTCTATGAGCTAATCAAGAACCCAACTCTTCTTGCCCAGAGCAACGCTCCACCCACTGTACCACACTTCCTCCTGATTTCGTTCCCCCCCCCCGAAGTATGGGAAGTGGATCTAAGCACCCAGTCATGTGCGTGCACACTCTAGCAGATTAATACCATGCCCAATACGGAGAGATCATTCACAAACTTAACAACTCTGTATGTGGTTTACAAAATTCATTAATAATGTGCGACACATGATAAATATAGCGCAAGACGACAGCTGACAACAGGCTCCCAAAGGAACATCTCTTCCCTGCTGCCTTGGAAATACCGGCGGGGTTAAAAATATTTTTCCCGGGGGGTGGGGGGTGGGCATCTCCCTTTTAAATCGCCCTGTCTGTCACCAGGAATTCTACCTCCCAGATGTCATTTCCCCTCCATCAACAACATCCCAGCTAAATCCCCCAAACAAACAATGACACAGGTCGATGTTGGAAGAGGCCGCCCCGACCAGTTCCTCTTGGTTCCAAAAAAGATGCTGCTGCTGATGGGGTATAGGGGTGGAACTACACACAGGAAAAATATCACTATAAATAAATCAGAAATTAGATTATAACAAAAAAAAAACCCTACGGAAAAAAGCGTATGAAAATTTCCTGCTCTCTGGCGCCATCTAGTGTTGCATGTTTATAGCACATTCAAATTGTTGTTTCTTTACTGAACCCTAAGTTGGAGACAGTGTTTATATTGTGATTTTATGTTGTGAACCACCCTGAGATCATAGAATTGTGGGGTTGGAAGGAATCCTGAGGCTCATCTAGTCCAACCCCCTGCAACGTGGAAATATGCAGCAGTACCGTACGGAGATCGAACATAATCAGCACCATGCTCAAACCATCTGAGCAATGGGTATAGGGTGGTATACAGATTTAATAAATAAATAAGCGAATAAATAAATAAATTTCTGCAACAACAAAAAAGCCCCTGCAGTAACCATGCAGAGAGGAGGATGCCTTCTCTAGAGTTAAAGCACCAGTCTAGCTAGTCCGTTCCAAAACTAAAGCGTTCCAAATCCAAGGTGCGCTTTCCCATAGGAAGTAATGCAGAAGGGATTAATCCGTTCCAGACTTTTAAAAACAACCCCTAAACCGGCAATTTAACATGAATTCTACTATCTAACGAGACCAGTGAGCCGTAAAATGAAAGCAATAAACAATGTCACACAATCAATCCACCCATCCATTCATCAGTAGCTGAACTGGGTTCCACACAGTCACAAAAATAAAAATGCAAAATAAATAGCAAAAACAGACGGACCTCAGCGTAACACTCAAATCGGAAGCGTAACACTCAAATCGGAAGTGTGGCACTCAAAACGGAGCATGTTCGGCTTCCGAAAAAAGTTCGCAAACCGGAACACTTACTTCCGGGTTTGCAGCGTTCGGGTTGCAAGTTGTTCGAGTACCAAGGCGTTTGAGATCTAAGATACCACTGTATTGTCTATACTCGCGGGTCAATCTTGGGCCCCCCCCGAGGCCGTTTCCCCAAACCACACCCACCTGTCAATCAGCTGACAACTGCTGGGTGACGTCACCCAGTGGACAAGATTCTATCCTGCGCTCTGGCTGTGCCCGCCAGTTTCCCCGCTGGGAACAGATGTTTGTGCACAGTGCAGCTGGAGCAGCAGGGGTTAAACCAGGCACCCCGAAACTTTGGCCCTCCAGATGTTTTGGACTACAATTCCCATCTTCCCCGACCCCTGGTCCTGTTAGCTAGGGATCATGGGAGTTGTAGGCCAAAACATCTGGAGGGCCGCAGTTTGGGGATGCCTGGGTTAAACCCTGCTCATGCCCGTCATAAAGAGATATGCAATTGTGCTACATCTTGATTGACATCTTACGGTCCATGAGAAGAAGAAGAAGAAGAAGAAGAAGAAGAAGAAGAAGAAGAAGAAGAAGAAGAAGAAGAAGAAGAAGAAGAAGAAGAAGAAGAGGAGTAGTAGTAGTAGTAGTTTGGATTTGATATCCCACTTTATCACTACCCAAAGGAGTCTCAAAGCGGCTAACATTCTCCTTTCCCTTCCTCCCCCACAACAAACACTCTGTGAGGTGAGTGGGGCTGAGAGACTTCAAAGAAGTGTGACTAGCCCAAGGTCACCCAGCAGCTGCATGTGGAGGAGCAGAGACGCAAACCTGGTTCCCCAGATTACGAGTCTACCGCTCTTAACCACTACACCACACTGGCTCTCCTATGAGAACATAGGAGGCTGACTTTGACAGAATCAGACCATGGGCTTATCTATTTCAATATTGAACCAGGGCAATTAAGCCTCAGGGCAACCTATGCCATCATCGCTGGTGGTCTGGGTGCCCAAGCAGGCTGTGTCTGGGTGGGCAGCCTCTGCCCAAGCAACAAGTTGCTCAATCACACTGAGGAGCCAAGCTTCGTAACGCTGCCAGACGGAGGCCGGCATGCCAGGTTTTAAAGAGCTCCAGAAGGCAGAGCCCATAAACAAAAGAGCAGGTGGAGACCGAGAGAAATAAACATATTTGATTACTCAACGCTGCCCGCCTTTGCCCTCGCTGGCGAGTTCCATCCTCTCTCTCTTTCTCAAAGTAGACTTTGCTTCACGGAGACATCTGCCCCACCTGCCGGGGGTCTTCGTTTGCTGCGAAAGTAATTAACCGGGCAACCAGGCCATTGTTGACACAGTCTAACTAGTGGCCGCCGGCCCAGGGATTTTCTGCTTCGCGAGCCAGCCTTTCCACTGGGACCGTTTTCTCCACGCTCTTTGCAATCAAGATGGCCCTAACGAGCAGAGCCAATCAAATTACTCTCAGGAATTTTGAGCCCTGCTCCATTTTGAACTCTGTCCAAGCTTCAATCAGAGACATTATAGGATTCCCGATTCACGAGCCCCGGAAGATGTGGCTGCCGGTTTATAGAATCACAGAATTGTAGAATTGGAAGGGACCCCCAAGGGTCCTCTAGTCTAACCCCATGCAAGCATCCATGGCAGATGGCTCGCCAACCTCTGCTTAGAAACCTCCAAGGTGTCGGGTCCACTGTTGAACAAGCTCATACTGTCCGAAAACTCTTCCTGATGTTTAGTTGGAATCCCCTTCCTTGTAACTCGAAGCCATGAATTTGAGTCCTACCCTGCACTACCCATTGGAGTGGTTTGTATCTTCACCACTCCTGGCTGTGGGTCAGTTCAGTCACCCTTCTATGGGGCCTTAGCTATTATTTGAGGCTCCTCGTCAATGCCCTGCATGCTTCCCTCGGAGTTGCGCTGCAACATGGAACCCGGAGTCAAAAAATGATGCAGGGCTGGGATGGTTTACTGCCGCAGAATGGAATCGGATACCGGAACTGGGGCGTGTGTGTGTGCTGCTACCCACTTCTCCCCCCACCCCCACGTGATCTCCCCACCTAAACTCCTATCTCCTTCCCTCACAGCTGGCCCAAGCATCTGTTCCCTCACAGCTTAACAGAGGAAGGCACACTTTGGAGAGCGGTTTGCCAATTTGTTCTCTGAAGCACCTCCCTTCCTCCTCTAAAGGTTGTTCCAGTGACTTTTTATTGCCAGGGGACCTCGGAGAGCGCCACCTGCCTTCTTTAAACACCACTGCTCACCCAGCAGCTCACCTGAGCCACCTGCTCCACTTGCTCGTCCAACAACTGAGGTAATTGCACAGCCATTGGCTTGGCCACCTGCTGGCAGCCCTGCAAACTACAATGTGACGACACTTTTTCCTACCATCGTATAGAGAGAAAAGAATCCACAACCACTCTCTTCCATGATGGGGATAAATTTTACCAGCCAATTATAACCCATTCCCCAAACCCCCACCCCCACCCCTGACCAATTTACCTCCTGCTTGGGAGCCTGAGTTGCATCCGCCAGTGTATACATTTTATGAAAGAAAGAAAGAAAACAAACAAACAAACAAACAAAAGAATGGCACTTTTGCTGGAGAGTACTGAACTTTGTTGCCTTTTCCACCAGAAATGGGAAGACCAGCTTTTAGGGTTTATACTAATAAATGGATTTTATTAGAAGAGTTTCCCTCCTCTGCCCTCCCATCTTTATAGGCATGTCTGCCATTATGGTTTGGGAATTGCTTTTATCGCAAGTGTGAAGATCATTTCTGCATTGCTGGCTTCGATCATGCAACACGGCTGCAGAACAGCAATGAAGATGAATTTAAAACAAGGAAGAATCTGGAATGTTCTGATTTTTACGGGTTGGTGTTAGGGAGACCGTGTGACACCCAGACTGAGCTTCACCTGTTTAGGATCTGCAAATCCACAGGTGGAAGCATCTACTCTTGCCTTTGGCTTGGATTCTGCAGCCGGCACTCGATTTGCTCATTTCTGAATCCGGCACTTCGCAGAAGCCAATGTTCTTGAGGTTTACTCGCTCCAGCACGTAGCTTTCCGTCAAAATGACATTTCGAATGCTAAGAGGTTTTCTCTCCCCCTGGTGGTTTTCAACCCTCTCCTCTGTTCCTGCCAAGGCGCTTTTGCAAAAACAAAAACAAAAAACAAAACCCAACCTCAAAAAATCGATTCTCTGTTATTTAACTCAGGGAAACGGAGATCGAGGCTGGGTTGAGGATCTGAGAACGGGGCTTCTGTCCGGCGTCCGTGAAATCCGTTGCGCTGAAGTCCTCGTCTCCAGAAACCCCAAAACCCCTTGAGAAAAGACAACTTGGGATAATTATCATAATTATTTTCAGTATTTCCATTTGGCTGGCTGATCTGCCGGCTGCGAAAAGTCAAGCCCTGGTCTCCGAGGAGAGCTCAGATTCGAGGTTGTTTATGGGACTATTTTTCAGGAATAACCCAACTTTGTTTTGAGCTTTGTGTCTCAGGACCCCTTCCTTTGGCAAAGCGTCAAGTATATTAAAGAGCAAGCACAGCCAGTTTCGCAACAGCTGAGAGCATCAGGAAAATCAGGATGGGCAGGGATCTGGCCAGAGAGAGGCCGCGAGATGGTTCGCAATTCGGAGAACTCAGTGGATCACTTGGAAATTGGACAGTGGGAAGTTTTTTTCTCTCCCTCTCATGATGCTAAAACTCGTGGGCAGTCAATGAAGCTGAAGGTTGGAAGAGCAAAATAAAGTCCTTCTTCCTGCTTGTTGTTGTTTAGTTGTTTAGTCGTGTCCGACTCTTTGTGACCCCATGGACCAGAGCACGCCAGGCACTCCTGTCTTCCACTGCCTCCCGCAGTTTGGTCAGACTCATGTTGGTGGCTTCGAGAACACTGTCCAACCATCTCATCCTCTGCCGTCCCCTTCTCCTTGTGCCCTCCATCTTTCCCAACATTAGGGTCTTTTCCAGGGAGTCTTCTCTTCTTCTCATGAGGTGGCCAAAGTATTGGAGCCTCAGCTTCAGGATCTGTCCTTCCAGCGAGCACTCAGGGCTGATTTCCTTCAGAATGGATAGGTTTGATCTTCTTGCAGTCCATGGGACTCTCAAGAGTCTCCTCCAGCACCATAATTCAAAAGCATCAATTCTTTGGCGATCAGCCTTCTTTATGGTCCAGCTCTCACTTCCATACATCACTACTGGGAAAACCATAGCTTTAACTATACGGACCTTTGTTGGCAAGGTGATGTCTCTGCTTTTAAGTGCATTGCTAACCTACGGAACTCCCTCCTACAGGAGACAGGGATGGCCTCCAAATTGATGGCTTTTGAAGAGGATTAGATGAATTCACAGAGGGAGAGGAGCCACGATGGGGGCACTCTGCCTCCACAGTCGGAGGCAGCAGCGATGCTTCTGAATGCCAGTTTCTGGAAACCACAGGAGGGGAGAGGGCTCTTGTGTTCGAATCCTGCTCATGGCCTTCCCACAGGCATGGTGAGACAAGGATGCTGGAGAAGATGGGCCGTTGGCCTGATCCAGCAGACTCTTCTTACGCTTTTCTCTGGAGAGAAAGGCCTACGTAGAAATCAGCCGGTCAAAGAAACTTCCTAAAGTGTCCCAAACTCTGGATTCCTGTTCAATATCCCTAAGCAGATTTGCAGGGAGGCCGGCTCTTTGATCTGGTCCAATGTCACACCTGAAGGCAGTGGGGAGAATCTCTGGCCTCAACATCATATATCACAGCAGGTGAGGGGAAAGTAAACAACATTGCTGCAAAAAAAGACTTGGGAGCCTCTCTCTCTTTTGAAATATTTTAAAAATTATTTTACAAACAAAAGGTTATAACAAAACCAGATGTATAACCATAAATAGAGATTTCTCCAGACTTCCCACCCAAGCTGTTGGACTATGCCGAAACGACAAAACTGACCGGAAAGCTCAAGAACCAAGAAGACAAAAACTTCAAGGGAGAATGGGAAAAGTTTATAATTTATTTAGGAGACCTCTGCAAGTAGATGAAAACATTGTTGTTGTTGTTTAGTCGTGTCCAACTCTTCGTGACCCCATGGACCAGAGCACAACAGCTGTCCATGGAGGCGCAGGTCAGTTCTGTGTCCAGGGCAGCTGTCTATCAGCTCCATCTGGTACGCAGGCTGAGACCCTCCCTGCCGGCGGACTGTCTCGCCAGAGTGGTGCATGCTCTAGTTATCTCCCGCTTGGACTACTGCATCACACTCTACGTGGGGCTACCTTTGAAGGTGACCTGGAAACTACAACTAATCCAGAATGCGGCAGCTAGACTGGTGACTGGGAGCGGCCGCCGAGACCACATAACACCGGTCCTGAAAGACCTACATTGGCTCCCAGTACATTTCCGAGCACAATTCAAAGTCTTGGTGCTGATCTTTCAAGTCCTAAACCGCCCTGACCCAGTATACCTGAAGGTGCGTCTCCACCCCCATCGTTCAGCCCGGACACTGAGGTCCAGCTCCGAGGGCCTTCTGGCGGTTCCCTCCATGCGAGAAGTGAGGTTACAGGAAACCAAGCGGAGGGCCTTCTCGGTAGTGGCACCCGCCTTGTGGAACGTCCTCCCATCAGATGTCAAGGAAATAAACAACTACCTGACTTTTAGGAGACATCTGAAGGCAGCCCTGTTTAGGGAAGCTTTTAACATTTGATGAATTATTGTATTTTGATATTTTGCTGGACTGCAGAGTCCCATGGACTGCAAGAAGATCAAACCTATCCATTCTGAAGGAAATCAGCCCTGAGTGCTCCCTGGAAGGACAGATCATGAAGCTGAGGCTCCAATACTTTGGCCACCTCATGAGAAGAGAAGAATCCTTGGAAAAGACCCTGATGTTGGGAAAGATTGAGGGCACTAGGAGAAGGGGATGACAGAGAACGAGGTGGTTGGACAGTGTTCTCGAAGCTACCAACATGAGTTTGACCAAACTGCGGGAGGCAGTGCAAGACAGGAGTGCCTGGCGTGCTCTGGTCCATGGGGTCACGAAGAGTCGGACACGACTAAACGACTAAACAACAACAACAATTTTGCTGGAAGCTGCCCAGAGTGGCTGGGGAAACCCAGCCAGATGGGCGGGGTATAAATAAAACAACAACAACAATTACCTGGGATCTGCAAGACTGATGTTCTGCCATAGAGCCACGACCCTTCCACACTCCCCTCTCCGCATGTCAACCCCTTTCCTGCCATTTCACGTGGTTCCATGGCTGGCCCTTGTGCCAAGATCCCTTCTTATTCCTGGCAGTCGGGTACGTCTGTGTGTGCAGCTACTGCTGCTTGCTTTGCTACTGTAGCCCCAGCCCGCTCCAGCTGGCTCGCCGAGAATTATTTATTTTAAAACCTTTCCAGCCTTAGCATTACAGGAAATCAGTTGCAAACCACTTTGTTTTTTTTTCAAACGATGAAAATAATGTCTATTCTTGTCACCCGACCCCCCGCTTCCTTCTTAAATACAGCCAATCCTAAAAGCACGCAAATATAGATCGCTCCCGAGAAAAACAATCAGTGCAAGGATAAAAACGGAAATATACTACTACTAAATGTCACCTCAGTCTTCTCTTTAGACTCAGATGGAGAGGTGATCTGAGAGCCATCTCCCAATATCTGGAGGGCTGTCACGTGGAAGATGGAGCAACCCTGTTTTCTGCTGCTCCGGAGGGTAGGACTCGAACCCATGGCTTCAAGTTACAAGAAAGGAGATTCCGACTAAACCTCAGGAAGAAATTTCTGGCAGTAAGGGGTCTTCGGCCATGGAACGGTCTCCCTCGGAAGGTGGTGGACCTCAGAACATCGGAGTTTTAAAAACAGAGGTCGGGTGGCCATCGCTCGTGGATGCTTTAGCTGTGATTCCTGCATTGCAGGGGGCTGGACTAGAGGACCCTTAGGAATCCCTTCCAACTCCACAATTTTATGTATGCCCATCCAAAGTTTAGCGCCACAATGGCTAATATATGCTCCGAAGACATAATACAAAACAACAGATATAAATGCTTGAACACAACCATCTATCCAGTTGAAATCCTGATACACTAACTAGGGTGATGGATGATAAGTTCATATATATAATTTTTCTGTTTTACAATTTAAAATACTCATTTTACATCCTTAAGATATCAATGACTTCCCTTCTTCTCTTCCCATGGTTCATTTTACATGTCATAAATCCCTTCATATTTAACAAAAACAATACTATTCAGTATTTCATTATTTCATCCATCAAAATATTTACACTGTTGAAATTATCTTACTGATGCCAGCGTTTTCAGCTGTACACAATTATTTCCCATATATTCAATAAACGTTTTCCAATCTTCTTCAAACGTATGTTCTTCTTGTTCTCTTATTCTATATATTAAGTCTGTGAGTTGTGCTTATTTTGTCAACGTAAGTTGCCATCCTTCTTTGGTTGGGACCTCGCTCGCTTCCCATTTTGGGGCTAACAAAACACGGGCCGCAGCAGTGGCATACATAAATAACCTTTCTTGACACCTGGGAATTTCAGTCTGAATTATCCCAGACACAAAGGACTCTGGTTTTCGGGGGAAATACTTTTAAACATATTTTTTCAATTCATTCTGGATCATTTCCCAATACTCTTTTACCCTTTTACAAGTCCACCACATAGGAAAGAACATTCCCTCCACCTCTTTCGCATCTCTTCGGATGATAAGTTACGCCTGAGTCCAAACACCTTTTGACCCTGCGGCTCTTAACTTCCACATGTTGTTGTTTAGTCGTTTAGTCGTGTCCGACTCTTCGTGACTCCATGGACCAGAGCACGCCAGGCACTCCTGTCTTCCACTGCCTCCCGCAGTTTGGTCAAACTCATGTTCGTAGCTTCAAGAACACTGTCCAACCATCTCGTCCTCTGTCGTCCCCTTCTCCTAGTGCCCTCCATCTTTCCCAACATCAGGGTCTTTTCCAGGGAGTCTTCTCTTCTCATGAGGTGGCCAAAGTATTGGAGCCTCAGCTTCAGGATCTGTCCTTCCAGTGAGCACTCAGGGCTGATTTCCTTCAGAATGGATAGGTTTGATCTTCTTGCAGTCCATGGGACTCTCAAGAGTCCCCCCTCTTAAATAGGTGAACGCCACAAATTTGTTGAATTCCATCTCTCCAGCTTATGGCAGCATGGTGCCTTCCAGGTTTTTTCGACTACAATTCCTATCAGTCCTATCCAGCACGCTGAAGGCTGCCTTAATTCTACAGAGGCATTTAACTCCAAGACTGTAGTTGGATGATGTTCCTAATCTTACAGTAACTGTTTTGCTTGTCTATAATGTCTCCTTGAACTGTGACGATGCCTCTTGCTTCGTGTCTGACTCTTCGTGACCCCATGGACCACAGCACGCCAGGCACTCCTGTCTTGCACTGCCTCCCGCAGTTTGGTCAAACTCATGTTGGTAGCTTCGAGAACACTGTCCAACCATCTCGTCCTCTGTCGTCCCCTTCTCCTAGTGCCCTCCATCTTTCCCAACATCAGGGTCTTTTCCAGGGAGTCTTCTCTTCTCATGAGGTGGCCAAAGTATTGGAGCCTCAGCTTCAGGATCTGTCCTTCCAGTGAGCACTCAGGGCTGATTTCCTTCAGAATGGATAGGTTTGATCTTCTTGCCGTCCATGGGACTCTCAAGAATCTCCTCCAGCACCATAATTCAAAAGCATCAATTCTTCGGCGATCAGCCTTCTTTATGGTCCAGCTCTCACTTCCATACATCACTACTGGGAAAACCATAGCTTTAACTATACGGACCTTTGTTGGCAAGGTGATGTGTCTGCTTTTTAAGATGCTGTCTAGGTTTATCATTGCTTTTTTCATTGATTCTTCATGGATCAATGCCTTGTCGTGGCGAAGGGGCTTGAATAACTCAGAGAAGCTATGAGCTATGCCATGCAGGGCCACCCAAGATGGACAGGTCATAGTGGAGAGTTTTGACTAAACGTGATCCACCTGGAGAAGAAACTGACAAGCCACTCCAGTAACCCTGCCCTGCCAAGAAAACTCCATGGACAAAGACAACAGGGAAGTAATAGTACCACTGTATTCTGCTCTGGTCAGACCTCACCTGGAGTACTGTGTCCAGTTCTGGGCACCACAGTTCAAGAAAGATACTGACAAGCTGGAACGTGTCCAGAGGAGGGCAACCAAAATGGTCAAAGGCCTGGAAATGATGCCTTATGAGGAACGGCTTAGGGAGCTGGGTATGTTTAGCCTGGAGAAGAGAAGGTTAAGGGGTTATATGATAGCCATGTTCAAATATATTAAAGGATGCCATATAGAGGAGGGAGAAAGGTTTTTTTCCTGCTGCTCCAGACAAGCAGACACAGAGCAATGGATTCAAGCTACAAGAAAGAAGATTCCACCGAAACATTAGGAAGAACTTCCTGACAGTAAGAGCTGTTCAGCAGTGGAATTTGCTACCAAGGATTGTGGTGGAGTCTCCTTCTTTGGAGGTCTTTAAGCAGAGGCTTGACAGGCATATGTCAAGAATGCTTTGATGGTGTTTCCTGCTTGGCAGGGGGTTGGACTGGATGGCCCTTGTGGTCTCTTCCAACTCTATGATTCTAAGATTTTAATAACAAATACAGTGGAGATGCTCTCAGCCAAGTTGTGGGAGCTCTTCTGCACACCTGACAATAGGGATTAGGAGAGAGACCCCTCTCTGTTAAGGAGATGGGCCCTTAGCTCAGTGGTCGGTCTCAGGTTCAATCCCAGGTGTGTCCAGGTATCACTGCAATTATTGTATTTATCACTGGCCACCTAGAAGCATTTGTTGAAAGGGAAGCTATAAATCCTTAAACTCATAAAATAAAATCTGCCCGGCTGGCAAGAGGCTATTTTTAATACCGGTCCACTCAATCTTATCTGTGCAGAGTCATTTCCTTATGAGTGATGGGCTGACCACTCCATATAGACAGATCAGCTAAGCAAGAAGTTTCTGTATTGTACAGGTATGTGTAAGTCCCCTGGACTAGGAGAAGGGGACGACAGAGGACGAGATGGTTGGACAGTGTTCTCGAAGCTACGAACATGAGTTTGATCAAACTGTGGGAGGCAGTGGAAGACAGGAGTGCCTGGTGTGTTCTGGTCCATGGGGTCACGAAGAGTCGGATACGACTAAACGACTCAACAACAACAACATCCTAAAGATACCACAGTCTCTGCTCACCTTCATTCCAAGGAATCTGAGCCTCGGTAAGTCCCTGGGACCCTTGGAATGTCTCACCCCTGGAGTCTCTCACCCCTTGGAGATTGGGGTCCCATATTACGACCAGCGCCTGGAACAACATGACAGGCACTTTGTTTATTGACTCCCATTTCTGATTCTCGACTTCCTTTCAGCTAGTGACCGAAGTGCAGAATTCAAATAGAGGGCTACGCATACACGACTTGGCAGCCACGGAGCGTGGATGCAACTTGGAACCCCCCGTCCACATCCTTTGGTCGTCTTGTGATGCTCAACACTTTAATGATAGCAACCTTGATTTTTATGGCGGCCTAATGCCATATATCAATGGCACATTAGCATTTACGGCCTCGATGCATCCGTAGCATCTGCCCAATTTATCTCCGGCCAGCCTGCGTTTCTGGGAATTGAAGGCGGCACCGTGACAGTATCTCTGCAAGCGAACTATGTGGAAAACCAAAAGTAGAATCCTAGAATTGAAGAGCGGGAAGGGACCCCGAGAGCCATCAAAGCAGGAAATAAAGGAATACTTCAATGCAGTTTTATGGCCTTTTGTCGCAGCTTTCTATATGCTGGTTCTAAAACTGTAAAGTTTTAGAACCAGCATATAGTTCTGATGTTGGGAAAGCATATAGACCCTGATGTTGGGAAAGATTGAGGGCACTAGGAGAAGGGGACGTCAGAGGACAAGATGGTTGGACAGTGTTCTCGAAGCTACGAACATGAGTTTGACCAAACTGCGGGAGGCAGTGCAAGACAGGAGTGCCTGGCGTGCTATGGTCCATGGGGTCACGAAGAGTCGGACACGACTAAACGACTAAACAACAACAAAACTGTAAAAGCTCTCTCTCTCTCTCTCTCTCTCTCTCTCTCTCTCTCTGTGTGTGTGTGTGTGTGTAGATCCACAAATGCTGGCCAAGATTAAAATCAAAGGAGTGTGTCAATCCATTATTGATACGGCAGAACCAGAGGCCTCACGTCAAGTTCTTTTTCTGCAGACCCAGAAAAAACCTTCTAAGAATACAAAGGAGAGTTCTGCTGGATCAGGTCAGTGTCCCATCTAGTCCAACATCCTGTTCTCACAGTGGCCATTCAGATGCCTGTGGGAAACCTGCAAGCAGGATCCGAGCACGAATGCCCTCTCCTCTCCTGCAGCTTCCAGAAATTGGTACTCGGAAGCAACTGTGGAGGCACAGCCATGACCCTCATGGCTAGTAGCCCTTGGTAGCCCTCTCCTCAATGAATGAAACCTTCTCCTCTATAGAATGGGACGCGAGTGGCGCTGTGGTCTAAACCACTGAGCCTCTTGGGCTTGCCGATCAGAAGGTCGGCGGTTCGAATCCCCGTGACGGAGTGAGCTCCTGTTGCACGGTCCCAGCCATACCTGCCAAGTCCCGGACTGCAGAATCCGGGACCGGCAGCCGCAGGACACCGGAAGTTCCGGTGTCGCTCTGCCCATCTATGGGCACCAAAAATTGCTGCCGCCGACACCGGAACTCGCATCTATGCACTTCCGGACATGCGTAGACGTGACTTTCAAACCCGGCGCCGGCAATTTTCGGTGCCCATAGATGGGCAAATCAGAAAAAAATGGCCGCCGGCAGGAAAATATAAGGGAGAATAACGGGAGACGAAGAGATATGGGGGACCGCCGGGAAACAGTATGAAAAAAACAGGGGTTTCCCGGGGAAAACGGGGTACTTGGCAGTATGGTCCCAGCTCCTGCCAACCTAGCAGTTCAAAAGCATGCAGTACAAGTAGATAAATAGGTACCACTGTGGCGGGAAGGTAAACAGTGTTCCTGTGCACTCTGGTTTCCGTCATGGTGTTCCATTGCACCACAAGTGGTTTAGTCTTGCTGGCCACATGACCCGGAAAGCTGCCTATGGACAAACGGCAGCTCCCTCGGCCTGAAAGCGAGATGAGCGCTGCAACCCCATGGTCGCCTTTGATTGGACTTAACCGTCCAGACATCCTTTACCTTTACCTTTCTTCTCTAAGAGCACAGAGGTCAACAGCCCATCTAGCCCAGCATCCTGTTCTCACAGGGAAACCAACAAGCAGGACCCGAGACCCCTCTGTCACCCTGTGGTTTCCATCCACTGGTATTCACAAGCACTGCTGTGGAAGCGGGAAATGGCTAGCAGCCATTTTCAGCCTTCCCCCTGGGAACTGGTCCAGCCATCCAACATGGCGGCCATCACTATCTCCTGCAGAAGGGAGTTTCTGTCACGGTCCGGTCGGCGGGCGTCAGGACCAGAGGCAAGATGGTGGTGAAGAAGCAGGGTCGAAGGCAGAGGCGAAGGTCCACGGGGCACGAAGCAAGGCGAAGGCAAAGCGAGGGTCCAGGAACAAGAAGCAAGGTGAAGGTCCACAGGGCAAGGCGAAGGCGAAGGCGAAGCAAGGGTCCAAGGAGCAAGGAGCAAGGCGAAGGATCCAGGAACAAGAAGCAAGGCGAAGGTCCACGGGGCAGGAGCAAGGCGAAGGCGAGGCAGGGGTCCAAGAAGCACGGCAGCAACAAGGCAAGGGTCCAAGGAACAGGAGGCCAGATGCAACCAGGCAGGGATAGCGTTGCTGTGGCAAAGAGCTGAAGGGAAATGCTGGGCTTTTATCCCTCCCAGCTCCTGCCACCAGGTGCAGTGAGATCTCAAGTGGCCTCACCTGGGTGATTGCTCCTTGCCTCTCCAGCACAAGCTGAGGACTTCACCTGTGTGGCCACGCCTTGCTTCTCCAGCACAAGTTGCGGCATGCCCCAGTCCTGCAAAGCACTACAGGCCCCAGAGCCTGACTCCTGCCCATACTCCTGACAGTTTCATAGCTCAGCAATGCACTGTGTGGAAAAAAGATCCTTATTCCACAGCAGGGCAAAGGACCCTCTCCCAGTTTGTAGAGCACTGCTTGGATGCAGTGGCGTAGTAATGGGGCAGTGGGGGAGTGCTCCATCCCGGGCGGGGGCAGCAGGCTGGACGGGGCTGATCACCTCCGACGGCCGCCGCCGCTGCGCGATGCGGCCGCCACCACTGAGGAGAACCCCCGATGTCAGCGAGGCTGCCTCACTCCGTGGCTTGCTCGTGGGGTTTGCCGCACCGTATGTCTCCTGTGCACGCATGCGTTGTGCGTCATGATGCGCGACGGACATCCCACCCTCTGGCAGGGTGCCTTCGGGTTTGCCGCCCCGGACAGCCAGGCAGCTAGCTACGCCGTTGCTTGGATGGTGAGGGCAGCCAATCTGTTTCTCCTGCAAATGTCGCTGGACTCCAACTCCCACCTGCACCAGCCAGCATGACCAATGGTTAGGGATGAACAGAGCTGCAGTCCAGGAACATCTAGAAGGTGCCGCCAGCTACCCCCGGCTTAGAGAAGAGTCCCAGGTTGCTAAGTCAGCATTCCTGCCCCCCCCCCCGCAAGACCTGCTTCAATGTTCCCATGTGATGTTTCCATATTTATCCTCACCGTGGGCCCTCGGAAAGATTCCGCCTCCTCTTTTGCTCGCTCCAAAGCCCCACCAAGCCACAAAAGGACATAAAAACAATCTGCTCCTCTCGTATCATTGTGGGAGAGACTCCGGAGGCGGGATTTAACGAGGCTCATAAACCCGCCAAACATCTGTGTTAAGAAAGGGCAGGACAGAGAAAGCACGGGACGATGGCCGGCGAGATTTTATATATATGTATACAGAGTTTTTCTCGGAACTCCAGCTCCTCTTTGAGGTGGACGGACTTGGAGTCGGGAGCTGAGGAACAAGCAGTGGAGGGCTGGGCCAAAGCAAAGAGGCAGAGACGGGCACAGACGCTTTGGGAGAACGAATGGCGGCTCCCGTTGGGCGCTGCCTTTTGACAGCTTAACTAGCAAGGTTGCTACACTTCTCCAGCTCCTCCAAAGCGGTTAGGACCCGCATAAGGTTGCCAGAAAAGCCTGTGGGATCCATCCAACCACCCAGTATCCTGCTTTCACTATATATCATCCATCACTAGGGTGATAGATGATAAAGTTCATATATATGAAGGAAACACCTGCCTATCATGGGAGTGATAGGTTAACCCATGATGAACCAGAATCATCATCAGGCACTATTCCACCCATAGCTGCCAAGTTCCGGCCTGAGAAATAAGGGACTGGACCGGAAGTAGCAGACCGGAAGTGGCGCTGCCACCATTTTGGAACTGGGCGGAGCATGCTCAGGAGCTACTTTTACTGCTGCTCTGCCCTGTTCCAAAATGGCCGCCACACCAGAAGTTGTGCTGCAGCCATTTTGGAACTGGGCAAAGCAGCATCAAAAGTCGCTTCTGAGCATGCTGCGCCCAGTTCCAAAATGGCCGTCGCGCCAGAATAAACCGTGAAAAAACAAAAAAATCCATTTTTTTGGCTGGGAACAGCTGGAAAAATGGGGGTTTCCCGGGGAATACGGGAGACTTGGCAGCTATGATTCCACCACAGTCAGCACTGGTTGTACCGTAACACCAAGGAGAAGGTTTACGTGGCTAATAAAAGTCCCATATGTTGGACAGAGTGTGTGTGTGTGTGTGTGTGTGTGTGTGTGTGTGTGTGTGTGTCTACAGTTGACCCCTTGGACCTGAGGCTCCCCACCCTTGCTTCACAACCTCTTTCTCTCCCCCCCACCCAATCTATAAGTCCAGCAAAAGCCATAAGCGAGAAATTTTGTACCATTCTGAGCGTTTAGAATTCAGATCTGCAAATTTCAGATAGCAAATTTCAAGCAACCAGTGAGATCAAGTTGGGGGGGGGGGTCATTTAAGGCTCCTTCACAGCTACGCCACACCCTCCCCCCCCAATAGTCAAAGATAACTCAATGGCATTCAAGGGCCCTGGAGTACAGAGGCTTATTCCTTTGTAACCCTCAGATTTGCTAAAGGGGTGGAAGAACAGTATATTGCTACATTGGAGAAGTAAAAGATTCTAAAGGTAATGCAAGGAATTATTTCCGTTGGATATGTCCTCCTTTCTCTCTCTACTGCAGGAGATTTCTACAAAAGGTTTATTGGGGTTTCGAAGTGTTTGTGTTCTCCTTGTTTCTGTGACAGCAACTTTCAAGGTAATTCGAAATAAGCATCCGCTATCGTTTGGGGGCCTCTGAACCAATGAGCTATAGGAAGACTTGGGCCTGTGTCCCGATACACAGTCTCTAGTTAATCCAGGATAGGTAACCAGGCCCAGATGAAGGAAATCCAGAAGAAAGCAAACCGTGGGAATGTTTTCAGAAGGGCTCACATCCACTTCTGCAGATAAATGCGAGCATCTGGACCTCGTTGGCTTTAAGCAACCAAGGTGCGATTGAATTTCACCCGGTGACCCTCTCCAAAAATGAGACGTCTCCTCTTCTGCCTTCGACCAGGATCGCTGGTCTTTGAATTTGAAGAACCTCTTCTTTGCTCTATAACTCTACCTTCGCATCCAAACATCTGGAGAGAGGCTCTCCTCGAAGGCAGATTATTGTCTTGCTGTTGGCAAGGGGATGTAAACACCAGAGCCGTTCGGGAGAAAACAAACCCTGTTTTCGCAGTCCCCTGTCCTCCGTCTTCCCCAGAAATCTCTCTCTCCCCCGGCATCCCGAGAACCTGATCGGAAGAGCGAAGATGAAGCAAGTCATTTGATCGCTGGAAGGGAAGTTTGGGCGAATATTACTCCCGACTGTTCCGTAGGGAGCGATACAGGAGGATGCAATGGATCGGGTTGAAAAGACGAGTCTAGGAAGCGTTAGTCGACAACAGGGGCTTTCAGGAATGCAGAAGGGGAAGCCTGCCAGATCCCTCCAATGTCTCTGAAATCAATTTTGTTACCGATGGGGAAAGACTCCCAGCAGCAGTGGAGTAATGGAGCAAAGCGGAAGGGCCAGGGAGAACTTGGTTCAGGCCTCCTGGCATACCAGTTTGGGAAGCATTGATCTAGTTCAGTGCATTACATGTGAAAAGGATCTAGGAGTCTTGGTGGACCACAAACTTGACATGAGTCAACAGTGTGATGCAGCAGCTTAAAAAGCCAATGCAATTCTGGGCTGCATCAATAGGAGTATAGCATCTAGATCTAGGGAAGTAATAGTACCACTGTATTCCGCTCTGGTCAGACCTCACCTGGAGTACTGTGTCCAGTTCTGGGCACCACAGTTCAAGAAGGATACTGACAAGCTGGAACGTGTCCAGAAGAGGGCAACCAAAATGGTCAAAGGCCTGGAAACGATGCCTTACGAGGAACGGCTTAGGGAGCTGGGTATGTTTAGCCTGGAGAAGAGAAGGTTAAGGGGTGATATGATAGCCATGTTCAAATATATAAAAGGATGTCATATAGAGGAGGGAGAAAGGTTGTTTTATGCTGCTCCAGAGAAGCGGACACGGGGCAATGGATTCAAACTACAAGAAAGAAGATTCCACCTAAACATTAGGAAGAACTTCCTGACAGTAAGAGCTGTTTGGCAGTGGAATTTGCTACCAAGGAGTGTGGTGGAGTCTCCTTCTTTGGAGGTCTTTAAGCAGAGGCTTGACAGGCATATGTCAGGAATGCTTTGATGGTGTTTCTTGCTTGGCAGGGGGTTGGACTGGATGGCCCTTGTGGTCTCTTCCAACTCTATGATTCTATTAGTTCAATATTGTCTACACTGACTGGCAGCAGCTCTCCAGGGTTTCAGGAAGAAGACATTGCCAAGCCTACCTGGAGATGCCAAGGGTTGAACTTGGGAGCTTCATGTGGTTCCCCCCGCCACTCCGGCTAAGCAGGAAATTATTTGGTGTCTTTTATTTCCCTGCCTCTGGAACCTTCTTCCTCCCTGGTACCTGGCGACTACGTTGGCTAACTTTTACAGGAGTTCCTAGACTGAAGGCTGTGTCAAAGCAAATGAATGGTGGTATTTATTCATGGATGAGAGAAAATCCATTGTTGGTGACAGCTGGCATTTCTTATGCCTCCATTAATAACTGCCTCGAGAGTTCCCGATGGTGATTTTTGTAAGGGAAAATAAAAATCCCGTAAAAAAACTGCAAGCAGAAGTCTCGGAGAGCAGAGCGGGAAGATTTATAGGAAGAGCGAGATATAATTTTCACGTTTTTCATAGCCGGTCTTCTCTTCTCTCCTGTCCCAAGAATACCCCCAGACCCATTTTTTTATGGGCAGAGCGTTAAATAAACAAATAAACCCAACCCAAAAATGCAACGAGGGGTCCATCTCAGCTTGCCTCTTCTTTCTGAGAGCTGCCAACCAGATACGTTTGGGAAAGGCATGAAGTCAAGAGCCCTCCCCTTTTTTGTTTCCAGCACCAGCAGTCGGAAGGTAGACTGCCTCTCGCCATGGAAGTTCTATTCTGTTGTCATGGCTCATGGCCAGGGGTGGGACCTGGGGGCAGATGCCAAGAACAGGGCATAGATCACACATAAATAAATCACGCAGAAATAAGTAAAATGCTGGTATCCTTTGAAATCTGCCCTTCTCCAAAATTCGCAGCTTCGTTTTCCATTCTTCTCCTCCCCACCTCCAACAACAACAACAAAAAATGTGTCTACTGGGGAAAAGTCATCACAAAAGTGCCTGCGTTAGTGAAAATAACGTACCAAAAAAAATGCAAGCGGAGTAAATTAGTAATCACCCTTTGTTTTTGTTGCTCCTGTGTTGTTGCTGTATTGCTTGTTTTTATCCATCTTTTTTTAAAATAATGGTTATATTTTGTGCATGGTTGGAAACGCCCCTGGGATTACATTAATGGGATTTAGGGCAGTCTGAAAATGGGAAGAATGAAATATGCAATAAATAAATAAAGTGGGGGGGGGGATTACTTGGAAAAGAAAATGTTATGTTTGGAGAAATGTACACTAAAAGACCAATTTTCGTATGGCAGTTCCATTTATTTATTTATTTATTTTTTCCCACCCATCTGGCTGGGTTTCCCCAGCCACTCTGGGCAGCTCCTAGCAGAATAATAATAATATAAATAATAATAATATAAATAATAATAATAATAACGCGATAAAACATCAAACATTAAAAACTTCCCTAAACAGGGTTGCCTTCAGATGTCTTCGAAAAGTCAGATAGTGGTTTGTTTCCTTGACATCTGGCGGGAGGGCGTTCCACAGGGCGGGCGCCACCACTGAGAAGGCCCTCTGCCATTTGAAACTCCCTGCCTACCTGAGAAAAAAAAATTGAGAAACTGAGAAAAGGCAATATGGACATATTTGTCTGCCGCTGTTTGAGCCGGCTCAGTTACCATAGAATCATAGAGTTGGACGAGACCACAGGGGCCATCCAGTCCAACCCCCCTGCCAAGCAGGAAACACCATCAAAGCATTCTTGACATATGCCTGTCAAGCCTCTGCTTAAAGACCTCCAAAGAAGGAGACTCCACCACACTCCTTGGCAGCAAATTCCACTGCCAAACAGCTCTTACTGTTAGGAAGTTCTTCCTAATGTTTCGGTGGAATCTTCTCTCTTGTAGTTTGAATCCATTGCTCCGTGTCCGCTTCTCTGGAGCAGCAGAAAACAACCTTTCTCCCTCCTCTATAAGTTTCACAGCTTGATCTGAACGAATGAGAAATGTGGGTCGGCTGTTGCTCTGAGCACGGCAGGCAGGTCTTCAAAGTAACCGGCTTGCTTCCTTCCTCGCCTGCCTTCCTCTCCCCAGGCCAGACTATTGACTGCTAGCCTGACATCCACCTGAATTGTGGAGGTCAGAAGGTGCAGCAGTTGTGATTTGGGTGTCTCTGCGGGGAGCAAATTTCCTAAAGGCCCTTTTGTTTCTCGGCTCTGTTGACCGCAGTTCCCTGACCCCGTTGCTATAATAGGCAGGTGACCCCCCCCACACACACATGCCAGAAAGGAAATGCCAGCCGGCTGCAGACGATTTACGGGTGGGGGTATCTGTGCACGGCTGTTTAGTGGCTGCAGGGTGGAAAGGAGATTAGCGCCGCCGGGGGCCAGACAGGAGCGCTCGGGGAATGTTCACCTCCAGGTCGCTGGTTCCCTTCCAGCTTTGGGGGAATGACCGAAAGCCATTGTTATCTAACAGCTGCTCAGGCAGAGTTCAGGGCTTCATTTCTGGCTCCTGAGCCCTAAAATGGAACTGGCTTGACACCTTGCAAGGATGCCGGAGGCTCGCCGGGCAAGCGTTGTGGTTGTAACGCTGCAGGGTAGCCTTTTGGGGATGCCGGGCTGTTAAATGCGGGTTGCAGCCTCAAGCGCAGAGGGTCTGTTGTCGGACCCGCTGATGACGGTGCGTGTGTGTGTTTTGAATCTTTCAACTCTCAAAGTCTGAAAAGGAGGGCTGCTAAAAAGTTGTAACATGACTTGGGAATGCAAAAGCTGCTTTGGTTCAATTGATATGCTTTTGTTTTGCTCGGTAAGTCAAATATGTGGGAAATGGCACAAAGGTAAAGGTAAAGGGACCCATGACCATTAGGTCCAGTTGCGGACGACTCTGGGGTTGTGGCGCTCATCTCGCTTTACTGGCCAAGGGAACCGGCGTTTGTCTGCAGACAGTTTTTCTGGGTCATGTGGCCAGCATGACTAAGCCGCTTCTGGCGAAACCAGAGCAGCACACGGAAACACCATTTACCTTTCCACCGGAGCGGTACCTATTTATCTATTTGTACTTTGATGTGCTTTCGAACTGCTAGGTTGGCAGGAGCTGGGACTGAGCAATGGGAGCTCATCCCGTTGTGGGGATTCGAACCGCCGACCTTCTGATCGGCAAGCCCTAGGCTCAGTGGTTTAACCCACAGCGCCAGAAATCAGTAAAAACTATTGCCAAGTACAGTCGTACCTTGGATCCCGAACGCCGTGCGACTCAAACGTTTTGGCTCCCGAACACCACAAACCTGGAAGCGAGTGTTCCGGTTTGCGAACGTTCTTTGGAACCCGAATGTCCAATGTGGCTTCTGATTAGCTGCAGGAACTTGCAGGGGGTTGGACTAGATGACCCTTGTAGTCCCTCTATGATTCTCCATTCTTTCCAGACACAGCCCATGATTTAAAGCTCCATGCCTGAGCAGACTTTTTTTTTTGTTGCTCCAGAGCTTTCTCTGTGAAAAGCGGCTCTTTAAAGCTGAGTCTGAGTCAATCTGCGGAAAATGGCAATCTGCAGAAAACAGATTGAGCTAACTGAAACACAGAGGAAAGCCTAGCAAGCTGTCTTGTTCCAGATCAGAAAGCTTGTCCTTCTTAGATCTGCATTGTCCTCTCTGATTGGCAGAAGCTCTTCCAGGGTTTCCAGGAATGGGCTTTTTCAAGTGATAAGAAGTCATATTTCA
The DNA here is from genome assembly GCF_963506605.1 of Zootoca vivipara. NCBI lineage: Eukaryota > Metazoa > Chordata > Lepidosauria > Squamata > Lacertidae > Zootoca > Zootoca vivipara. The sequence continues at coordinate 54,926,862 of NC_083287.1, read as the reverse complement.
ATCATTTTCAAATGCTGAGCACCATTGCATGTTACAACTCAAACACCACTGCGTGTCAGCTATCAAATACTTCCCGATACCAATTGCTCCATGTCCAAAGACAGCCAGTCCAACAATTCAATAAATCTCATGACTGAGAGCACTTTCGCGAGCCAAGCAATCAAATGCTGTCAGCGGCCACCGTGCGCCAGTTAATCAACTGTAATTGCATGTCGGATGCAGGCATGAAATATTAAGGCAATTAGTGAATATTTGACAAGGACAGATAACAGAGCGGAACTTTTCTGGAAGCAACTGTGCGATTCAGCTCTAAACACCACGGCGTTCTGCAACGAAGCCAGAATGGATCTCGCGGTTGCCATGTTCTGCTTCCTTAGGACTGACAGGGAAAGAGACATCCCCGTTCCAGGAGGAATTAAGGAAGCAAACTGATAACGCAGCCGCATCTGCACCATTAGGTCCAGTCGTGACCGACTCTGGGGCTGCGCGCTCATCTCGCATTATTGGCCGAGGGAGCCGACGTACAGCTTCCAGGTCATGTGGCCAGCATGACAAAGCCGCTTCTGGCAAACCAGAGCAGCACACGGAAACGCCGTTTACCTTCCCGCTGTAGCGGTTCCTATTTATCTACTTTCATTTTGACGTGCTTTCGAACTGCTAGGTTGGCAGGAGCTGGGACCAAGCAACGGGAGCTCACCCCATCACAGGGATTCGAACCGCCAACCTTCTGATCAGCAAGCCCTAGGCTCAGTGGTTTAACCACAGCGCCACCAAACCAATATTTCAAGTTACAAGAAAGGAGATTCCGATTAAACATCAGAAGACCTTTCTGACAGTAAGAGATGTTCGTCAATGGCATGGTCTTCCTTGGAAGCTGGTGGAATCTTCTTCCTTGGAGGTTTCTAAGCAGAGGTTGGCTGGCCATCTGTCATGGCTGCTTGAGTTGAGATCCCTTCGCTGCAGGGGGTTGGACTAGATGACCCTCCGGGACCCCTCCCAGCCTACAATTCTATGATTCTATGCCTGGTGGGCTCGCAAACGCTAATCTGGAGCTCTCCATCCTCTCTGGAAGCGCTGCTGAGCTTTGGCTGCAGAGCTTCTGGACGACCTCCGCATGCCAGTTTCGCTAGCCAGCTGGCCGCCAGCCCCAACTCGCTTTTATTTTGGAACCGGGTCTTTAAACGACGTCGCCACGGCATACCAAATTGCAACATTTTCTAAAGTATTTTGGGACTCCGGTGCCGGGTGATGTCATGCGCAGATGTTTTGTGGTGCAGAGGAGATAAAAATAAAAACAAACAATGCCGAGCTCTCGCCGTTGCAGCGGGGAGCACATACTTTGACGCTAACGTTTCGGAATCCCTCGGGGAGGTGGCCTCTTGCCAAGCACACACAGACTCACACATGCCGGGTCCAGGCCCGTCTCTCAAATCCCCTCATTCTTCCCAGATGAGCCACCAGCTCGCCGAGCACAAAAGCTAATGCTTTTCATGTGTCCGATGATGGGAGTCGTGCCTTATTTCTGGTGGAAACACGGCGCATTGATAAACACAAGATGCAAAGTGACTTCATCCCGGTTGTGCAAGAAAACAACGGCCAAGCCAAGGATCGGAGACAGGATTAGCATGCTCTACGCTGGTTCCCTGGGACGCGGGTGGCGCTGTGGGTTAAACCACAGAGCCTAGGGCTTGCCGATCAGAAGGTCGGCAGTTTGAATCCCCGCGACAGGGTGAGCTCCCGTTGCTCGGTTCCAGCTCCTGCCCACCTAGCAGTTCGAAAACATGTCAAACTGCAAGTAGATAAATAGGTACCACTCCGGCGGAAAGGTAAACGGTGTTTCTGTGTGCTGCTCTGGTTCGCCAGAAGCAGCTTAGTCATGCTGGCCACATGACCTAGAATTTGTACGCCGGCTCCCTCGGCCAATAAAGCGAGATAAGCGCTGCAACTCCAGAGTCGTCCGTGTTTAACCATATCATTTAAGAAACATGATTACATATGCTATAATGTTATTGTTTAAGTTAAATAAATTGTTTAAATTGTTATTAGGGAAATTATTATATTTCTCCTTCCAATAAAGTAAAGTACAGCAGAAAATTTGTCAGCTGTTTGGACAACTTTTTGGACAACTTTTTGGACAGCTGTATGGACAACTTTCAAACCTCACCATAATGTCACAATTATCTGTCAATGTATGTATTTCTAATAGTATAACCAAATCAGTAATTTTTGAAATACCTGCAAAAACTACTCTGAAAATTTATCATTCCAAAAATGAAACCTTCGTCTGGTTGTCAATATTAAGATGATACCAGCAAGAACGAGTCTTTCTGTAAGAAAAATGATTTAAATCAAGTCTTATGGACTAGCGATTTACATCAAGTCTTATGGACTAGTGATTTAAATCGATTTGATTTAAATCAAATCCACCCTTCTGCGGAGGCGGCGTCTGTTGCTGTCTTCCCATCCCAGCCCTTTCCCGTCACTCTCACACAACATGGGGAGATTGTAACAGGCTATTCCTGGTTGCTAAGCAACCCTCATCGGCCACCCCCCCTCCAACCAGCAGGCATGGCCAAACTTGGCCCTCCAGCTGTTTTGGGACTACAATTCCCATCATCCCTGACCGCTGGTCCCGTTAGCTAGGGATGATGGGAGTTGTAGTCCCCAAACATCCCAGGTTGTCCTATCAATGCATCAGACGTGCAAGGCTTCTGCATTTGCTGTCCTCTGGCTCCCAGACGGAGAGCATTCTCCCCCCCCCTTTGCGGCTGGCGCAAACGGCTCCAAAAATGGTGACCGGGGAGGCTGTTTGTTCTGGCACGGGGACAGCCCAGGTTGCGAAGCCCATCGAGGCTCAAACTTTCTTTACGGGGTCAGGTTTCAGAGGTATGCGGCTGGGTGGGGTGGGGTGTCCTGGCTACAGATTTGGCTCCCCGCCACCCCCTCTGCTCTTTCCAGTGAGTTTTTTTTTAATTAAAATTTCATTCAATTTTCTTTTTTCAATTATTACAAACATCACATATCCATGACATTCATATTGTATTCCCTCTTCTCACCCCTCCTGGGCTTCCCCCAACTTCCACTTCTGATTTAAACATATGTGAGTGTTTATTTAAATCCTGCCATCAAGTCAATGAAATGAAATGAAATGAAAACTATTTGGTCCTCCCTCTAATTTATTTCTGCAAAAAAGGCACACCTGGCTGCTCATTGGGACAATGATGGGATGTATAAGACTATAAAAATACCCTGTTGAATCAGACAGGCTAGCTCAGCATCCTGGCCTCATAAGTGGCTGACAAGACGCCTGTGGGAAACCCTCGAGCAGGATTCGAACACAAGAGCCCTCTCCCATCCTGTGGTTTCCAGCAACTGGCATCCAGAGCCATGAGGACCAGTAACAACTGATAGCCTTGTCTTCCATGAATTTGCCTGGTCCTCTTTGATAAAAATAGTCAAAGGCCTGGAAACGATGCCTTATGAGGAACGGCTTAGGGAGCTGGGTATGTTTAGCCTGGAGAAGAGAAGGTTAAGGGGTGATATGATAGCCATGTTCAAATATATGAAAGGATGTCATATGGAGGAGGGAGAAAGGTTGTTTTCTGCTGCTCCAGAGAAGCGGACACGGAGCAACGGATTCAAACTACAAGAAAGAAGATTCCACCTAAACATTAGAAAGAACTTCCTGACAGTAAGAGCTGTTTGACAGTGGAATTTGCTGCCAAGGAGTGTGGTGGAGTAAGCAGAGGCTTGACAGGCATATGTCAAGAATGCTTTGATGGTGTTTCCTGCTTGGCAGGGGGTTGGACTGGATGGCCTTTGTGGTCTCTTCCAACTCTATGATTCTATGATTCTATGATAACCATCCAAGTTGGTGGGCATCGCTGCCTCCAGTGGCAGTGAGTTCCATAGTTTAACTGTGTGCTGCCCGATGAAGTCCTTTCTTTGGACTGCCCTTCCAATGTTCAAGCTCTGAGTTCTAGTGTTATGAGAGTGGGGGCGTGGCAACTTTTCTCTATCCACTTTCTTTGCGATGATATAAGAAAAAAAAAACACCAAACTGCTCCTTTCCCCTTATGGGGTACCCAAGAGCCCGTATAGACTCCTTATGTAGGTTCTCTATCAGTAGGAGAAAATAACAGAGGCCAACCAGAGAATATTGAGAAGCAAAGCAGCTAGTAAGCCTGAACTTTATTAAAATGGTGCAACAGGGTGCTCACCCCAACATGCAGGAGGGAGGAGGAACCCAGAACATTGGTGTACAAGCCCTTATATTGACTTTTGAAATGGTCACCCTGTAGCTCAAGGCCACCCCCCCCCCCCAAAAAAAAACATCATACATCACAGAAGGGGCAGAATCCTCTCTGGTAGGAAACCTGTGGATGGGTTTACCTGGGCTACCTGGCCATTCTTTCCTAGAATCATAGAATCATACAGTTGGAAGAGACCACAAGTGTCATCCAGTCCAACCCCCTGCCAAGCAGGAAACACTATCAAAGCATTCCTGGCAGATGACTGTCAAGCCTCTGCTTAAAGACCTCCAAAGAAGGAGACTCCGCCACACTCCTTGGCAGCAAATTCCACTGCCGAACAGCTCTTACTGTCAGGAAGTTCTTCCTAATGTTCCTGATGGCAGATACTTAATTCCTGAGTCCAGGTCACAGGCTCACCCTATTCACACCCAAATGTGCCCTTAAGGGAGGATTTGTGAGCACAGATAATAATAATAATAATAATAATAATAATAATAATAATAATAATAATAATAATTTATTATTTATACCCCGCCCATCTGGCCGGGTTCCCCCAGCCACTCTGGGCGGCTTCCAAAAAAACAGAAATTCTAAAATACAGAAATCCATCAAACATTAAAAGCTTCCCTAAAAAGGGCTGCCTTGAGATGCCTTCTAAAGGTCTGGTAATTGTTCTCTTTGACCTCTAGTGGGAGGGCATTCCACAGGGTGGGTGCCACTACCGAGAAGGCCCTCTGCCTGGTTCCCTGTAACTTGGCTTCTCGTAATGAGGGAACCGCCAGAAGGCCCTCGGAGCTGGACCTCAGTGTCCGGGCAGAACGATGGGGGTGGAGACGCTCCTTCAGGTATACCGGACCGAGGCGGTTTAGGGCTTTAAAGGTCAACACCAACACTTTGAATTGTGCTTGGAAACGTACTGGGAGCCAATGTAGGTCTTTTAGGACCGGTGTTATGTGATCTCGGCGGCCGCTCCCAGTCAGCAGTCTAGCTGCCGCATTCTGGATTAGTTGTAGTTTCCGGGTCACCTTCAAAGGTAGCCCCACGTAGAGCGCATTGCAGTAGTCCAAGCGAGAGATAACTAGAGCATGCACCACTCTGGAGAGACAGTCACTGGGCAGGTAGGGACTTAGCCTGCGTACCAGATGGAGCTGATAAACAGCTGCCCTGGACACGGAGTTGACCTGTGCCTCCATGGACAGCTGTGAGTCTAAAATGACTCCCAGGCTGCGCACCTGGTCTTTCAGGGGCACAGTTACCCCATTCAGGACCAGGGAGTCCTCCACACCCGCCCGCCTCCTGTCCCCCACAAACAGTACTTCTGTCTTCTCAGGATTCAATCTCAATCTGTTAGCCGCCATCCATCCTCCAACCGCCTCCAGGCACTCACACAGGACCTTCACCGCCTTCACTGGTTCTGATTTAAAAGAGAGGTAGAGCTGGGTATCATCAGCATACTGATGGACACCCAGCCCAAACCCCCTGATGATCTCTCACAGAGACAACGGAGAGGCTTTTCCCATTTCCATCTAAACTGCAGAGGAATATTTGAGGTCGCTGAAAGAGTCAAAATGGCTTTAGGACTGTCTTCCTGTACTCTTTCAGACATGCGGTTTATATATTTATGCATGTGCTTGCCTGGCACATTTATGAACATTTATTTTATACCTTAGACCTTATAATAATTCTCACAACAATGACATGCATAATTGCATCAACCTCTACCACGTAACAACCAATTCGCCTTTCCCTCAAACTGAAAAGCCCCAAAGCTCCTTGGATGGTTTTGGTGGCCCTTTTCTGAACCTTCTCCAACCACGCAGGGTCCTTCTCGGTGAGCGTTGCATGCTTCGTGGGCAGATATTTTGCAAGGCTTGGCGAGCGACAGAATCGGGACAAGGAGGAAGGCGGAGGCCCCCTCCAGCTCCCTCCATCAGCCCACGTCCATCTTCTCCCACTAGCACACGTGATATTTTACTCTGTTGGCATGCCCCGAAACCACAGGTATCTGACCCCAGTCTCGAGGCCCATAACTTTGATTAATGTCTTCATTCACGGGCAGTGCGTTCTGTAAACATGCACGTTGCAGCCAGAGGCCTTCGGGCGCAAGCATCTGATGTGGCAAATTCCCCGTTTTCCCCCCGACTTTCTCCACCCTGCTAGAGGGTCTCCGTTTTTAACACAGTCACCGCCACACACCCCCTGCCCTCCGAAGCTGCGTCAAGGAGAAAGGTGGGGCTGGGGGTTGTAACGGCAGAGGGGGGAAAGGAGGAAGGTGGTGCGATGTGCTTTGGGGAGGGGGGAAGCTCCAAACTGGGGACAACAAGGGAACCAGTGTGCAAACGGCGCATGAAACCCGCAGTGTAACTCAGAGGCTCGCGATGACGTCTCCACTCACAGCTCGTCAGCCTCCTTGCCGATGCGTCTTAAGAGCAGGAAGCAGTGAGAGCTTGGGAGGGCATAGACATGCACATTGAGAACATAGGAAGAGCCTGCTGGATCAGGCCAATGGCCCATCGGATCCAGCACACACTTCAGTATACCTGAAGGAGCGTCTCCACCCCCATCGTTCTGCCCGGACACTGAGGTCCAGCACCGAGGGCCTTCTGGCGGTTCCCTCCTTGCGAGAAGCCAAGTTGCAGGGAACTAGGCAGAGGGCCTTCTCGGTGGTGGCGCCCGCCCTGTGGAACGCCCTCCCATCAGATGTCAAAGAGGAAAACAACTACACCAGACTTTTAGAAGACATCTGAAGGCAGCCCTGTTCAGGGAGGCTTTTAATGTTTAATAGATTACTGTGTTTAATTTTTCTGTTGGAAGCCGCCCAGAGTGGCTGGGGAAACCCAGCCAGATGGGCGGGGTATAAATGATATTATTATTATTATTATTATTATTATTATTATTATTATTATTATTATTATTATTATTCTCACGTGGCCTGTAAGAAACCTGCAAGCAGGGCCGGTGCTAGGGTTTTTTTGCCCTAGGCAAGATCACCTTCTGGCGCCCCCCCCCTCGGGCGTCTGCCTCCTCCCTGCGGGCCCAGCCTTCATCCCCTTCCCTTCCCAGCGCTCCTCCCGCTTAGCCGCGACGTCGATGGCTGGGTTGCTCTGGCCGCCCTCGGGCTTCAGTCACGGACCCCCGGCCGCAACAGCAGCTGCTCCCGCCTGCCCGAGAAGTAGAGCGCAGTGATGGCGTTTGGAGCCGAAGGCCCGGCTCTGGCGCACGTGCGCACCGCGGGAAAGGGCTGCTCTCGCCCCACATGTCCTCCACACGCTGCTGCCCTCGGCGCTCTGGGCACGCCTGGGCTGCACCGGTGCCGCTGCTGCTGCCCGCCCTGGACACGGGTAGGTGGCGTCGGGGCGCAGCGGCCGCACGGCAGAGAGAGTCCTGCGAAGCCAGCAGTGCTCCCCGTCGTGCCAGCGCCCCTCCATTTTGGCGCCCTAGGCAATTGCCTAGTTCACCTTAATGGACGCCCCGGCCCTGCCTGCAAGCAGGATCCAAGCGCAAGAGCATCTCTCTCCGCCTGTGGTTTCCAGCAACTGGGATCCAGAAGCATTGCTGTCTCCCACTGCGGAGGCAGAGCTAGAAGCCATTGATAAGCTCAGTGCTGGATTTACGTATAAGCTAAACAAGCTATAGCTTAGGGCCCCACTCTCTTGGGGCCCCCTAAAATATTTAAAGGGGGGGAAACACCTGGATGCACATTTCCAAAATATAAGATTAAAAAACAAATAAAATAAAACCTACATACAAGAACAGTGTTTTGTGTTGTGTAGGCTCCTGTGATAGGAGTATAGCATCTAGATCAAGGGAAGTAATAGTACCACTGTATTCTGCTCTGGTCAGACCTCACCTGGAGTACTGTGTCCAGTTCTGGGCACCACAGTTCAAGAAGGATACTGACAAGCTGGAACGTGTCCAGAAGAGGGCAACCAAAATGGTCAAAGGCCTGGAAACGATGCCTTATGAGGAACGGCTTAGGGAGCTGGGTATGTTTAGCCTGCAGAAGAGGAGGTTAAGGGGTGATATGATAGCCATGTTCAAAAATATAAAAGGATGCCATATAGAGGAGGGAGAAAGGTTGTTTTCTGCTGCTCCAGAGAAGCGGACATGGAGCAATGGATTCAAACTTCAAGAAAGAAGATTCCACCTAAACATTAGGAAGAACTTCCTGACAGTAAGAGCTGTTCGGCAGTGGAATTTGCTACCAAGGAGTGTGGTGGAATCTCCTTCTTTGGAGGTCTTTAAGCAGAGGCTTGACAAGCATATGTCAAGAATGCTTTGATGGTGTTTCCTGCTTGGCAGGGGGTTGGACTGGATGGCCCTTGTGGTCTCTTCCAACTCTATGATTCTATGTAAGTAATGGGCCCCGCCTGCTAGCCTGCTCCCTAAAATATCACTGGTTTGCTCCTTTCTATATACAGTGGTAACTTGGTTCTCAAACTTAATCCATTCCGGATTAAGTTCCAAAACCAAAGTGTATCAAAATCAAGGCATGCTTTCCCATACTTCTTCTTAATTGTATTTCAGTTCAACAACTACTTTGATAAAATACATATTTTGTTATGTGCAAATGGCTTGAGATACCTATTAGGTCCATAAATTACCATATAGCATAGATCAGGGGTCAGCAAACTTTTTCAGCAGGGGGCCGGTCTACCGTCCCTCAGACCTTGTGGGGGGCCGGAGTATATTTTGAAAAAAAAATATGAACGAATTCCTATGCCCCACAAATAACCCAGAGATGCATTTTACATAAAAGAACACATTCTACTCATGTAAAAACATGCTGATTCCCAGACCGTCCATGGGCCGGATTGAGAAGGCGATTGGGCCGCATCCAGCCCCTGGGCCTTAGTTTGGGGACCCCTGACATAGATTCAACACAAAAAACAGCGACAATTTGTTGTTGACAAAGGACAGCTGGACATATAAAGGGCCCCATTACCTTCAGTAGCTTAGGGCCTCATTAAACCTAAATCCGGCCCTGGAAAAGCTCTCTGCTCTGTGAATTCGTCCAATCTTCTTTTAAGATTGGTGGCCATTTTCCATTTTTGGGCTAACAAAACAGGAAAAATGGAAAACGAGCAAGGTCCCAACCAAAGAAGAACGACAGCTTAAACTGATGGAATAAGTGCAGCTTGCAGGTTTAGCGGATAGAATAAGAGAGCAAGAAGAACATACATTTAGAGAAGATTGGGAAATAGTTCATTGAATATATGGGTAAAAATTGTGTTCATTTAAAAACGCTGGTAGCATTAAGATAAATTCAACAGCGTAAATCAGTTTTGATGGACGTAGCAATGGATTAATGAATGGTTTAGGTAAAGGTAAAGGGACCCCTGACCATTAGGTCCAGTCGTGACCGACTCTGGGGTTGCACGCTCATCTCGCATTATTGGCCAAGGGAGCCGGCGTATAGCTTCCAGGTCATGTGGCCAGCATGACTAAGCCGCTTCTGGCAAACCAGAGCAGCACATGGAAACACTGTTTACCTTCCCGCTGTAGCGGTTCCTATTTATCTACTTGCATTTTTGACGTGCTTTCGAACTGCTAGGTTGGCAGGAGCTGGGACCAAGCAACGGGAGCTCACCCCGTCACAGGGATTCGAACCGCCAACCTTCTGATCAACAAGCCCTAGGCTCAGTGGTTTAACCCACAGCGCTACCATGTAAAATATGCAGGGATGTATGGTAGGCAAAATGAACCAGGGAAATAGAAGAAGGGAAGTCGTTGATTTCAAGTTGTTTAAATGAATATTTTGAAATGCAATTTAGAAAGTTTAATATAAATCATATATAAAAAAATAAGATTGGTTTTTCTTTGCAGGAGTGAGTTCCGTAGATCAACTATGCACTTTGATTACAGGTAGGTAGTCGTGTTGGTCTGAGTCGAAGCAAAATAAAAAAAATTCCTTCAGTAGCACCTTAAAGACCAACTAAGTTTTTATTTTGGTATGAGCTTTCGTGTGCATGCACACTTCTTCAGATACACTGAAACAGAATCCACCAAACCCTTATGTATATTCAGAGGGTGGGGGTGGGGGTGATGGGAATGGGTGATGGGCTGATGGGAGTGGTAATGTCTTTATTCATCCCAGGGCTGAGGCACTAAAGAAAGCTTGATCATGCATAATGAGATAAGAAGCCAATGTCTTTATTCAGACCAGGTGGCTCCATGGTTTTAAGCTTGGTAATGAGTTCCAATTCAGCAACTTCTCTTTCCACTTTGTTCCTGAAATTTTTCTGTAATAAAACAGCTGCTTTGAGATCTTGTATAGAATGTTCTGGGAGATTGAAGTGTTCTCCTACTGGTTTTTCTGTTTTGTGGTTCCTGATGTCAGATTTATGTCCCTTTATCCTTTGGCGTAGGGTTTGGCCTGTTTACCAAGCTTAAAACCATGGAGCCACCTGGGATGAATAAAGACATTGGCTTCTTATCTCATTATGCATGATCAAGCTTTCTTTAGCGCCTCAGCCCTTGTTCCCCCCCCCCAGGACCCATTGCAGTCATCAGCTGTCATTAACAGCCATCTACAGGTTTACCACTCCCATCAGCCCATCACCCATTCCCATCACCCCCACCCTCTGAATATACATAAGGGTTTGGTGGATTCTGTTTCAGTGTATCTGACGAAGTGTGCATGCACACGAAAGCTCATACCAAAATAAAAACTTAGTTGGTCTTTAAGGTGCTACTGAAGGATTTTTTTTATTATGCACTTTGAGATAGAACAGCATGGCGTGAAGTCAAAGGAACCCAGTTGCTGGATACATGACTGTCCTGCGTCCATTGGTTACCCGTGGCGTTCATTTCGGAGCAAATGGAAATTAAATAAGTTGGCCTCTCCTCTAATTCATTCCTGGCTGCCGAGGATGCCCCCTCTCCCAATTTTCACTGGAGCAATGATGGGATGTATAGGCCACAAGAAGAACCCGCAGGATCAAACCAATGGGCCCATCCAGTCCAGCATCCTGTTCTCACAGTGGCCGACCCAATGCCTGCGGGAAACCAGCAAGCAGGATCCGAGCAGGAGAGCAACTCTCCCCTCCTGTGGGACTGAGTTCCATAGTTTAACTCTGCGCTGCATGGAGGAGGACCAATCTGTCCTGGACCTTCCAGCATCCAACTTTGTTGGGTAACATCGAGCTGATGAGAGATGAAATAGGACTGTTGGTTATTCCAGGAACCCATCGCAAAGAGACTTCAATATTGGCACAACTTCTGGGTTGGTCAAAGCTACTGGAAGCTCTTGGTCACTGACATGCTAAGCCTCGGCCCAGTCCACCCCCATTGTTCTGCCCGGACACTGAGGTCCAGCTCCGAGGGCCTTCTAGCAGTTCCCTCACTGTGAGAAGCCAAGTTACAGGGAACCAGGCAGAGGGCCTTCTCGGTAGTGGCACCCGCCCTGTGGAATGCCCTCTCACCAGATGTCAAAGAGAAAAACAACTACCTGTCTTTTAGAAAACATCTAAAGGCAGCTCTGTTTAATTAATGTTTAATAGATTATTGTATTTTAATATTCTGTTGGAAGCCGCCCAGAGTGACTGGGGAAACCCAGCCAGATGAGTAGGGTATAAATGAATGAATGAATGAATACTCTGGGAGATGAGTCACCATATCACATGGACACATCCTTTTGGTGTCCTCCTTGTGTGGGCTGGACTCAAACCAAGAAGAAGAAGAGTTTGGATTTGATATCCCGACTGGATGACCCTTGGGGTCCCTTCCAACTCTATGATTCCATGGCCACGCATGGAATCTGAGGAGCTCCTCCTGCTGGTTCAATCCTGCCTAACTACCGCCCAGGCCCCGCGACCAAAATATCCACAGAGTCAGAAACTAGGACGTTCCTCGTTCGCTGGCTGGCAGGGAAACACACTTGGTCCAAGGTCCTGGCCTGGCGCCACAAAAGTGATGTCAGCGCTGGTGAAAGATTTAAAAGCTGCGACCTCACAGGCTGATCTTGCTAGGAATGCGTGGAATATCGCCGCACATATCGTACGGGGCCAGCCAGAGAATTTGAGATAGGGAGGGTGACACCAGCAAAGCATTCAATATTGTGGCTGCTGCTAATCAGCCACTAGAGGGCAGGCTTTTCAACAGCTGCCCCAGGTACAAGATGCTTTGCCCAAGAATGTCCTGACCCATGGCTTCTGAATCCCAGTTTCTGGAAACCACAGAAGCAGCAATGGCAGGGGAAATAGGGACATTCTGGGATTGAATCCGAAGCCGGGATGGCTTTGGTAATACCCGGACTGTCCCTGGAAAATCGGGGCACTCGGAGGGTATGCCACCTCAACACAAACAAATGACTACCATAGAATCATAGAGTTGGAAGAGACCACAAGGGCCATCCAGTCCAACCCCCTGCCAAGCAGGAAACACCATCAAAGCATTCCTGACATATGGCCGTCAAGCCTCCGCTTAAAGACCTCCAAAGAAGGAGACTCCACCACACTCCTTGGCAGCAAATTCCACTGTCGAACAGCTCTTACTGTCAGGAAGTTCTTCCTAATGTTTAGGTGGAATCTTCTTTCTTGTAGCTTGAATCCATTGCTCCGTGTCCGCTTCTCTGGAGCAGCAGAAAACAACCTTTCACCCTCCTCTATATGGCATCCTTTTATATACAGTGGAACCTCGGTTTATGAACACCTCGGTTTATGAATTTTTGGTTTACAAACGCCACGGACCCATATGGAACGGATTCATTCACTTTCCATTACTTTCAATGGGAAAGTTCGCTTCAGTTTATGAACAGACTTCCGGAACCAATTACACCCATGCTTCGGGTTAAGTACGCTTCAGGTTGAGTACTCCGCGGACCCGTCTGGAACAGATTAATCCACTTTCCATTACTTTCAATGGGAAAGTTGGCTTCAGTTTATGAATGCATCAGTTTAAGTACTCTGTGGACCGTCTGGAACAGATTAATCCACTTTCCATTACTTTCAATGGGAAAGTTTGCTTCAGTTTATGAACACTTCAGTTTATGAACAGACTTCCGGAACCAATTGTGTTCATAAACCGAGGTACCACTGTATTTGAACATGGCTATCATTTCACCCCTTAACCTTCTCTTCTCCAGGCTAAAAATACCCAGCTCCCTAAGCCGTTCCTTATAAGGCATTGTTTCCGGGCCTTTGACCATTTTGGTTGCCCTCCTATGGCCATGTTCCAGCTTGTCAGTATCCTTCTTGAACTGTGGTGCCCAGAACTGGACCACCTTCCATCTCCTCCGCCAAAGAGCCTGCACTGAATGACCCAAGCTTGGCCAGCCTCCAGAGAGAGGCAGGCTGTTTGGCACGGCTTGTGCTGAGTCGGCCCTCCTCGGCATCTTTTATCTCGCAGGCCTTTGCAAGGCGCTGACTCAGCCCACAGGTGGATAAGGTCTACGTGCCCTCGCCGACCCCCTCGCTCTCCTTGAACCTCAGTCTCGGTTCCGTGCAAAGTGCAAGAGATAAGACATCAGCGGTTCCAGAGGCCAGCAGTCAAAGTTCTGGCGGCTTGGTTCCCAATCGATAGGAGAAACTCAGCGCCCTCTGAGAGATGGGGAGGCAGGAAGCTCCCAGGGCAAACCCTTTACTTCCTTGTGCAGAGGGGTCTGGCAAAGACTTTTGCCGGGGTGTGTGTGTGACTAACGGGTGCATCTCCAAATAGCGGTCTCCCATCATCCCAAACCATTGGCCATGCTGGTAGGGCATGATGGGAACCGTAATTCAACAGCACCCCAAGCCTGGCAGTAGCGGAACTTTGGAACTCCCTGCCAGTTCATGCCAGGCAAGCATCTCCACTGAATTCTTTTTGGAGCCTGCTGGAGACGTTCTTCTTTCGACGAGCCTATTCGGACATTTAGGAAGTTCGCAGGGAGTTTCTGTTTGCTTTCGTCTATTCTCTTGCGGCTCCAACCTTCTGCATGTTCTAAATTATGGCTGCAAACTTTTTAGCGACGACTTCCTTCCTTTATCGTTTCTGCGAGCCGCTTTGAGGTTTCTTCCTACAACCGAGTGTTATACAGTCCTACCTCGAGTTGCGTTTGCTTCATGTTGCATTCTTTTCAGGTTACAAACGCGGAAGTGTTTACTTCCGGGTTCACCGCTTTGCGCATGCGCAGGAGCGATCTGCGTGCTTCGCGCATGCACGGGAGCACTATATTGCGGCATGCTCACACGCAGAAGCGACACTGTACTTACGGACTTTTCGGGTGCAAACAGCACCCCGGAACAGATCGCGTCGGTAAGTAGAGGTACCACTGTATTAATAAAATAAGAATATATATGTATATATTTTCCAGAATAAACACAAAAATCTGCTTAGCTCTTAGAACCAGGGTCAAGGACCCCTGGCCTAGCAGCCATATGTGGCCCTCCCAGGCTTTCGATCTGGCCCCTGGGACCCTCTGCAGGCCCCAGCTCAGCTGCGCCCCCCCTCTCTCCCTGTTGCTGGGCTGACATGCGTTCTCGAACACTGGTCTGACTCAGCCGATGGATCTACGGGGAAACATCTCGGCTTTCGCCACCCTCCTGGCTCATCCTGCGGTTTCTGCAGGGAGGCGTAAGTCAAGAGCCCCAGAGCAGAAAGCGATCTGAGGAATGGAAAGACAGAGGAGACACAAACAGAGTTAATTGCGGCGAGCGGCGGAAGGCCGAGGACGAGAGGCAAGGAACGATGACTGGAAATGAGGCAGAGAGCGAAACCAAAGAGTCATATGATGGGATAATTAAGGCCTATTCACGCGCTGCGTCGTGTGACATGCAACAGCAGCAGACTGGGTTATACGAAGCAACGGTGAGAAATGCTTCTGCGGCGGCCGGCTGATCTGAAGCCAGGGCGGAGGGATGGAAGGGTGACTCGCAGTGGGTCATAGAATCATAGAGTTGGAAGAGACCACAAGGGCCATCCAGTCCAACTCCCTGCCAAGCAGGAAACACCATCAAAGCATTCTTGACATATGCCTGTCAAGCCTCTGCTTAAAGACCTCCAAAGAAGGAGATTCCACCACACTCCTTGGCAGCAAGTTCCACTGCCGGACAGCTCTTACTGTCAGGAAGTTCTTCCTAATGTTTAGGTGGAATCTTCTTTCTTGTAGTTTGAATCCATTGCTCCGTGTCAGCTTCTCTGGAGCAGCAGAAAACAACCTTTCTCCCTCCTCTATATGACATCCTTTTATATATTTGAACATGGCTATCATATCACCCCTTAACTTTCTCTTCTCCAGGCTAAACATGCCCAGCTCCCTAAGCCGTTCCTCATAAGGCATCATTTCCAGGCCTTTGACCATTTTGGTTGCCCTCCTCTGGACACGTTCCAGCTTGTCAGTATCCTTCTTGAACTGTGGTGCCCAGAACTGGACACAGTACTCCAGGTGAGGTCTGACCAGAGCGGAATACAGTGGTACTATTACTTCCCTTGATCTAGATGCTATACTCCTATTGATGCAGCCCAGAACATTAGGAAGAACTTCCTGACAGTAAGAGCTGTTCGACAGTGGAATTTGCTGCCAAGGAGTGTGGTGGAATCTCCTTCTTTGGAGGTCTTTAAGCGGAGGCTTGACAGCCATCTGTCAGGAATGCTTTGATGGTGTTTCCTGCTTGGCAGGGGGTTGGACTGGATGGCCCTTGTGGTCTCTTCCAACTCTATGATTCTATGTGCAGAGTCTGAGACCACCTTGTTGGCCGTTGGACTCACTCTTGGTCTCATCTACTCAGTCTGCCCGATCCTGTCTTTGCATGCATGGGAAGCCCCTAACTCACCGAGGGTTTGAGACCCATCGTCCGCCCTCCTTTGGTTAAGCCAGCCAGTCAAAGCTGTTCCCAGGTTTGTGGCCGCTGTTGCATGCTGACAGCTCCTGCGAGCCACAGGGGACAACTGAGTGCAGGGTGGAGACCAAAGGTGGACAAACTGCCCCAGAAGGAGCATGATGTGTCCCCCACCAGAGGCACTTACCCCTCCCCTAACACCCCATACATTATACATTATGCCTAATTATACAGTACATTACACAGACACCTATATATGGCACAGATACAATGCACTAACAGAAGGGGATGGATTTATTTTCTTTATTGTGTAAGCCACCTGCAGTCGGTGACCTGAATTATTCACACCTCTGGTTAACTTCGAAGCTGATTTCGAAAACGGGGCCTACGCATTGAGTGGGCGGAGACGATTGCTCTTTTCCGAGATGATCTTCTTTCTCTTTCTCTCCCTGCCCCCGCCTGTATTTAATTATCTCCCAGGATTTCAGATTCAATTTTTCTTACATCACGTTTGACAATGCACTGGCTCTAATTCAATTACTAACAGCGCGCTGGTAATCTTTTGGACTTCATGCAGGTACTGATTCCTCCAGACATTTAACGTTCTCTGTCAGCCAGCTCCACATGTTTTTATTTATTTTAGTAAATCTCCTTTTTTCAGCTTTAATAAAAAATGCCCACCAGAAGCCCCCTTTTCAAGCATGGAGGGTTTAACAAACAAACAAAGAACCCTAAAGGGAGATACATTCCAAAGAAACATTAGGGGAAGTTTGCTACAGTATCTGCAAAGGCAGCAAACAATCAAACCAGCTGACCACGGAGGCTGCGAGCTCTTCATGAGTTTATCTATTTGATAGAGTTGGAAGGGAACCCAAGGCTCATCTAGACCAACCCCCTGCAATGCATTCTCTGTATTTGAGAGTAGGCGGTGGGCAGAAATCTCACAGCTGTAGGTGTAAGTCAGGGGTCAACAAAATTTTTCAGGAGGGGGCCAGTCCATTGTCCCTCAGACCTTGTGGGGGGCCAGACTCTCTCTCTCTCTCTCTCTCCCCCCCCCCTCTCTCTCTCTCTGTGTGTGTGTAAACTGGCCATGTCCGTTAGTATCCACGTTTCACTAAAACCGCTTGACCAATTGCGTTCAAATTTTGACACAATGCCGCATGTGAATATGAGAGCAAGCCCATACTGTTTGCAAAGACAGATGCCACACCTGTGCCAAGTAAAAAACCCAAAACCCAGTGTTTCAAAACACACCACTCAGACGAAAATGCATTCTGGGAAAAGAAGCAGGTTGCAAACCAGCGCCCTCTAGTGGTGGCTACACTGGTATTGCACCTATAAAACCTTTCCTCTCAACAGCACTTCGGCTCCCGTTTACATACTAGGCCGAAGCCTTTACAGACTAGGCCAAATGGAGGTACTGACTCTCCTGGGTGGGGGTTGGGGGGAGGAGGGGACGGGATAGGTCAGGACACGGTGGGACCAGTCACAGGGGTGAGCCGGGGGTGGGGGGAAGAGGGAGTGTGATACATCATGGGTCAGCACAGGGTGGGGGGAATCACAGGGATAAGGTGGGGGGAAGAGGGGGCAGGATACGTCATGGATTGGCACAGGGTGGGGGCAGTCACAGGGATTAGCCACAGCAACACGTGGCAGGGCCAGCTTGTGTGTGTGTGTGTTTGTGTGTACCCGGTTTCTCCAAAAATAAGACGTAGCCATAAAATAAGACGTTGCAGAATTTTTAAGCATTCAAGGAATATAAGCCATACCCCGAAAATAAGACACAGTGATAGGCGCAGCAGCAATGCCGGCTGCAGCAGCAGGAGGAGGAAAAAAATAAATAAGACCCCCTGAAAATAAGCCATAGTGTGTTTTTTTGAGGAAAAATAAATGTAAGATGGTGTCTTATTTCTGGAGAAACACGGATATATATATGAACGAATTCCTATGCCCCACAAATAGCCCAGAGATGCATTTTAACTAAAAGAGCACATTCTACTCATGTAAAAACACACACTGATTCCCCTCTGCCAGATTTAAAAATTTATTTTGAAGCTGCAGTGTTTTGTTGGCTTAAAGATTGGTTTGTGTTGGAAAACTCTGATCTTTTAGATTTGGAAGGATTTGACAATGCATTCGGTTGGCGTGCCTATTTATGGTATAATAAGATAAAGGCCCACAGTGGATTTAAAAAATCGTATGATTAGAAAATCGTTGTTTAATGTATGGGATTAGGAACCGGTACAAAGATTTATTACAAAGAAGAACACCTAGGTGGATTTCACCATTAGAGGCTAAAGCTTATAAAAGATTAAATATGGAAACCAAGTGGTTGAAATATAGTGATTTGCTGATTGAAGTTGATAATAAATTTAAATTAAAGTCTTATGAACAGCTTAAAGATAAGCTAAATGGCTGGTTGCAATTATCATCAGATTAATGAAATGTTTAAGGTAGACAACAGAAATACAGGGTTCCAAACAGAAAAATCCAGATTGGAATCGGAATTCCTAGATACAAAGAGTAAAAATCATTCAAAGATATATAACTTGTTGTTGGAGTGGCTTGTGAAGGACGAACAAGTGAAATCGGTAATGATAGGATGGGGTAAAGATGTGAGGCATAATATTATGTTTAAAGACGGGGAGAGGCTGTGGAAAAAAGCAATCAAGTTTACTGCATGTACTGTACTGAGAGAAAACATGATGAAAATGGTGTAAGTGCTCTGAAGCACTTGGTGTAAGTGCTCTGAAGGACCCAACAGGCTTCCAAACAAGTATTGCAGGTCCACAAAATAATGAAATGACACTATCCAACAGTGTTTTTGAGTAAAGTAGTACCTTGGAAGTCAAACGGAATCCGTTCCGGAAGTCCATTCGAATTCCAAAACGTTCAGAAACCAAAGCACGGCTTCTGATTGGCTGCAGGAAGCTCCTGCAGCCAATCGAAAGCTGCGGAATCCCCGTCAGACATTCGGCTTCCAAAAATAGTTCGCAAACCGGAAGCGTCATTTCCAGGATTGCGGCGTTTGGGAGCCAAAACGTTCGAGAACTAAGCTGTTCGAAAACCAAGGTCCGACTGTACTGCTCAAATAGTCATGACATCCGTTCACCTCCATAGCCTACAAGCGTTCTAAACGTGCAAGAAATCTCCGCAGAAAGATTCACACCTTCCTCATGCTGAATCCACTGCAAACAAAGTCGGACATTCATCTCTCAGGCATGCGTATCAAAAACGTATCATAAGACAGTAGGAAACCTCTCGCTCATTCGGTTCATTCGGCTTCCAGCAGAAGCCAGCCAGATCTTTCTGGGAGCAAAATGAGCTGGGTGTGAAGCTGTGAGCCGTTTCACTCCTCTCCAGCACCAGGCAATATTCTAGATACAGTGGTCCCTTGGTTCTCAAACACCTTGGTACTCTAACAACTTGGAACCCAAACTCTGCAAACCCGGAAGTAAGTGTTCCAGTTTGCAAACTTTCTTCGGAAGCTGAACATGCTCCCGTTTTGAGCGCCATGCTTCCGTTTTGACTGTTACGCTGAGGTCTGTCTGTTTTTGCTATTTCTTTTGAGTTTTTGTTTTTGCGGCTCCTTTTGTTTTGTTTTAGTTCAGCTCATTTAGTTCAGCTCATTGGTTCAGATCAGTTCAGCTACTGATCGCTTGATTGTGTGACTGCAGTACTGTACATTGTTTATTGCTTTCATTTTATGGATCCATGGTCTCGTTAGATAGTAAGATTCACGTAAAAATGCAGCTTTGGGGTTTTTGTTTTGTGACTGATGTGGATCCAATTGCGACCAAGTGGAGATCCCAATTAGTCGGACTTTATTCAGCAATGCGTAACAACACAGATGCAAAAGAGTCGGTAGGAATATTTCCATTAGCGCACCCTTTATATACGAAATATATGTCAACTTAGCTGTTTATTCTCAGACCAACCACCTTCTGCAAACCAAGCACCTAACCATCTCTCATCCAACAACAGTCCTTAAAAACACCCAAGTCTGCAGTCGCAAAATACGCCTGGCGCCTGGGTAATTTCTAACACTGTTCAGTGCTAAAGCCTGGGTTTCCCCTCCCAGGGAGGGAAATGGAGGTGTGGAAATGCTCCTAAAGAGAGGAGAAAACCACAAAAGAAGTCCTCTCCCAGATTGGTAGGTGTTGGTCAAGGGAGATGCAAATGAAGTCACCTTCCCTTCTTCCGATCTCATGAAAATGGTCCCAACCAGGCCTAGGCAAACTCTGGTCCTCCAGATGTTTGGGACTACAATTCCCATCATCCCTGACCACTGGTCCTGTTAGCTAGGGATGATGGGAGTTGTAGTCCCAAAACATCTGGAGGGCCGGAGTTCGCCTATGCCTGGACTCTCAACGGTTGATTGAATGTGTGGGTCCCCACACCGAGGGGGGGGGGAGATGATTCTCTGTTTAATTTAAGCTCGAGGCAAACTCAAGTTTCATGACCATCTTATTCGGGCACAGTTAAACCCGTAATAACTTCTGCTATAATTAGAAAGCAGGAAGGGAGTACAGTAAGAGCAGCAGCAATGAAGAATAATTGCATCAGCATGTAGATTAAAAGGGGATGCCAACCAGTTTCCACGAGAGAGAGAGAGAGAGAGAGAGAGAGAGAGAGAGAGAGAGAGAGAGAGAGAGAGAGAGAGAGAGAGAGAATCCAGCGGAATTAATTCCACGAAAATAAAGCGAAGTGCAAGCTGCTTTAAAGAAACACACACAGGAGCACATAATGGCACTGCAAATCGTGCTGCAAGGTGGGGAAACTGGAGATAATGTCAAGTATTCTTGATTGAAAGCAGTGCACCTGAATGCGTGTTAATTTGGCATTCAGACTCATTAGCAAACTCAGCATTCTTATTTTTTGTAGGAAGGGGAGAATGAGGCGCAATTGAATTCAAACTACCAGGACATCAGGAGGAATTTTCTGACGCTAAGAGCGGAACGGACTCGCTCGGGAGCTGGTAGACTCTCTTTCCTTAGAGGTTTTAAAAACAGAGATGGATAGCCATCTGCCCTGGATTCTTTAACTGTAATTCCCGCATGGCAGGTGGTTGGACTAGATGATCCTTGGTGTCCCTTCCAATGCTACAATTCTATGATTCTATGAATACGTGTCTACTCAGATTTACGTCCCAGTGAGTTGAAGAGGGCTTGCTTTCAAGGAAATAGAATCATAGAATCAAAGAGCTGGAAGAGACCACAAGGGCCATCCAGTCCAACCCCCTGCCAAGCAGGAAACACCATCAAAGCATTCCTGACAGATGACTGTCAAGCCTCTGCTTAAAGACCTCCAAAGAAGGAGACTCCACCACACTCCTTGGCAGCAAATTCCACTGCCAAACAGCTCTTACTGTCAGGAAGTTCTTCCTAATGTTTAGGTGGAATCCTCTTTCTTGTAGCTTGAATCCATTGCTTCGTGTCCGCTTCTCTGGAGCAGCAGAAAACAATCTTTCTCCCTCCTCTATATGACATCCTTTCATATATTTGAACATGGCTATCATATCACCCCTTAACCTTCTCTTCTCCAGGCTAAACATACCCAGCTCCCTAAGCCGTTCCTCATAAGGCATCGTTTCCAGGCCTTTGACCATTTTGGTTGCCCTCTTCTGGACACGTTCCAGCTTGTCAGTATCCTTCTTGAACTGTGGTGCCCAGAACTGGACACAGTACTCCAGGTGAGGTCTGACCAGAGCAGAATACAGTGGTACTATTACTTCCCTAGATCTAGATGCTATACTCCTATTGATGCAGCCCAGAATTGCATTGGCTTTTTTAGCTGCTGCATCACACTGTTGACTCATGTCAAGTCTGTGGTCTACCAAGACTCCTAGATCCTTTTCACATGTACTGCTCTCAAGCCAGGTGTCACCCATCCTGTATTTGTGCCTTTCATTTTTTCTGCCCAAGTGTAGTACCTTACATTTCTCCTTGTTAAAATTCATCTTGTTTGCTTTGGCCCAGTTGTCTAATCTGTTAAGGTCATTTTGAAGTGTGATCCTGTCCTCTGGGGTATTAGCCACTGTCTGGGTACAGGATTGTAGGCTTCAGAAGACAAGCAGAATGAAACCAGGGGATCCTTTCTAAAAAAAATTAATAATAATAATAATAATATGGAAAACGTTATTTGCTATCTCGCGTTCGGGGCAGAGATAAGTGCTGAAATACTGATCGCAGCAACAATAGCAGTGGCTGCATATGAAACCCAGGATGTTGTAAGTGAAAACTGCCATTCCTTTCAGGTCTCTCTCTCCCCCCCCCCCCACCTACCCTCCAATAAACTATTTATATTAGGCAAAAAGAAGTGGAAAATATGACTTGATTTCTAAGCAAGCTAAATGCTCCTCCAGATGACCTGTTTATTGAACGTTCATCCTGATTTACTTCCACAAGGCTTACGCGGAGATCAGATTATTTCCTTTCTTCATTGAGCATTCATTTTGGTTTGTTTGCAGGAAGATTATACAAGAGGCCTTCGCCCTGGTTTTTCTTGCACTTGTGGTCATTCATCTTTCTGTCCATCATTTGTTCACCTCACACTTTTCAATATATTTCCCTTTGTTAAAATAAATAAATAAAATAAAATAAGATTTTTCCCCCCATCGCTTTCCAAGCTGCAAAAAGTCCCCCTCCCCTTTTATAAAGCGGATTTGTTGCACTAGCAGAACAGAGCACTTTAATTGTGCAACCTTAATTTATGGCACTTGCTCGCATGCCGCTTGCAAAATAATGACATTCTGGATTAGGCATTCTGTTTTCGGTTGATTTTATTTAAGATGGTGGCAGTTTAAATAGTTCTGCAAGCGATACCTGGCTTGTGGGCTGCACCTCATCGAGCTGAGATGACGGTTTCGATGCATTTGATGTGCACAGGACACATCCGTCAAGCGCTTGCACGCATCCTGATTCAGCAGCAGCCCAAGAGATCTGCATGGTTTGCAAGGCTGGGTTGTCTATAGTGAACATGCAGGGATTCTGGATGGGAAATGAAGGCTGCGACTAGGGATGAAGGGATAAATCCGATCCAGTTTGCATTTAAGGGGTAAGCTCCCTAATTTGCACATTCGAAACACTACCAGAACCTTCCAATTTCGCACCTCCCCGAATTTTGCAATGCAGTTTTCCAGCCAGGTAACATGTACAGACATGCATAGACCAGGGGCCCCCAAACTAAAGCCCGGGGGCCGGAGGCGGCCCAATCGCCTTCTCAATCTGGCCCACGGATGGTCCGGGAATCAGCATGTTTTTACATGAGTAGAATGTGTCCTTTTATTTAAAATGCATCTCTGGGTTATTTGTGGGGCCTGCCTGATGTTTTTACATGAGTAGAATGTGTCCTTTTATTTAAAATGCATCTCTGGGGTATAGGAATTTGTTCATTTTTTTCCCAAAACATAGTCCGGCCCCCAACAAGGTCTGAGGGACAGTGGACCGGCCCCCTGCTGAAAAAGTTTGCTGACCCCTGGCATAGACTATGGTAAAGGTAAAGGACCCCTGACAGTTAAGTCCAGTCGTGAATGACTCTGGGGTTGCGGCGCTCATCTCGCTTTACTGGCCGAGGGAGCCGGCGTTTGTCCGCAGGCAGTTTTTCTGGGTCATGTGGCCAGCAGGACTAAGCCGCTTCTGACGAACCAGAGCAGCGCACGGAAACGCCATTTACCTTCCCGCTGGAGCGGTACCTATTTATCTACTTGCATTTTGACATGCTTTCGAACTGCTAGGTTGGCAGGAGCTGGGACCGAGCAACGGGAGCTCACCCCGTCGCGGGGATTCGAACTGCTGACCTTCCGATCGGCAAGCCCTAGGCTTAGACCACAGTGCCACCTGCGTCCCTTGCAATAATATAGTAGAAAATAATAGTATATAGTAGACCAAATTGTAGTATATATATAGTATATAGTAGTATATGGTAGACCAAATTGCATACGAATATGTGCACATTTAAATGATATTAATATTAATACTACCACCACCACCATAAAGTAGGGTTGCCATGCATCCGGAATTTCCCGGACATAGGCAGAATACTGCAGTCGGAAGCAGTGTCTGGGAAAAGCCGGAATCTGACACCGGAAGTGTAACTACTCTGGGTTTTCACTTTTTGAAATATGGCAACCCTAACATTAACGTAGGGACCCAGGTGGTGCTGTGGGCTAAACCACTGAGCCTAGGGCTTGCTGATCAGAAGGTCGGCGGTTCGAATCCCTGTGACAGGGTGAGCTCCCGTTGCTTGGTCCCAGCTCCTGCCAACCTAGCAGTTCGAAAGCACATCAAAATGCAAGTAGATAAATAGGAACCGCTATAGCGGGAAGGTAAACGGCGTTTCCATGTGCTGCTCTGGTTTGCCAGAAGCGGCTTTGTCATGCTGGCCACATGACCCGGAAGCTGTACGCCGGCTCCCTCGGCCAAGAATGAGAGATGAGCGTCACAACCCCAGAGTCGCTCACGACTGAACCTAATGGTCAGGGGTCCCTTTACCTTAAACGTGTGCTAAAATGCAGATGAATTTTCATGAAGCCTTTTTTGTGTGTTTTTAATATTTTGTAGGAAGCCACCCAGAATGGCTGGGGCAACCCAGTCAGATGGGTTGAATAATCATCTTCATCATCATCACAAACTAATGTGGAGTGCCGAACTCAAGAATGGAAAAATGAGAAACAGAAAAACTGAAATAGATATTTTTGCAATTCCTTTTGCTGTAACCCTGCCCCCTCTCTTGCTACGTATTCTTAGCTGGGGGCAACACCCCTCAGAATTTAATCAGATGCTACTGCTTTCTGGCCATCTTAGCTACAAAGTCTGAAAAATTCTCAGAACCTACTTGCTAGAAACTCAGCCCCATTTATCTCATCGGGATCCCCTTCGGAGTCAACAGGTTTAGGGTTGAATCGAAAGCTTCCCCCCTCGACGCACGAGCTGGAAGCAGCACCTCCAAGTTCTGTTTTATTAAACCACTCTCGAAGTTTCCCCTCCCTGACATTGAGGAAAACAGGTGGAGAGTTTCCAGAGACAATGCTCGTAAAAGATCACAGCCAGAGCAGAAGGCCGGGTTGGCGGAATGCCGCAGACGAACTACAGCCTCCGGTATTAGATCCGTGAAGTGTGAGATGCTCGGATTGACTCTGTCTGCAGGCAGAGGTTGTTGCATGCAGAAGATCCCGGGTTCAATTCCTAGCACCTCCAGGTAGGGCTGGGAAAATCTCTTACCCTGAAAACCTGGCGAGCCTCTGCCAGTCAGTGCAGACACTACTGAGCTAGAGGGACTAACAGGACAACTTCCTATGTTCCTGCGACTTCTTCCCTAAACGGCCTCGGTCCAGTATACCTGAAGGAGCATCTCCACATCCATCGCTCTGCCCGGACACTGCGGTCCAGCACCAAGGACCTTCTGGCTGCGAGAAGCCAAGCTACAGGGAATCAGGCAGAGGGCCTTCTCGGTAGTGGCACCTGCCCTGTGGAACGCCCTCCGAACAGATGTCAAAAAGAAAAATAACTACCAGACTTTTAGAGGACATCTGAAGGCAGCCCTGTTTAGGGAAGCTTTTAATGTTTAAGAAATTAGTATATTCTAATATTTCTGTTGGAAGCCGCCAAGAGTGGCTGGGGAAACCCAGCCAGATGGGCGGGGTATAAATAATAATAATAATATATTATTATTATTATTATTATTATTATTATTATTATTATTATTATTATTCCTGGGAGATAACAGCTGACCAGCTTGATCCTATATATATTTACTCAGACCTTGTGTTCAGCCCCCCCAAAATTGTGCATCCTGGACTATGCCCCCCCCCAATCTTCTTTGGCGATCCCTCGTAGCCGAGTATGATTGTCTTCCATAAACACAGTTTTAATAGTGAGTCCGTAAGCAACTGTGGAGGCCAATTCTGGATCCACACGTCCTTCCACAGTGGGGACATTGGTTTCCGGGCGAGTTGATCACGGTGTGGGTTTGCCAAGCGTGCCTTCCTCTTAGCACATTTCTCCCTTGCCTCCTGAGTTTGAGCGTCTTCAAAGCCCCTGACACCTTTGGTAAAGGCTGTTCTCCAACTGGAGCGCTCGCAGGCCAGTGTTTCCCAGTTGTCGGTGTTTATAGACTCCGACAACTGGTATAAACCCCAACGATACTCTCCCCCTGGCCCAACTTGACTGGAATCTCTCAGCAAGTCTTTGAAAAATTAAAGAAGACCAACAAAGGCCATTTCTAGGGTATTTGGGAGGAAGGTAAGCCCCTTTGTAATGTCCACCACTTTCCACAACAAAGGAACAGCAGTAAACCATAATTGAAAGGCGCCAAGCATGCAGAACATCAAAAGTGTGTGTGTGATTGTAAGTGTGGGAGGAGAAAAGTATCGACACTTCACATAAATCCAATAGGGCAGCACAACATCTCTTTACCACTACAATAGTTGAGTTCGTAGATCGATCATAACTCCGCTCTTGCTTTTGTAACGAGTTTCGCTGCAGGACTGACCCTTTGGAAAAGCAAACCAGGCTGTTCCTTGGGGCTCCAGAAAGTTTTAGGAATACAAGGATTGTATCCCTGCTTCTATTTTTAAGAATAGCATCTTAAAAAGCAGAGACATCACCTTGCCGACAAAGGTCCGTATAGTTAAAGCTATGGTTTTCCCAGTAGTGATGTATGGAAGTGAGAGATGGACCATAAAGAAGGCTGATCGCCGAAAAATGGATGCTTTTGAATTATGGTGCTGGAGGAGACTCTTGAGAGTCCCATGGACTGCAAGAAGATCAAACCTATCCATTCTGAAGGAAACCAGCCCTGAGTGCTCACTGGAAGGACAGATCCTGAAGCTGAGGCTCCAATACTTTGGCCACCTTATGAGAAGAAGAGAAGACTCCCTGGAAATGGACCCTGCTTTTGGGAAAGATGGAGGGCACTAGGAGAAGGGGAAAACAGAGGACGAGATGGTTTGACAGTGTTCTCGAAGCTACGAACATGAGTTTGACCAAACTGCGGGAGGCAGTGCAAGACAGGAGTGCTTGGCGTGCTATGGCCCATGGGGTCACGAAGAGTCGGACACGACTAAACAACACAACAACATCACTGCTTCTCTAACGGATTGTGGAGGAACCCCTCTGGACTACATAGCACAACTGCCTGGAAAAATAATACTGTATATTCCTGCGTATAAGACTACTTTTTAACCCAGGAAAATCTTCACAAAAGTCGGGGGTCGTCTTATACGCTGGGTCGTATTTCTTATACGGCGAGTATATCCCAAACTTTATATTTTAACTGGAAAAGTTGGGGGCGGTCGTCTTATACGCCGGGATAATAATGAGCCCGGTTGCTAGATCAAGCGAATGACCTATTAGGACTGGGCGATATTTGGTTTTGAACATTGTGATATATCACCAGCTAAACATCACGATATACCGATAAATCATGATGTCTGAAATATGGATGGAGCTATGTAGAGGCGCTGGCTGGCTTCACAGTTCTCTCCACACTGATTTTTGCACAACAAACACATGCATCATTTTTTAATATATATTTCCGGGTCCAAAATTATGAAACGGGTATCACGATATGGACTTCAAACTGGTTTTGGACGACATATGGATATATACAGCCCCTCCAATCCGACATTATGTCCCCAGTGGCCAGCTAGATGTCTAGGAAAAGCTCACAAGCAGGGACAGCAACTCTCCTCATTTGCGAGTCCCAGAAACTGGTGTCCACAGTGGGGGAAGAACATAGGCACTGTGGCTAGAAGCCATGGAGAGTCTTGTCCGCCTCCTTCTTCAAGCCATCTCACTTGGTTTCCATAACTTGTGTGGGCAAATGTCATAATTCTACTCTGCAACGTGGGGGGAAAGTGCTTCCTTTTGTCTGTTCAGAATCTCACAACCTTCACGGCTTCATGGACTGCCTTCCTCCCCTCGAGAGTTGGAGAAAAACTCCACTTTGCATCAGGCAAAATTGCGTACAAATTGCTCTCACCTCTGCATACACTTCTATCACAATCCCCTCTTTTCCTAGCTGCAAAAGCCTCAAGTGTTTCAGCCGTGGCTCAGAGAGAGAAGATGCTTGCTCTTTTCTGCACCTTTCCCAGGTCTACAAGGGCGAAACGTGTTTTTTTTGTGCAACTTGGAGTTTCCTTGCGCTCTCTGTTTCCTGAGTTTTTTTCACTCCGAGCCCTGTGCTCCTTTCTCTGGGGCTCACACACCTCTCATCCCAAATTGGTCTTCCCTTTCTCTCCACAAACTGCTACCATTTCCCAAGCTTAGTTGCCACTGTTCCACAGGATTAGCCAAATCTCTCGCACATCTGCGCACCTCTCCAAACAGGGAGTTTCGCAAGGTCCTATTCTGGCGAAAAAACGCCGACCTGAATTGTAAGAAAGTTTTAAAAGGATTCTAATATGAATCACACATGCTCTCAGGGATACCGTATGTGTCTTGCATTCCTAGCCTCTAGATATGGAGAGTCCCACTCTAGCAAAATACCTGCAGGGTTTTTGTGGGGGGGGTGGGAGGATTAAATAATAAGGATTTCCCTTCAAATAGTGAAGTATGCAGCAGGTTTTTTCCCCCTTATTTCCATAATTAAATATACATATTTATGGGTAATTAATCCAGATCTTCTTTCTGATGGTGGCTGGATAAATTTTGATGGCACTTTTTTTATCATTCAAAACATCATACGCTCATTCTGTTACACCTTCTGCACTAATTTATAAGTCACACACCAGGAAGAATTTTGCTAAGTTAACAATGCAGTCCTGTACGTGCTTGCTTAAAAACAAACCCTGTTGTGCACAATGAGACCTAGTCTCATGTTAAATGTGCATAGGACCTAGAAAGGTTG
The DNA here is from genome assembly GCF_963506605.1 of Zootoca vivipara. Taxonomy (NCBI): domain Eukaryota; kingdom Metazoa; phylum Chordata; class Lepidosauria; order Squamata; family Lacertidae; genus Zootoca; species Zootoca vivipara. Next base: position 54,898,004 of record NC_083287.1, on the reverse strand, counting down.
CTGATGAAAGAGGTTGGAGATCAAAGGTCCACATCACCAATAGTGCGATGAGTTGGTGGGTGCTGGACACCCTAAATTCCTAGAAGGTGTTAAAATTTAATTAAGACTTCGGGTGTTAAAACTGGGTAACAGACTCGTCTGTATTAAGCTGTGTACTAGACACTTTTAAATCCTCTGGAATCAGCTTGTGTTTAAAGATAATTAAGCCAGACTAATTAATACCTCCTGTGTAAGTTAATGTGCCATTAGGACAACAGAGGATCAAAGGAATTATGGCAAATGAGCCAACAGCTTACAGCAGAGAGCATGAGAAGCAATGCCAGATGGAAGCTTAGAGAGTTTAGGAGCAATGTAACACAGAGGTAAAGTAGCAGAAAGAAAAGCAGAAAATCAGAAAGCACAGGGGCTGGTGCCTGTCTGAATCCAGGGCTGTGTCTATGGGAGAACCAAGACTCTGCTGTGTAGCCCTCCATTGTAGGCTCAGGGTGCCTATGTGTGTAAATAAACCACGTATCAAAAAGACATCACAGTCTCCGCTGTGCCCCATTTCCAAAAGGAAACACAAGTCCTGAGTAAGTTCACCTGGAACGCCTGGCATCCCGAACTGATTGGAGATTGGGGTGGCAGGTAATACGTTCTAGCTGCATGTGTGCAGACACATGCCAGTCTAAGTCTGAGATTTAGTGAATGCTGACAAAGGTTGTCAGCAGCTACGAAAAATGCATTTCCTATTCTTTGCAAAGAGGGAGGGCATACTATGAAGAAAGGATTTCAAACACTAGGAAGATAAAAACCCAGAGGCTATGGGATCTCTTTTCTCAGAAAAAGGTGGGCACAGGTTTGTCTGGGGAATGTTTCAGGTGAGAGGTAAATGGATTTTGGGGCTAACCTTCCGGAGGTGCCCAACTGTGTTAACTTTTGCTGGGCGAGGAAGTTCTAAATGTAGGGGCTCAACCCAGCATCATTGCCCCGGACTATGTGCAGAGACTATGTGCAGGCTCCAATACTTTGGCCACCTCATGAGAAGAGAAGAATCCTTGGAAAAGACCTTGATGCTGGGAAAGATGGAGGGCACAAGGAGAAGGGGACGACAGAGGACAAGATGGTTGGACAGTGTTCTCGAAGCTCCGAACATGAGTTTGACCAAACTGCGGGAGGCAGTGCAAGACAGGAGTGCCTGGCGTGCTATGGTCCATGGGGTCACGAAGAGTCGGACACGACTAAACGACTAAACAACAACATGTGCAGAGACATCGCTTCCCCAAACATACAGAGCTACCGCTGCCCACAAATATAAACACATTTAATTTGCCTGTAAATTCTGGAACAAACTGGTATTTAAAATACAGCCCCCCTACAATAACTGCCTGTCAGAGGTAACATCAGGATGACCATGCTGAGACTATGGGCGACAATTCTTCTCCCATACGATCTTCAAATATGCCTTTAAATAAAAATAAAAATAAAAATCCCGTTGTCTGTTTTCACACAGGTCTAGGATGTCCTGCTTTGGGACACAAGCAAACCCAGAAGCAGTGATTTCTCTCCCTGTGACCGCACGGGGCAGAAGGATTCTGGAGCAGAGCTCTAGTTTAACACCAGGGAGATGATGTTTCTTTGCAAAACAGTACCCAGGTGTGTTTTTCGCCCTTTCCACCTTTAACAGTATAGTCTAGCTACAGGGGTACATTGCAGTAAGTATCTATACTCGATGAGCGGTAATGGCATTCTCAATTGCTTAGCAGGTTGATCCCAGGGGATAAGCTACTGGTGGCTTTTCGATGCGGGCTAGATTCCTATCGTGTGCTGTTAAGCACTTGGTGAATTTTTCAACAGTAGCAGAATTCTTACAACCTTCCTGCTTCCTTCCCCGGGTTTCAGATCTGGTGCAGACGCGTGGCAGAAATCCCACCAACCTGGGAAGGCAGATGAGCGACATAGTTGCTGCCCAAGGTCTTTTTTGAACAAGAGATCCCACCTGCGTGCAGAGCATGCTCCCTACCTCCAAACTACGGCCTGTCTGCAACCCTTCAAGGTCGGTTTGTTCTTGCAACCTGATCCTATGTAGCACGTTCTGTTGGATCCAGTGGGACTTATTTTCTGTACAATTCCTACCCTATGCGTGGTTACTCAGGACTAAGTCCCATGGTGTTAAGGGAGATTTACTCCCCAGGAAATTCTTTTCAGGCTGCAGGCTGATTACCAGGATTCTCCCATCTGCAAAACGAACCACTTTTGCAGGGTGGCTGTGAAAAGTGGCCGTAATGTGCTTCTAAAAAACGTTGCAGTGGCTAAAATTATTGAGAAGATCAAACCCTTCAGCTGTCAGACACGGGAATAGCCAAATACACATTTAACACATATTCGCGATGGACTTTTGTTCTCGACAGCAAACAGATCCTTAAAGCCTTTCGAAATGTACCATGAATGGCAAATCCCGCAAGCATTTCTCCATCTTTCCAAAAGTTGGGTGAACTTTAAAGGGGCAGCTGGTGGTTCTTAGCAGAATACAAGGATGGAGCACTGAAAGTTAAGTTTCCACCCCAGTTTCAGCTACCGCTACCACTTTTAAAACTGAAAAGCAAAATAAGTCTCCTTTTCCTCTCTATGGAAGTTGCTGCTGTCAGTTGCTTCTAGGGGAGGAAACGTGAAACATTTACAGCTGGTGTCTCCTGTCGGAACAGCTTCAGCTATGCAAAGACTTCCAAGTGACACCGGACAGAAGGTAAGAGGTGCAAAAATGCAGGTATGGGGAGCCAAAGGTGTCCTGTTTGATAGAGGCTTATTCACAAAGGTTGTTTTATTATTAATATTATTCTTACTTGAAAAGGGATGGTGTTGGGCATCTGTATATGGAAGCTGTTTGTGGGGAAAGAACGGTTCTGTTATTTCACAGTGGAAACCACCGACGCCAAGCAATTCAGACACGCTTGTAAATAGCAACCAACAAAAATATGCATTTAGCAGAGTTTGGGGTTGGCTTTTTTTGGTTGTTGTTTAAAGGCAGCGCAAAGTTTTTTGTTTTTGTTTTTACACAGCTCACGTCGTTAGTCAGAAAGGAAATTGCTCCTGTTGTTGGAAACAATTGCTCAAAAAGGAGACTGCCAAAAGAGGAAGAAAACATAGAAAGAAAGCTTAAACCTGTGTGACTTACCAACCCGAAGACGGAACTCAGCACCAAACAGCATATGACCAGACCCAAGCTGTGATACACCAGATAGGATCCCATAGCCAAACAGAGACTCTCTGCAACATCCAAGAAGTCTCAAGCGGGCTGGACTGTCCTGTGCAATCCTGTCACCGTGTTCCTTGAGTTAATGGCAGACCCCAGTTTGTTGATGGGGGTTTCAGGGTTTAGGGGGGAAAGGTGGGGCGCGGTGGCAGGGTTAGCCCCAAAGGCAGGAGGCGAGGAAGAACAGCTCTTTGCCTCGCTTTCTCATGACTGAAGAGTTTCAAAGGGGTCGGAAGAGGCAAAGCGGAGGGCAGTGCATGGAATGGGGGTGCTGAGCGCCCCAATGCAGACACAGCCTCAGTCCCTGGTGGCAGGGCCTTCTGCCTGGACGCATCTGTCCCCTGGCTGACAAATCACATCCATATGTCAAAACTGCTATTCCGTTTCCCTTTTCTTTTCTTTCTTTTTTTTCTCTCTCAAGAGTCAGTGGGAAGTTCAAACCATTTCTTTGTCAAACACAAACACACACTCTCAGAAGGGGCGGGGGAAAGGGGTGGAGGGGAGGGGTTGGGGGGAGTTGTAAAGTGGGGGGGGGGGAGGGAACGAGAGCTTTAAACCACTAGGTTTATTTTTAGCAACAGTGATTTTGTCCAGCAGGTCTCTAAAGTCTGTTAAATCGAGGGGGAAATCTCTCTGGGAGTTTTTGCGGAAAACAAGCACAAAAAAGTAAGCTAGGTTTCGGTAAGAGAGCCTGAAATCTTTTGCTTTTCCCGCTCCCGGTTCAGAATTACGTGCTGTTTCCAAAAAGCAAACAAACCCTGGTAGCTTTGTGTAGGAACAGCACCAAGCTCCGATGCTCCTCGCCTGGCTCCGGGGTCACTTAATCATAAATACCTTCGTGCCTTCTCCATCTCCCCTCTCGTCTCTTCCCTTTGCAGAGTTTCCAAAATTAAAAAAAAGGGAAAAACGCGCCGCGGATTGAATGAAGCGTGGAAACGTGGAGCAGGCGAAAGGGTTTCCTTTTAAAAGGCGCCTGGCGGTCTTGCAGCTTTCCCCCCCTTTCTGGTGGTGGTGGTGGTGGGGGGTGGGCAGTAGAAAAGAAGCGGGGCAGAAATCCCTCCAGACCTTCTCTCTGCCCCGCGATCCACAAACCTGCAAGAACTCCGAACCGGTCCCTCTGGCGTCTCTCAGCAGCGCAATCGGCGACAAGGGAAGAGGCGGAAAAAGGCTGTTAACGTGGAGAGAGAGATAAAAAAAAGTGGTTGCTTCTCGCCTTCCTGCTCGCTCCTCGCCTCGCCTCGCTTGCTGCTGCTGCTGTTGGCGGCTGGGTCGACTTGCAGCCTCCTTTTTCGAAATGAACACGCTGACAGTCTGTTTACTTCCACATCCACAGAGAAGGGGAGGTGTGCATTTCTCTCTTTTTTTGCGGAAAGCCGAGAGCCCGTTTCCATTAGGCGGCGGCGAGCAAAAGCGCACGGTGTCCGCGCCAGCCAGGGCGCATCTTTTTGCCCAAGGAAAAGCTCCGGAGGTCGCCAGAAACTCTTCAGAGGCCGCCCTGCGCTCCTTTTTTTTCCTGCCGAGAAAGATCCCAGGCATTCAATTCAAGTCTCTCTCTCTCTCTCTCTCTCTCTCTCTCTCTCCACGCCCCTTCTGCTCCCCTCTGTCGAAACTGACCAGCTCCGTCCGCTCCCTCGAGCAAGAGCGCTTGTCAGTTCTCTCCAGCGGGATGCGTAAAATCCGCCAGACCCAAACCGATTTCTCCAAAGCAGGCCGAGGGGGGGGGCCGTGTTGGGGAGGGGAAGGGACGGCAGGGGAGGGGACGGCCCCGATCCCGTGCTGGTTTACTCGGGAGTAAACATCAGCTCCGCGCTCATGTAAGCGTGCTTAGGGATTGCAGAGACGTGCCAAGGAGTGCGTTACAGTGTTCTTCCGGCAGCCTAACATTACAAGAAAAATTGCTGTATGGCTTCAGAAACTGAACCCGAGGGAAGTTATTGTCCGCCGCGCACGGTGGTGGATGGACTTTCTGCGGAACGCAGTGCGCTTAAAATGGCCCGAGGCTGTGCGCGTCTATTCGGGAGTAAGTCTCGCCGGATCCGACGGGGTTTACTACGAGGTAAGCGTGCACAGGGAGTGTGCAGTTGGGCATCCGTATTCCTACCTATGCATGCTTACTCGGGACTGCGGGGGGGGGGGCGCTTCCTCGAAAGTAATTGCATCAATGGAACCGGAGCGTTATAGCCCGGGTCTAATGGTGTGTTTACTCGGACGTAAACGCCACTAAGCTCAGTAGGGGCTCGTTTCCAGTTTAACTGCAGTGCATATACGAGCTGGCAACTTTAAGCGCGTTTACTCGGAAGGAAGCCTCGGCGTTTGCAGTGGGACTTACTCCCAGAAAGTGAATGCATGGGATTTTTTTTTTTTTTTGGCAATGATGCTTTGAAAACTCTCCGTTATCTTTTTTTTTGGGGGGGGGGGGAGATTTAGCAGTTTTGAGAATGTGCGAGACGGGATTGAGCACCAGATGAGCTCTGCAGGAATCTCCAAGGCTGGTATCGTCCTCAGAGTAGACCCATTGACATCAACGGCCACGGCTCACTGAATGGGTCTACTCCGAGTTTGTTTGTTTTTTGTTTTTTTAAAGAGTTGGACGCCACCCTAAGTCCATCTTGAAAGAGCAAAATTATTATTGAGAGTTTAAATAGCTCCAGATCGGCTTGAATGGGGCGCCTTCTTCAGCAGACGTTATGAAAAGGGTCTCTCTCCATCCCAGCCGCTCAGAGGCAAGACTTCCTGTAAAAGAGGGAGAGAGGACGGCTCCTGCTAACACAACCTCCTTCTCTGAGGCTCTCAAGGAAGAGATGTGTGTGCGTAACTAGGAGCCAGCTATAAAAGCCCCCAGCCGGTGGAGATGGCCCCCATTGGCGGCCTGCGCCCACCACGTGACCCGCGGGCAGGCAACCGCAAGGCTGGAATGGCCACACCCCTCACCCACCCCCTCTCCTCCCCCTCCTCTAGGTGGGAGGGGAAGCGGTTGCTGCTGCTGGAAGTTGCAGCTTTTGCCCGTAGCTCCAGAATCTCAGCAAACTGAAATCCTTGGATTGGACAGGAGGGGAGACATATATTAAATTCCTGCATTGCAGGCGGATGGACTGGACCAGTGCCGGATTTACGTAAAAGCTAAACAAGGTATAGTTTAGGGCCTCACTCTCTTGGGCCCCCCCAAAAATTGGATGTACATTTCAAAAATATAAGAAAAAAACAACAAATAAAATAAAACGTCCATATTTTGTTATGTGCAAATGGCTTTAGATACCTGCTAGGTCCATAAATATCCATATAGCATATGTTGTTCTTTAGTCGTTTAGTTGTGTCCAAACTTTGTGACCCCATGGACCAGAGCACGCCAGGCACTCCTGTCTTGCACTGCCTCCCGCAGTTTGGTCAAACTCATGTTCGTAGCTTCGAGAACACTGTCCAACCATCTCGTCCTCTGTCGTCCCCTTCTCCTAGTGCCCTCCATCTTTCCCAAAAGCAGGGTCTTTTCCAGGGAGTCTTCTCTTCTTCTCATGAGGTGGCCAAAGTATTGGAGCCTCAGCTTCACGATCTGTCCTTCCAGTGAACACTCAGGACTGATTTCCTTCAGAATGGATAGGTTTGATCTTCTTGCAGTCCATGGGACACTCAAGAGTCTCCTCCAGCACCATAATTCAAAAGTATCAATTCTTCGGCATAACTTCCACATACCTGTACAATAGAAAAACTGCTTGCTTAGCTGATCTGTCTAGATGGAATGGTCAGCCCATCACTCATAAGGAAATGACTCTGCACAGATAAGATTGAGTGGACCGGTATTAAAAATAGCCTCTTGCCAGCCGGTCAGATTTTATTTTATGAGTTTAAGGATTTATAGCTTGCCTTTCAACAAATGCTTCTAGGTGGCCAATGATAAATACAATAATTGCAGTGATACCTGGACACACCTGGGATTGAACCTGAGACTGACCACTGAGCTAAGGGCCCATCTCCTTAACAGAGAGGGGTCTCTCTCCTAATCCCTATTGGCAGGTGTGCAGAAGAGCTCCCACAACTTGGCTGACAGCATCTCCACAGTATTTGTTATTGTTGTGAGATTTTTTTTTGGGGGGGGAGTCAGTCTGGATGATGCTCAGAGTCCCTTCCCGCAGTGTGGTCAGACTCATGTATATTCAACACAAAAAACAGTGACAATTTGTTGTTGACAAAGAACAGCTGGACATAGAAAGGGCCCCATTACCTTCACGAGCTTAGGGCTTCAACAAACCTAAATCTGGCCCTGGGCTGGGTTCCTCCCAACGATGCAATTCCATGATAATAATACTAATACTAATACTAATAATAATTTATTATTTATACCCCTGCCCATCTGGCCGGGTTTCCCCAGCCACTCTGGGTGGCTTCCAACAAAACATTAAAATACAGAAATTATTTCATTTCTATTGAAGCTTAATTGCTGTTTGGTGTTACTCGATCTCTTACATGCTTTCAGCTTTTCGAACTCGTGTGTTGAGTCAGTGTAATATTTGTATCCCCTCCTGTTTTTTCCAGCAACAAATGGGGAGCTCGAAGCAGCTTTTCGGTAATCACCGTGGCATTAAAAAGAAGCAGCAGCGAACATTGCAGTGCTATGATATGAAGCACGATAGCAGATAAAGCAAACAGCAGCAACAAATTCATCAAAACAAGTGATGCAATGCCATAAGGTCATAGAAACTCAAAGTACTGCCCAAAATTATTCCTTTTTAAAAATATATATTTTTAAAGTTTCACATAACAAGCTTAAATCCAAACATATCATTCACCTCCTCATTTAGGATTTCCTGAATCCCTTCCCTTTCCCTTCCTTCCATGGTTACCATTATCAATCTTTCTTTTCATCTCCACATTTTTTAATTTGTAAAAAATAGTAATCCATTTGTCCATAGTTTTTCGTGCATTACAAGCATTACTCAAACCCTGCCAAAGTTTTTAGTTGTTTACAGTATTCTCTTGAATACATTATGAATTTTCCCCATTCCTTCTTAAAATTCTCCTCCTCCTGGTTTCTGGTTTCCCCCAGTCAATTTCACCATTTCAGCATAATCCATCATTTTCATCAGCCATTCCAGTCTGGCTGGAACTTTGTCTTCTTTCCATTTCTGGGCCAGTAGTATCCTCGCTATCGGACGTGGGTGGCGTGCGGTCTAAACCACAGCCTAGAGCTTGCCAATCAGAAGGTTGGCAGTTCGAATCCCTGTGACGAGGTGAGCTCTCGTTGTTCGATCCCAGCTCCTGCCAACCTAGCAGTTCGAAAGCACATCAAAGTGCAAGTAGATAAATAGGTACCGCTCCAGCGGGAAGGTAAACAACGTTTCCATGAGCTGCTCTGGGATCGCCAGAAGCAGCTTAGTCATGCTGGCCACATGACCCAGAAAAACTGTCTGCAGACAAACACCAGCTCCCTCGGCCTATAGAGCGAGATGAGCGCTGCAACCCTAGAGTCGTTTCCAACTGGACCTAACGGTCAGGGGTACCGTTACTTAGTATCCTCGCTGCTGTCGTCACATACATGAAAAGTCATAGAATCATAGAGTTGGAAAAGACCACAAGGGCCATCCAGTCCAACCCCCTGCCAAGCAGGAAACACCATCAAAGCATTCTTGACATATGCCTGTCAAGCCTCTGCTTAAAGACCTCCAAAGAAGGAGACTCCACCACACTCTTTGGGAGCAAATTCCACTACCGAACAGCTCTTACTGTCAGGAAGTTCTTCCTAATGTTTATGTGGAATCTTCTTTCTTGTAGTTTGAATCCATTGCTTCGTGTCCGCTTCTCTGGAGCAGCAGAAAACACCCTTTCTCCCTCCTCTATATGACATCCTTTAATATATTTGAACATGGCTATCATATCTCCCCTCAACCTTCTCTTCTCCAGGCTAAACATACCCAGCTCCCTAAGCCGTTCCTCATAAGGCATCGTTTCCAGGCCTTTGACCATTTTCGTTGCCCTCTTCTGGACACGTTCCAGCTTGTCAGTATCCTTCTTGAACTGTGGTGCCCAGAACTGGACACAGTACTCCAGGTGAGGTCTGACCAGAGCAGAATACAGTGGTACTATTACTTCACTAGATCTAGATGCTATACTCCTATTGATGCAGCCCAGAATTGCATTGGCTTTTTTAGCTGCTGCATCACACTGTTGACTCATGTCAAGTTTGTGGTCTACCAAGACTCCTAGATCCTTTTCACATGTACTGCTCTCAAGCCAGGTGTCTCCTACCCTGTATTTGTGCCTTTCCTTTTTTTTTTGCCCAAGTGTAGTACTTGGGCAAAAAAGTGCCCAAGTCATTTTTGCTCCCTCAGAATCTCTGTAACCAAAAAGCCTCTGGTTTTTCCACAAATGTTACTTTTTACATTTTCCCCCAACTCATTGTAAATCATTTCCCAGAACGCTTTAGTTATCTTGCACATCCACCACATAGGGTAGAAGCCAATAATTATTCCTAATCACCTGGAACCTTGCTCCAGAACAAAATAAAAATGGATTAGAATGAGACTCTTAATCTTAGAGTCGTGGGCAAAAATAATAATAATACCTGTATTGCAGGGGGTTGGACTCGATGACCCTCTCCCCAATTATATGACTCTATGATTCTGTTATTGTGTTTCAGCTCTGCAATGGCCGGAAGCCCCACCCACCGTGTACATGAATTATAGGCACACAGAACTATACATTTAATAAACATTGGAGTGGGTGTGTAAGGTCATTGAGTCTATAGTGGCTGGTGAGCTCAGAACGTCTTGTTTTAATTCGTTCAAGCTGCCTTGTGGGAAGAAAGGCAGAGTCTAAAATTAATAAATATAAAAGCAACACGAGATTTGTTTGTGTTGCAAATCAGGGTGGGATTTTTTGGGGGCCTGGATGGTAACCGCCAAAGAAGCCGGTCCCTCTAGCCTCGCCATCCTTTGGAACATTCGATGAGTTCTGGAAGACATCGCACTTTGGATGAGAATGGGGATATTTGAGGCATAAAAGGCACTCTGGTCAGTGGCCAAAAGAAACTGATTCATTCATTCAAGGGTTAATGCTCCCCAAAGGTAAAGGTAAAGGGGCCCCTGATCATCAGGTCCAGTCGTGTCCGACTCTGGGGTTGCGGCGCTCATCTCGCTCTATAGGCCGAGGGAGCCGGCGTTTGTCCGCAGACAGCTTCCGGGTCATGTGGCCAGCATGACAAAGCTGCTTCTGGCGAACCAGAGCAGCGCACGGAAATGCCGTTTACCTTCCCGCCGGAGCGGTCCCTATTTATCTACTTGCACTTTGATGTGCTTTCGAACTGCTAGGTGGGCAGGAGCTGGGACCGAGCAACAGGCGCTCACCTCGTTGCAGGGTTTCGAACCGCCGACCTTCTGATCAGCAAGCCCTAGACTCTGTGGTTTAACCCACAGCGCCACCAAAGGAAAGTGGGATCTAGATCTGTATAGGTGGAGTTTCCCCTCCCCTTTTCCTTTAAAGCTTTGAAATCGATAGCAGCAGGGTATTTATAAACCAACATTATTATTATTTTTTGCAGAGTCCCGAATTCATCGGAGGGAGGAGGTGTTGGCTTGCCCTGAATGGCCACAAACGTGTCTATTTCAGGATGGGTCAACCTAAATAAATATGTACTTAAGACCCCAGTGCTCCTTCGGATAAGAGACTTGGGATATAGATCTGTGTCCCAGCCTTCCAAACCACTTGCTCTCGAGTAGGCCCGTTGATGTCAAGGCTTCAGGCGCAGAACTAGCCATCGTCCACCAAGTCCTTTGTAAATGGGAGAGCAGATCTTGCTATCAGTGCGTGTTTGTGTTTGTGTGTGTGTAAAAGACAAGGGCTGGTGCACAACAACAGGCCAGACAGCATCATGGACATATGAACATCAAGAAGAGAGTTGCAGGGATCAGGCCAAAGAATCCCGTGTCCTTTCCCACAGACGCCAACCGGATGGATAAATGGTTCAGAACGGGGCTCCGCAGGTCCTTTTAGAAATGAGGGCCTTTTCTGCGGTGGCTCCCCTTTTGTGCAATGCTGTCTGCATAGAGACTCACCTGGCACCATCATTACATGTCTTTAGGCCAGGGGTCAGCAAACCCTTCGGATAAGAGACTTGGGATATAGATCTGTGTCCCAGCCTTCCAAACCACTTGCTCTCGAATAGGCCCGTTGATGTCAAGGCTTCAGGCGCAGAACTAGCCATCGTCCACCAAGTCCTTTGTAAATGGGACAGCAGATTATGTCTTTCTATCAGTGCGTGTTTGTGTTTGTGTGTGTGTGTGTGTGTAAAGGACAAGGGGTGGTGCACAACAACAGGCCAGACAGCATCATGGACATATGAACATCTTGGTAGACCACAAACTTGACATGAGTCAGCAGTGTGATGCAGCAGCTAAAAAAGCCAATGCAATTCTGGGCTGCATCAATAGGAGTATAGCATCTAGATCAAGGGAAGTAATAGTACCACTGTATTCTGCTCTGGTCAGACCTCACCTGGAGTACTGTGTCCAGTTCTGGGCAGCACAGCTCAAGAAGGATATTGACAAGCTGGAACGTGTCCAGAGGAGGGCAACGAAAATGGTCAAAGGCCTGGAAACGATGCCTTATGAGGAACGGCTTAGGGAGCTGGGTATGTTTAGCCTGGAGAAGAGAAGGTTAAGGGGTGATATGATAGCCATGTTCAAATATATGAAAGGATGTCATATGGAGGAGGGAGAAAGATTGTTTTCTGCTGCTCCAGAGAAGCGGACACGGAGCAATGGATTCAAACTTCAAGAAAGAAGATTCCACCTAAACATTAGGAAGAACTTCCTGACAGTAAGAGCTGTTCGGCAGTGGAATTTGCTGCCAAGGAGTGTGGTGGAGTCTCCTTCTTTGGAGGTCTTTAAGCAGAGGCTTGACAGGCATATGTCAAGAATGCTTTGATGGTGTTTCCTGCTTGGCAGGGGGTTGGACTGGATGGCCCTTGTGGTCTCTTCCAACTCTATGATTCTATGAAGAAGAGAGTTGCAGGGATCAGGCCAAAGAATCCCGTGTCCTTTCCCACAGACGCCAACCGGATGGTTAAATGGTTCAGAACGGGGCTCCGCAGGTCCTTTTAGAAGTGAGGGCCTTTTCTGCGGTGGCTCCCCTTTTGTGCAATGCTCTCTGCATAGAGACTCGCCTGGCACCATCATTACATGTCTTTAGGCCAGGGGTCAGCAAACTTTTTCAGCAGGGGGCCGGTCCACTGTACCTCGGACCTCGTGGGGGGCCAGACTAAATTTTGGGGGAAAAATGAATTCCTATGCCCCACAAATAACCCAGAGATGCATTTTAAATAAAAGGACACATTCTACTCATGTAAAAACACCAGGCAGGCCCCACAAATAACCCAGAGATGCATTTTAAATAAAAAACCACATTCTACTCATGTAAAAACATGCTGATTCCTGGACCGTCTGCGGGCCGGATTTAGAAGGCGGTTGGGCCGCATCCGGCCCCCAGGGCTTAGTTTGGGGACCGCTGCTTTAGGCACTAGGCAAAATCCTTCTTTAGCCAGGCCTTCAGCCATTAAACAATCTATGGCCTGTTAAAATGTGCCCCCCCCTCGTTATTATGATTATTTTATTATTAAGCAGTGTTTTATTATGTTGCATAAATTACGTTCTTCATGTTGTACACCACCCTGGGATCTTGGGATAAAGGGTGGCATATAAATCACATAAATAAAAATGAATATTTGCGAATGTTACTAAATTAACTCACATTCAGTGGGAATGGGCCAACCGTGAGATTATTGGGGCATATAAATCACAAACAGCCCCCAAGCTGAAGCAAAGTCGGATTATACAGTTGGGAGGGACCCCCAAGGGTCATCCAATCCAACCCCCGCTTTGTTTCATCTCAGCGCCAAAGCCCAGTAGCCCCAGTAGCCCCATATATACACATTGAATTCTAGACACTCCAACTATACACCTTGCAGGTTGGAAGGCACAGCAGGCCCGAGAGAGCTATTTTAAAAGGGGAAAGAATAAAAAAAAGAACTGTATCCCAGGATCCTGCTGAAAGCAATAAGTCCTTTATGGTAAATAGCCTTTTCTTAAAAAAAATAAAATAAAATTATTTTTCCAGTAGCAAACGAGCCGCGCACTCTCACTGGGGCCTTCGCTGCATCTGGGATGTGTTTACTCGTATATTTTTAGACAGTTAATGGCAAGGAACCTGAAGCAGCAGAAGGCCCCAAGGAGGGAGCCATCGGGTGGAGGCAGAGGGAAGGGCGGGAACAGGCAGAGATGATCTGCGGTGGACCGGTGGCTTTGGGAATAGTTTTCTGCTGCACTGTCTTGCTTCTCGAAGGCAGAGACCTCCAGGCTGATGGGGCCTCACATATTCTCAGCTTCTGCCTCCCCGCCTCCACCTTCCACTTCCAAGTTGGAGGAAAAGTTTCTAAAACGCAAACCACGGGGAGGAAAGCTTTCGAGGTGGCCGGCAGATTTGATTTTGATGACCTGTTTCAGGCATTCACACAACACACCTAGGTTACGAGTAGCAAGTATCAATTGTACAACAAGCGTAACCGGCCGCTGTAATCAAACACTCATTTATAAACATATAACGCAGAATAACTTCAATCACTAATTTATAAACGTTTAACGCAGAATAACTTAAATAACACAACAATAAACGTCATATCACCCGTGATTCAATCCAGCATCAGTTCAATGTATTCAGTAGTTCATATTGGGTATCCATATGACATATAAATTGGTTCAAAGTACTTCCAAATAAATGTGTAATACTTGAGATTTTTTTTTTTGTTCACCGCTACCAGGTAGCATATGACTGAATTCATTGAACTGATGTTAGATTGAATCACGAGTGATTCAATTAGTGTTTGATTAGTGGCTGACAGATTGAGGTTGAATCCTGACAAGACAGAAGTACTGTTTGTGGGGGACAGGAGGCGGGCAGGTGTGGAGGACTCCTTGGTCCTGAATGGGGTAACTGTGCCCCTGAAGGACCAGGTGCGCAGCCTGGGAGCCATTTTGGACTCACAGCTGTCCATGGAGGTGCAGGTCAATTCTGTGTCCAGGGCAGCTGTCTATCAGCTCCACCTGGTACGCAGGCTGAGACCCACCCTACCTGCCCGCGGACTGTCTCACCAGAGTAGTGCATGCTCTGGTTATCTCCCGCTTGGACTACTGCAATGTGCTCTACATGGGGCTACCTTTGAAGGTGACCCGGAAACTACAGCTAATTCAGAATGCGGCAGCTAGACTGGTGACTGGGAGTAGCCGCCGAAACCACATAACACCGGTCTTGAAAGATCTCTCCCATTGGCTCCCAGTACGTTTCCGAGCACAGTTCAAAGTGTTGGTGCTGACGTTTAAAGCCTCGGTCCGGTATACCTGAAGGAACGCCTCCACCCCATCATTCTGCCTGGACACTGAGGTCCAGTACCGAGGGCCTTCTGGCGGTTTCCTCATTGCGAGAAGCCAAGTTGCAGGGAACCAAGCAGAGGGCCTTCTCGGTGGTGGCGCCTGCCCTGTGAAACACCCTCCCATCAGATGTCAAAGAGAAAAACAGCTACCAGATTTTTAGAAGACATCTGAAGGCAGCCCTGTTTAGGGGGGCTTTTAATGTTTAATTGTTTTATTTCATTTTTCTGTTGTAAGCCGCCCAGAGTGGCTGGGGAAACCCAGCCAGATGGGCGGGGTATAAATAATAAATTAATTGGTAAAGGCCATTCTCCAATGGGAATGCTTGCAGGGCAATGTTTCCCAATTGCCGGTGTTTATACTACGAAGGGGCGTGGGTGGCACTGTGGTCTAAACCACTGAGCCTCTTGGGCTTGCTGATCAGAAGATCGGCGGTTCGAATCCCCTTGACAGGGTGAGCTCCCGTTGCTCTGTCCCAGCTCCTGCCAACCTAGCAGTTCAAAAGCATGCCAGTGCAAGTAGATAAATAGGTACCGCTGCGGCGGGAAGGTAAACGGCATTTCCATTCTCTCTGGTTTCCGCCACGGTGTCCTGTTGCGCCAGAAGCAGTTTAGTCCTGCTGGCCACATGACCTGGAAAGCTGTCTCAGGACAAACACTGTCGCCCTTGGCCTAAAAGTGAGCTGAGCGCCACAACCTCATAGCCACCTTTGACTGGACTTAACTGTCCAGAGGTCCTTTACCTTTTTACCTGGGTGGTGCTGTGGGTTAAACCACAGAGCCTAGGGCTTGCCGATCAGAAGGTCGGAGGTTCGAATCCCCACAACGGGTTGAGCTCCCATTGCTCGGTCCCAGCTCCTGGCAACCTAGCAGTTCGAAAGCACATCAAAGTGCAAGTAGATAAATAGGTACCGCTTCAGCGGGAAGGTAAACGGTGTTTCTGTGCGCTGCTCTGGTTCGCCAGAAGCGGCTTTGCCATGCTGGCCACATGACCTGGAAGCTGTATGCCGGCTCCCTCGGCCAATAACACGAGATGAGCGCCGCAACCCCAGAGTCGGCCATGACTGGACCTAACGGTCAGGGGTCCCTTTACATTTTTTTAGATTTGCCCTGAGAGCGTCTTTAAACCTCTTTTGTTGTCCACCAGCATTACACTTCCCATTCTTAAGCTGGGAGCAAAGTTGATCGCGGGAAAGGGTTTGCCAAATGTGCCTCCCTCTTAGCTGGTTTCTCCTTTTCACCCTGAGTTCGAGTGTCTTCAAAGTCCATGATGTTTTTGGTAAAGGCTGTTCTCCAATTGGAGCGTTTGTAGACCAGTGTTTCCCAATTATCAGTGCTCATACTAATTTTTAAAGGTTTGCCTTGAGAGTGTCTTTAAAACTCTTTTATTGTCCACTGGTACAGTATTTTGCTTTCCATTCTTAAGTTGTGAATAGCGTAGTTGGTTTGGAAGACGATAATCAGGCATGCGCACAACATGACCAGTCCGAGGAAGTTGATGTTGAAGAATCATTGCTTTGACACTGGTGATCTTTGCTTCTTCCATTACACTGGTATTAGTTCCCCTGTCTTCCCAAGTGAGATGTAGAATTTTTCGGAAGGAATCTCATATGATTGCAGAGTTGGAAGGTGTCTCTGAGGGTCATCTAGTCCAACCCCCTGGAAGGCAAGGAATCCCAGCTGCAGAATCCCTGGCAGATGGAACACTAGCAGGAGATGGCTTAGGTCCAGCTTGAAGGCTTCCCAGAACTATCTGATTTGCCAGTGTTGGTAGCTGGTTATTGCGGTACATCAGAGAGGCACACCTGTGTGTCAGGGACTGGTTGGACACGGAGGAATGGTGGGAGAAAACCGCTGGTGAAGCATCAAGGGAAGAAGGCTCAGAGTCCGAGTGTCAGGAGTATGGGCAGGAGTCAGGCTCTGGGGCCTGTAGTGCTTTGCAGGACTGGGCATGCCTCAACTTGTGCTGGAGAAGCAAGGTGTGGCCACACAGGTGAAGTCCTCAGCTTGTGCTGGAGAGGCAAGGAGTAGTCACCCAGGTGAGGCCACTTGAGATCTCACTGCACCTTGTGGCAGGAGCTGGGAGGGATAAAAGCCCAGCATTTCCCTTCAGCTCTTTGCCACAGCAACGCTATCCCTGCCTGGTTGCATCTGGCCTCCTGTTCCTTGGACCCTTGCCTTGTTGCTGCCGTGCTTCTTGGACCCCTGCCTCGCCTTTGCCTTGCTCCTGCCCTGTGGACCTTTGACTTGCTTCTTGTTCCTGGATCCTTCGCCTTGCTCCTTGCTCCTTGGACCATTGCTTCGCCTTCGCCTTGCTCCTGCCCCGTGGACCTTCGCCTTGCTTCTTGTTCCTGGATCCTTCGCCTTGCTCCTTGCTCCTTGGACCATTGCTTCGCCTTCGCCTTGCTCTTGCCCCGTGGACCTTCGCCTTGCTTCTTGTTCCTGGACCCTCGCTTTGCCTTCGCCTTGCTTCGTGCCCCGTGGACCTTCGCCTCTGCCTTCGACCCTGCTTCTTCACCACCATCTTGCCTCTGGTCCTGACGCCCGCTGACCGGACCGTGACACCGAGGAATGGTGGCGAGACAACAATGAGTGGTCACAGGGAGAAGAGGGAGAGGACTGGGAAGAGAAGGTGGATGGTGGTGGAAGCTGAAGGGGTAACAGGGCTTAGTGAGCTGGGAGAGTCTGGGGCAGAGAGAAATCCAGAAGCAGAAGAAGGAGAGGAGGGAGGCAGAGATGAGTCAGGCTGGTGAAGACTCACGGGTGTCTCCTCCTCCTCCTCCTCCTGCTGCAACAAGCTCCCCTCCCCACAGTCTCCCAGAACTCCAGCAGAGGCATGAACAGGGTGGAGGAGAGATTGGTTGCATGCAGGCGCAGTCTCCGATTGCCTTACCTTCCAAGTCCCGGACTGCAGAATCCGGGACCGGCAGCCGTGTGACACCGGACGTTGCGTCGACGTAACTTCCGGTGTCGCTTTGCCCTTCTATGGGCACCAAAAATGGCCACCGCCGATACCGGAAGTCGCGTCTATGCACTTCCGGGCATGCGTAGATGCGACTTTTGAAGCCGGCGGCGGCCATTTTTGGTGCCCATAGAAGGGCAAATCAGAAAGAAAAAAATGGCCGCCGGCAGGAGAAAATAACGGAGAAAAACGGGAGACGAAGTGATACGGGGGACCACCGGGAAAAGGTAAGTAAAAACGGGGGTTTCCCGGGGAAAACGGGGTACTTGGCAGCTATGGATTGCTTGGAAAAAACAACCCCGGAGAAGAGAGGACTTTGGCAGTTGCGGGGAGGTGAGGACGTTCTGTCTCAGCAACTGATTTCACGAGGAAGACCCACCAGGAAGGAAGTGCTCTGCTCATTAGGCCTGACACGCAGCCAAGTCTGTGGAGATTGTGTTTTTGCTAATTAAAAGCTAACTCCAACGTTGATTTACTGGCCAGCTCTCTCTCTCTCTCTGACACTGTGGTCTTCCAGATCCCATTTGGAGCCTCCTGCCCTTCAAAACTTAGCACTGCTGATTATTTCCACTTAAAAACATACGCGTAGACATGCAAAAATACCCAATTAATGCAGTATCTTCTTCTCTCTCTTTTTTTGGCCCTTAGATGGCTTTACAAAACGAGATGTGACATATTCACAGAAGGTAGGTGGGGTTCACAATTGAGCTGTCAGCAAAGGAGCTCCAAATAAAGGAACACATTCTGAAATGGTAAGAAACTGTCTTGCGGCTGTCAGAATCCTCTTCTTTATCGGAAGACGCCATCTGTGTACACGAGGAAATCTAAGTTGCCCTGTGTGCAGTTGATGACGCTTGTCAGCTTCGGAAACAAGGCCCTACTCCTTGAAAGGAGGGACAGCTGGTGACACACACCCCCTTAACAAATACTAGACGTGAGAGCTAAATGGAGCTTCCATGTTCCAAGGAAGTGTACCTGTGTGTGAATGCTGGGAAGCGAGTTCTGGATGCTTGTGGGCATCTCAGAAACTTCTTGGTGGTCATTGTGGAAAGCAGGATGCTGAAGTAGATGGACTTTTGGTCTGATCCAGCAGGGCAGCCTTATATGTTTTCGTGGTTCTTGAATTTAAAAAGCTGATGGCCTGATCATTTTATCTATCATAATTATGAAGCAATGCAGTCCTCCCCAACCCGGTGCCCTCCAGAGGTTTCGTCACGCATCTCCATTGGCCTCGGCTAACCATGGAGGTTTGCATCCGAAATCCCTGGAGGACAGTCCTATTCTTTGATGGTCCTCTATTTTGGGGGGGGGGGGGTGAGGGGAAGATGGCCATCTGTTAGGGATTCTTTAGCTCTGCTTCTGGCCTTGCAGGGGGCCAGACTAGATGGCCCCTGGGGTACCCTCCAACTCTACCATTCTACGGTTCTTTGACGCCACTGGCTGAAACATGACATTTAGGGACCTATTAGTTCAAGAAGGATACTGACAAACTGGAACGTGTCCAGAAGAGGGCAACCAAAATGGTCAAAGACCTGGAAACAATGCCTTATGAGGAATGGCTTAGGGAGCTGGGTATGTTTAGCCTGGAGAAGAGAAGGTTAAGGGGTGATATGATAGCCATGTTCAAATATATGAAAGAATGTCATATGGAGGAGGGAGAAAGATTGTTTTCTGCTGCTCCAGAGAAGCGGACACGGAGCAATGGATTCAAACTTCAAGAAAGAAGATTCCACCTAAACTTCCTGACAGTAAGAGCTGTTCGGCAGTGGAATTTGCTACCAAGGAGTGTGGTGGAGTTTCCTTCTTTGGAGGTCTTTAAGCAGAGGCTTGACAGGCATATGTCAAGAATGTTTTGATGGTGTTTCCTGCTTGGCAGGGGGTTGGACTGGATGGCCCTTGTGGTCTCTTCCAACTCTATGATTCTATCTCACGTACACTTGAGAACCCCCACAGTGTCACGGAATTAGGATGTGAATGTAGTGCCTTTGGGGGCAGGGACCCTCCTTTCCCAAAGGCCGCTCTGCAAAATGCCAGGTATATAATGTCGGCGCACCTTCCCTTCTAGGCCAAAGAGCTCCGAGTTCTACTTCAGTGACCCTTCCATCGTTTCAGCTTCTCCGAACCAGACGCCTCCTATACATTGCAATCCCTTGTAGAGTAAAAGAAATCAATGATTAGAGAACCAGCTGCCGTTTGCAGGGGTAAATATTAATGGTGCGTCGCCCACTTCAAAGAAACGCTTCGTCAGTTTCCGGGGCACCGTATCGTGGAAGAGGGCTTTCATGCTACCTGAGTTGGAACTAACAGACTCGATTGCAGCCGCTGAGCCAATTTCCACTTAGCCAATAGTGCCTTTCTTTTCTTAAGATTTGGGTGGGTGTCATTTTGTCTTATCTCCCTCTGCAGCGAAGCCTCCTGCAGTGTCTGAAGCAAAAATGCATGTGAAATCATTACACCTTTTGATTGCAGGCGCAGGTATCGTTACCAGCCAGCTTTGCAAAGCCTTATCTCTGTCTCCTCTCTGCCTTCTTTCCATTGGGTTGGCAGAGGCCAGGAGAGGCGGGCACAAGTTACCAAGCCAGCTTCAGGTCTTATCAGTTGGCCACGAATAAGATTCCAGGGAGCGGGGAGGGGGGGAGGGTTCACAGTTCACTTGCGATAAGACCTTTTTCGAAAGCGCGTCCCAAGTCATGCTGGCTGGAAAGGAAGCTGAACCAAAAGATTATCCAGCCCTTTTTTAGCGGCTGCATTGAACAGAAGCCAAATCACACCGCCAGGTGAGTAACACGATATGCCGAGTGCTGGTTTTATCGTGTGTTGACCTTTAAAGGAGCGTCTCCACCCCCATCGTTCAGCCCGGACACTGAGGTCCAGCACCGAGGGCCTTCTGGCGGTTCCCTCCCTGCGAGAAGTGAAGTTATAGGGAACCAGGCAGAGGGCCTTCTCGGTAGTGGCACCCACCCTGTGGAACGCCCTTCTATCAGATGTCAAATAAATAACTATTTAGAAGACATCTGAAGGCAGCTCTGTTTAGGGAAGCCTTTAAATGTTTAACATTTTATGTTTTTATATATGTTGGAAGCAGCCCAGTGTGGGTCGGACAACCTGTCAGATGGGTTGGGTATAAATAATAATTTAATGTTATAATTGTTGATATAGTTAAAGCTATGGTATAGTTAAAGCTATGGTTTTCCCAGTAGTGATATATGGAAGTGAGAGCTGGACCATCAAGAAGGCTGATCACCGAAGAATTGATGCTTTTGAATTATGGTGCTGGAGGAGACTCTTGAGAGTCCCATGGACTGCAAGAAGATCAAACCTATCCATTCTGAAGGAAATCAGCCCTGAGTGCTCACTGGAAGGGCAGATCGTGAAGCTGAGGATCCAATACTTTGGCCACCTCATGAGAAGAGAAGACTCCCTGGAAAAGACCCTGATGTTGGGAAAGATTGAGGGCACTAGGAGAAGGGGACAACAGAGGACGAGATGGTTGCACAGTGTTCTCGAAGCTACGAACATGAGTCTGACCAAACTGCGGGAGGCAGTGGAAGACAGGAGTGCCTGGCGTGCTATGGTCCATAGGGTCACGAAGAGTCGGACACAACTAAATGACTAAACAACAACAACAACAATTGTTGATATTATTATGAATAATAAAACTTGTTTATTTGATTTTCAGATCAAAGTTTTACAATCACATATCCAATACACAACATAAAAAAACAAGATTCCAAGGAATCTCCTGGGCTTCCCTCCTCCCCTTTGTGGGCCTTATTGTTAATCATTTCCTCCTGCATCTTCTATGATAATCCAAATCTTTTACATCTCCATTATGTCCAAAATCACCAGTGTTATTCCAGTCCTGCTAACAGTTTTAACTGTTTACAATGGTTTTAAAGATAAATTATAAAATTTCCCCATTCCTTATTAAAATTTTGGTCTTCCTGACTTCTGATTCTTCTGGTCATTCTAGCTGTTTCAGCATACTCCATTAACTTAATCTGCCATTCTTCTCTGATAGGAACGTTATCTTCTTTCCATCTCTGGTCGCAGCCGTGGTCACATACATAAATAGCTTTTCTGCTTCCTTTGTGATTTCAACACCTAGGATTCCTAAAAGAATAAAATTATTATTATTATTATTAATTATTATTCTTCACATTGAAGGGGGTTGGGCGATGAGCCTCGTTGGATCGGGCCAATGGCCTGCCTGGTCATAGAATCATAGAATTGTAGAGTTGGAAGGGACCCCAAGGGCCATCTAGTCCAACCCCCTGCAATGCAGGAATCACAGCTAAAGCATCCACAACAGATGGCCATCCAACTTCTGCTTAAAAACCTCCAAGCAAGGAGGAGGAGGAGGAGGAGGAGGAGGAGGAGGAGGAGGAGGAGGAGGAGAAGAAGAAGAAGAAGAAGAAGAAGAAGAAGAAGAAGAAGAAGAAGAGTTTGGATTTGATATCCCGCTTTATCACTACCCAAAGGAGTCTCAAAGCGGCTAACATACTCCTTTCCCTTCCTCCCTCACAACAGACACCCTGTGAGGTGGGTGGGCTGAGAGACTTCAGAGAAGTGTGACTAGCCCAAGGTCCCCCAGCAGCTGCAGGTGGAGGAGCGGAGACACAAACCCGGTTCCCCAGATTACGAGTCTACCGCTCTTAACCACTACACCACACTGGCTCTCCACAACCTCCATAGGGAGACCATTCCACTGTCAAACAGCTCAGAAAGTTCTTCCTGATGTTTAGTCAGAATCTCCTTTTTTGTAACTTGAAGCCATTGGTGGAACAGATGCTTTTAGAAGACATCCGAAGGCAGCCCTTTTAAGGGAAGTTTTTAATGTTTAATGGTGTATTGTGTTTTAAATATTTGGTTGGAAGCCCCCCCAAAGTGGCTGGGGAAACCCAGCTAGATGGGCGGGGTATAAATAAATTGTTGTTGTTGTTGTTGTTGTTGTTCCTAATTCAGGGGCCATTCATTACTGTTCCCCAGCAGTGAAGCAGTACAATGGCCAGAACCAGCAAACAGGAAGCTTTTAACAAACACTGCAAAGGACCTTTTTTGGAAGGAGACAGGCACTGCAATTCTGTGCATGTTAAAAATAAACCCCACTAGGTCAATGGGATTTACTCCCAGGCTGCACACACACTACAGCTCCAAGCAAATCCTCACCACCTCTAATAATCCTATATTTGTTTAAAATGCTGGAAATTGTAACGACAATAACAACATCATCATCAACAACAACGGCAACTTATTTATATCCCACCCATCTAGCTGGGTTTCCCCAGCCACTCTGTAGCTCTGTGAGGGGTAAACTACAGTTCCCATTGTCTTTTTGGGGTGAGGGGGGGTGAGTGTGCTTTAAAAGTCAAGTGTGTACTCAGCCCCTGGTGTGTTCCCAGGATTGCAACCTTCCTTGTGTAGCTAGATGGTGTGCAATAGCCATAAGTCAAAGAAAGCAAAATATTACACAGCTGCACAAACAGTCACAAATCGTTACAGCTTATAGTTAAATCTTCTTATTCTTTAAATTCTTCAGTAGAGTTCTTATTTGCTTGGATACACGTTTAAAGTCTATTTAATGAGTGCATTGATTGTTAAATTCCACTCTGGTCATTTTTTATTGTTTTTGCAAAGAACTATGGAGAAATTCTGGTTTTAGTATGTTGGCTGTAACAACAACAACAACAACAACAACAACAACAAACATTCAAACATTTAGCATCTCATGAGTAAAGATTGTAAGAGTTTCATTGCCTCAGAGAAGGGAATTGCAGGATAATATATTGCTCTATATTCATGTTCCATCTTGTATCTCCATTTCAATTCCCCTTCCAGCTCATTGTGTGAAAGCAATGCCTGCCCACCACTTCAGGGATCTAGCGCAGAACCCACAAACCCACACAATTTTCAGCAGTTCAAAAACTTCCTCTTTCCCCCTTTGCTTTCACTGGTTAGCCGCGACTTGTGATTATTTTCAGCAGAGTAGGACCAGAAGCCATTTCCTCCTCCTTTATCTGTGCCCGCCCTCCAAAAGGGTCACCGTATAGCACAGAGGAGAATATCCATCAATAAATGATTGCAGCTGATGCTAATGGACAAATATGGATTTCAATACAGCCTCATCCAACTGAGGGATAAATCGCTTTTCATTTTCTGGGAATATCATCTCCTTGCTTCACTCTCCTTGAATACTATAGGTCAGTGATGGCGAACCTATGACACGCGTGTCAGACACGACACGCAGAGCCCTCACTGCTGCCACGCGCCCCATTGGCCCATTCACGCTTTGTTCTCCCTCTCCTCACGCTACAGCTTGTCTCCACTGTTAAAACACGGTTCCTTTTTTGTTGTTGTTGTTGTTGTTGCTGGTAGCCAGAGATTGGTTTTTTAACCCTTTCTGTGTTGCTTTTTCTGGCGCTTTGGCAGACTATGATTGGGTGTAACAGCGTTCGTGTTTTAACCCAGGCATCTCCAAACTTCGGGCCTCCAGATGTTTTGGACTACAATCCCCATGATCCCTGACCACTGGTCCTGTTAGCTAGGGATCATGGGAGTTGTAGGCCAAAACATCTGGAGGGCCGCAGTTTGGGGATGCCTGTTTTAACCCGTTCTGTGCTGCGTTTTTTGGCGCTTTGGCAGATTACGTCGGTGCTGCGTGTTAGTTCCAGTGAAGGTATTATTCGTCATTTATAATAATAATAATAATTTATTATTTATACCCCGCCCATCTGGCTGGGTTTCCCCAGCCACTCTGGGCGGCTTACAACAGAAAAATGAAATAAAACAATTAAACATTAAAAGCCTCCCTAAACAGTGCTGCCTTCAGATGTCTTCTAAAAATCTGGTAGCTGCTTTTCTCTTTGACATCTGATGGGACAGCATTCCACAGGGTGGGTGCCACCACCAAGAAGGCCCTCTGCCTGGTTCCCTGCAACTTGGCTTCTCGCGACAAGGGAACCGTCAGAAGGCCCTCGGTACTGGACCTCAGTGTTTATTTATTTCTGCTCTCTTCCCCCCCAAAAAAACCTCCAAAACTTTGGGCACCCTCCCCAAAAAGCTCAACAACTCTGGGCACTTTGTGATTAATAAGGGGTTTTTGGTTTGGTTTGTTGTTGTTTAGTCGTTTAGTCGTGTCCGACTCTTCGTGACCCCATGGACCATAGCACGCCAGGCACTCCTGTCTTGCACTGCCTCCCGTAGTTTGGTCAAACTCATGTTCGTAGCTTCGAGAACACTGTCCAACCATCTTGTCCTCTGTCGTCCCCTTCTCCTAGTGCCCTCAATCTTTCCCAACTTCAGGGTCTTTTCTAAGGATTCTTCTCTTCTCATGAGGTGGCCAAAGTATTGGAGCCTCAGCTTCACGATCTGTCCTTCCAGGGAGCACTCAGGGCTGATTTCCTTAAGAATTGATAGGTTTGATCTTCTAGCAGTCCATGGGACTGGTTAAATAATTAGTTTTTATTAAATACAGTTATATATTACAATTATACATTTTTGTTATTTAATCTATAAATATCGCGAAATTATGGTTTTTTTCTTGAAGTGACACACCACCCGAGTTATGCTTGGTTTTTTGGCGAATTCTGACACACCAAGCTCAAACGGTTGCCCATCACTGCTAGAGATGCTACTGAAACAGACCAGGCTTGTTGTGGCTTCAGGGACTTATACTAATAGAGGAAGCTGTTTTATTCCAGGCCAGACCTCTGGTCCATCTATCTTTGTGTTCTCTATAATGACGCTGTTTCAGACAGGTTTTCCGCCCAGTCATACCTGCAGTTCATAGAATCATAAAGTTGGAAGGAAGTCCAAGGGACATCTAGTCCAACCACCTGCCATGCGGGAATCTCAACTAAAGCATTCCTGACAGATGGCCATCCAACCTCTTCTAAAAAGCCTCCAGGAAGGAGAGCCCAACACTTTTGAGGGAGTCTGTTCCACTGTCGAACAGCTCTTACTGTCAGAAAGTTCTTCCTGATGTTGAGTCAGGTTCTCCTGTCCTGCAACTTGAAGTCATTGGTTCGATTCCTATCCTCCAGAGCAGAAGAAAACAAGTTTGCTCCATCGTCCATTTGATAGCCCTTGAGATATTTGAAGATGGTTATCATATCTCCTCTGAGTCTCCTCTTTTCCAGGCTAAACATACCCAGCTCCTTCAACCGTTCCTCATAAGGCTTGGTTTCCAGACCCTTGATCATCTTGGTCCCCCTCCTCTGCACATGTTCTAGCTTGTCAACATCCTTCTTAAATTGGGGTGCCCAGAACTGGACACAGTATTCCAGCAGTGGCCTGACCAAGGCAGAAGAGAGTGGGACTATTCTTTCCCTTGATTTGGACACTAGTTTTCTGTTGATGCAGCCTTGAATAACATTAGCTTTTTTTGCTGCTGCATCACACTGTGGACTCATGTTCAGTTTGTGGTCCACTAAGACCCCTAGATATGGGATGCGGGTGATGCTGTGGTCTAAACCACAGAGCCTAGGACTTGCCAATCACCCGCGACAGGGTGAGCTCCCATTGCTCGGTCCCTGCTCCTACCAACCTAGCAGTTTGAAAGCACATCAAAGTGCAAGTAGATAAATAGGTACCGCTCCATCGGGAAGGTAAACAGCGTTTCCGTGCGCTGCTCTGGTTTCACCAAAAGCGGCTTAGTCCTGCTGGCCGCATGACCCGGAAAAACTGTCTGCGGACAAACGCCAGCTCCCTCGGCCAGTAAAGCGAGATGAGCACCGCAACCCCAGAGTCGTTTGCGATTAGACTTAACTGTCAGGGGTCCTTTACCTTTTTAAGACCCCTAGATCCTTTTCACATGAATGCTAGTAAGCCAGGCGAGTTGGCAACATGATTGTACTGGACTATGTATTTTAAATGTTTGAAAATGATGCCAATAAAGGTTTTGATTGATTGATTGATAGTAAGCCAGGTGTCCCCCATCCTATATTTGTACAGTTGGTTCTCCGGTATAAGTCTAGAATAAAATGTTCTTATTCATACAATTAGACAGTGGAACCTCGGTTTATGAACACCTCGGTTTACGAACTTGCGGTTTACGAACGCCGTGGACCCATCTGGAACGGATTAATTCACTTTTCATTACTTTCAATGGGAAAGTTCGCTTCAGTCTATGAATGCTTCAGTTTATGAACAGACTTCCGGAACCAATTACACCCATGCTTCGGGTTAAGTACGCTTCAGGTTGAGTACTCCGCGGACCCGTCTGGAACAGATCAATCCACTTTCCATTACTTTCAATGGGAAAGTTCGCTTCAGTTTATGAACGCTTCAGTTTATGAACAGACTTCCAGAACCAATGGAACAGACTTCCAGAACCTACTAGTGAGTGCTTATGTCACTCACTAACCCCACTAACCCCTACCTTTATGCCTTACCCAACCCCTGGTATCCTCACATATCCTTCAGGATGGCGATTTGCAGCATTACAAATAGTCCCCCAGAAGCTGCGTGACGACAGCCTTCCATTTTTCTGTATATAGGAAGATATCTTTTTTCTGATTATGTGGCTATGGAATCATGAGACTTAACTGCCTAGCATAGCTAAATGCAGATAGGAACTTAAAAGATAAGCAGAAGTAAAGCAAGGCACAAGTTGAGTAAGAGTTTTAAACAGAACATGAGGGTTTTGGAGAAGGGCAGTGTGACAAATGTCTAAATGAGGAATCTAGGGTCAGGACGCGGTGATCAGATCTGCTGATCTGGCTGGAACACCAAGGCAAGGTAGTGGGTGAAAAGTTATCACCGAGGAGCCAACAAAGATTTGAGCAGCTGATCAGAAAGTGATATCTCTAGATGGAAGGAGATAGGGAAAGGCTCTTGTAGATGGATACAGGGTTTTTTTTTTAAGTAGGGAGAAGGGTGAGATCTGGACCAGAGGAGCTAACTAAGTGCAGAAGAGGAAGAAGAAACCCTGCCTAAGGCGGACTAGTAAGCATATAGGAATATAGCACAATGCCTTATAGCAAATCAGACAGTTGTTTCATTTAGCTCCATGTTGTCTACACTGATGGCAAGCAGCTCTCCAGATTTCAAGCAGGAGCTTTTCTGAAGCTTACCTGGAGACGCCAGGGATTGAACATGGAACCAAATCAAGTGCTCTACCATTGGACTAAGGGACGTGGGTGGCGCTGTGGGTTAAACCACAGAGCCTAGGGCTTGCCGATCAGAAGGTCGGCGGTTCGAATCCCCGCGACGGGGTGAGCTCCCGTTGCTCGGTCCCAGCTCCTGCCAACCTAGCAGTTCGAAAGCACGTCAAAGTGCAAGTAGATAAATAGGTACCACTACAGCGGGAAGGTAAACGGCGTTTCCGTGCGCTGCTCTGGTTCGCCAGAAGCGGCTTAGTCATTCTGGCCAAATGACCTGGAAGCTGTATGCCGGCTCCCTCGGCCAATAACGCGAGATGAGCGCCGCAACCCCAGAGTTGGTCACGACTGGACCTAATGGTCAGGGGTCCCTTTACCTTTACCTTTACCCTTGGGCTAAAGCCCTCTCCCCCCCATACCTTAGGGAATCTACAATCCACACAGGGGCGTAGGTGTGGGACGTAAAACTGCAGTACAACATTCCTACAGTGGACAGGTTAGGGAACTCTGCTAGAATACGGAACTTGCTAGCGCGAGTTAGGAAGGATACGATTAAATAATATATCCTCTCCTGCCTCCCTAATCATCCCCACAGTAGGAAGGAGGGTCGGTAGGGTCAAACCGCCCTGGGTGCTCTCGGGGTAAGCTGTGCCCTTCCCCCTTCGTTTGACAGCTGGGGGGAGGCTTGGGAGTCGCGGGCGTGTGGCGTGCCGAATGCCTGCCATGGGCGGCTCCCTCCGTCCCTGTGGGCGGCTCCCTCCGACCCCGGGTGCAGGAACCCGAGCAGCTATCCCGGGCCTGGGAGGGCACCCTCCACACCACGACCCCCGCAGGAGAGCACCCGCCCTGGGCAACGCGGGCATATGCTCCGCTGCTGAATCCACACACTGACTGGCAGTGGCTCTGCAGTGATCCAGAGGGGAGTGTTGCCCAGATCCACCCGGAGAATCCTTTATGGATTGAACCAAGAACCTCACTCATTCCAGGTGCTCCACCACTGAGCTGATGCCTGTGAGCTCAGAGCTGACATGGCACTGCAGCTTCCAATTCAAGCCTGGAGAGACATCCAAGGGCCAGGTAGAGAGGCCTGCGGGGGGGGGGCACACATGGCCCCATGTCTGTGTTCCCCAGTAATAGAATCATAGAGTTGGAAGAGACCACAAGGGCCATCCAGTCCAACCCCCTGCCAAGCAGGAAACACCGTGAAATATACTTGGAGTCGAGAGTGAATTTCATGCTCTTTATTCAGCTCATAGTCATCAAGGAGAAGAAGAGAAGAATGGCTCTTTCCCCCAAACCATCTGCTTATATACATTATTTACACAATGGGCTTTGCGTGATTGGCTACTTCAGGGCTACACCTGTGGGCCAATCAGGTTGTGGATTGACTTCTGCCTGCAGCCTGATTGGCTGCTCCTACAGGCCAATCAGGTTGCAGATTCACTTCTGCCAGCCGCCTGATTGGCTGCTCCTGCAGGCCAATCAGGTTGCGGATTCACTTCCACCTGGAGTTGGATTGGATAGCTCCTGCTGATTCTGAATCCTATTGTTCTAGGATTCAGCTCAGTACATAACACCCCATCAAAGCATTCTTGACATATGCCTGTCAAGCCTTGGCTTAAAGACCTCCAAAGAAGGAGACTCCACCACACTCCTTGGCAGCAAGTTCCACTGCCAAACAGCTCTTACTGTCAGGAAGTTCTTCCTAATGTTTAGGTGGAATCTTCTTTCTTGTAGTCCAAGAAACAACCTTTCTCCCTCCTCTATATGGCATCCTTTAATATATTTGAACATGGCTATCATATCACCCCTTAACCTTCTCTTCTCCAGGCTAAACATACCCAGCTCCATAAGCCGTTCCTCATAAGGCATCGTTTCCAGGCCTTTGACCATTTTGGTTGCCCTCTTCTGGACACGTTCCAGCTTGTCAGTATCCTTCTTGAACTGTGGTGCCCAGAACTGGACACAGTACTCCAGGTGAGGTCTGACCAGAGTAAGTAAGCAGTCCTGCCTGCCTGCCTGCCTTCCTTCCTTCCTTCCTTCCTTCCTTCCTTCCTTCCTTCCTTCCTTCCTTACTTACTTACTTACTTACTCACACACACACAGCTTCATCCTGACGGGGGAAATGTGGACTCCCTCCCGTTTGTTCATTCTTTCCAGGCTGTATGTAACCCCCAACTCCCTTGCAGTGTGAAAACTTAAATCAGATACAGCTCTGCCAAGCGAAAACCTTCCGGCGCCGCTTGTCATGCCATTTGAGCGCCGGCTGCTGATCTTGCATTTCTCGCCTCGGAAACAGATCAGAATCATCAGGGATCCCTCTCCCATCTTATCACCCCTTTGGGGCAGCTGTTGGTTATTTGCCTGCCGGGGGAGGGGGGGAGTTAGGTCCAGTCGCGGACGACTCTGGGGTTGCGGCGCTCATCTCGCTTTATTGGCCGAGGGAGCCGGCGTACAGCTTCCGGGTCATGTGACCAGCATGACTAAGCCGCTTCTGGCGAACCAGAGCAGTGCACAGAAATGCCGTTTACCTTTTTATATGTATATAAAAATTGAGTTAATAGATAAAATTGAAAGGAGATAATTAGAGAGGAAATTGTAATTAATTGGAAAATAATTAGTAGTATGTGAAAACTGTTCTATAAAGATTTTGAAATGGGGAACCAATGGGAGGGGAACCGGGGGAGTCTAAATGATATGATGTTGATATAAGACTATTAGATAATATATTTTTTTTTGCTTTTTTCACTGTGTGCTTGTTTTGTTTTGTTTTTTCTCATGTTTTTTTGCTGTTGTTGTTTTTTTCTTACTTTTTGTATTTTTGTATGGTTTTTTCTTTATGCGAAAATGAATAAAGATGATTTAAAAAAAAAAAATCAACACAAGTTGCTGCTTCGGCACGCAAGGACAACTATATCTTCTGATGTTTTTTGCTGCTGCTGTAGGAATGTGGTGAATATTCATCATTTACACCACTCCAAAAGAGATTAGAAGATTAAAATGGAAAGTCCATGCTCATAAATCTGACATTCTGCGAGTCTCGAGTGGCTGGGCTATCTTCACAAGCCTCCGTTGCGTGGACACCAGCAGAATGCAAAAGCTCCCTCTTGCAACGATCCTGTTATTATTATTATTATCTCTGAAGGAATGTGTAATGAAAGGGGGAGAAAGATACCCATCTCCTTTAAAGAGGGAAGAAGAAAAATAGATTATGATATCCAGTTGCGTTAACCAAAGGCCCAACATGTAACACACAGGAAATTAAAATCTCGCTGTCCTCAGTACTGGTTAGGCGACAGCTGAGCGAACAAGTCGCATTTGGGATTTGGTGATTTGAAGAAAGACATTGACGGGGACTCAGGGATGCTCAATGTGCAGCAGCAAAAGGGGTAGAAATCTGGAAGAGAAGATAGCCAAATGAAAAGAAAAACGTGTGTCCTAGTCTTTGGGAAGGGAAATACAGTGGTGCCTCGCAAGACAAAATTAATTCATTCCGCGAGTCATTTTGTATTGCGGAAATTTCGTCTTGCGGTTTTCCAATGTAAGCAAAGCAAAGCAAAAAAAAAGGCGAGTCAACAAGAAGATCGCAAAAGGCTTTCGTCTTGCGAGTTTTCCGTTGCGTGAGGCATTCGGCTTGCGAGGTACCACTGTACTTAAGAGGCCTCTCTGAAAGCATTCTGAAAGACAGCATCGCAGAAAAGCAACAGCTGAACAAACCTTCTGACAGTAAGAGCTATTCAATAGTGGGCTGGGCTTTCTTTTCTTTCTTCAACTTGCGCCAATTGTACAAAACCTAGCTACACAAGGAAGGTGGCAATCCTCGACACACCTGGCACTGAGTAAGGTAAAGGTAAAGAGACCCCTGACCATTAGGTCCAGTCGTGACCGACTCTGGGGTTGTGGCGCTCATCTCACTTTACTGGCCGAGGGAGCCGGCGTATAGCTTCCAGGTCATGTGTCCAGCATGGCAAAGCCGCTTCTGGTGAACCAGAGAAGCACACGGAAACAGCGTTTACCTTCCCACTGTAGCGGTTCCTATTTATCTACTTGCATTTTGACATGCTTTCGAACTGCTAGGTTGGCAGGAGCTGGGACCAAGCAATGGGAGCTCACCCCGTCACAGGGATTCGAACCGCCGACCTTCTGATCAGCAAGCCCTAGTCTCAGTGGTTTAACCCCCAGCGCCACCTGGGTCCACAGCGCCACCTGGGTCCTTCTGATCAGCAAGCCCTAGGCTCAGTGGTTTAACCCACAGCGCCACCTGGGTCACCTGGCGCTGAGTACACACTTAATTTTCAAAGCACACTCACCCTCTCAAAATAATAATAATGGGAACTGTAGTTTACCCTCCACAGAGCTACAGAGTGGCTGGGGAAAGCCAGCCAGATGGGCAGGGTATAAATATATTTATCATTATTATTACAATTTCCAGCGTTTTAAACAAATATAGGATTCTTGGTGGTGGTGAGGTTTTGCTTAAGGTTGTGGGGTATGCGCAGCCTGGAAGCAAGTCCCCTCGACCTAGCGGGGCTTATTTTTGAGTTACGTAACATGTACAGAATCGCACTGCCTGTCTCCTTTAGCAAAGGTCCTTTGCAGTGTTTGTTAAAAGCTTCCTGTTTGCTCGTTCTGGCCATTGTACTGCTTCACTGCTGGGGAACAGTAATGAATGGCCCCTGAATTAGGAACAACAACAACAACAACAACAACAACAACAACAACAACAACTTATTTATTTATACCCTGCCCATCTGGCTGGGTTTCCCCAGCCACTTTGGGCGGCTTCCAGCCAAATATTGATAACACGATACAGCATTAAACATTAAAAACTTCCCTAAACAGGGCTGCCTTCAGAGGTCTTCTAAAAGCATCCGTACCACCAATGGCTTCAAGTTACAAGAA
Source organism: Zootoca vivipara (assembly GCF_963506605.1). Lineage (NCBI taxonomy): Eukaryota > Metazoa > Chordata > Lepidosauria > Squamata > Lacertidae > Zootoca > Zootoca vivipara. Next base: position 54,865,401 of record NC_083287.1, on the reverse strand, counting down.
AGGAGATCAACGTCAGGAAGAACTTTTTGACAGTAAGAGCTGTTCGACGATGGAACGGTCTCCCTCGGGAGGTGGTGGACTCTTCTTCCCGGGAGGTTTTTAAGCAGAGGTTGGATGACTGCGTATTAGCTATTCTTCAGCTGTGACTCTTGCATTGCAGGGGGTTGGACTAGATGACCCTTGGTGTCCTTTCCAAGATATGTTTCAATGAAAAAGTTGCCACTCTTAATATTAAATGTTGAACTCTGCCATCAGAGCTCATTAACTCAGCAAGTAATTGCTCATTAATGCAGCAATTGCCCTAGGTGCAGCGACAGATTTGCATATAGGTTGAGGGGGCTGCAACCTCTTAAACTAAGGGGGGGTCTCAGCCTCTTGCCAAAAAGAGAGAGGCGTATTTCACTATCTGGGCCCTGTTGCTTAGTAACATGAAACACATGGTGTTTGAGTCTATGACTATATAACAGTTGCAGAAGTGCGTACTTACTGTTTAGTATTCAGCTATCTGCCTTTCATTATACTGTGTGTTTTGAGAACGAGTGAGGATTCTTTGATGTCATTCTGAATCACAATAATATTAGGGCTGCCTAATATTATCCGGGGGGGGGGGGGGATTTCCGAAATGTGGCACTTTTCCTGGATCTTCAGCAAGTAAACCCCCAAAACGAGGGTTTCCTTAATAAACACTTTGAGTTTGGGGGTTTGTTTGTTTTTTGAAATAATTTTTATTTTATTTTGGAAAGACAAAGTTATAACACTACCATATACATAACCATATATTGAGATTTCTCTGAATCTCCCGACTTCCTTCCTTGGGTCCAATTGTCAACGCCTTCAGCTACATACTGTTTCACAATCCATATATTGTATCTCTCCATATTTGTCCACAGTGTTTGGTACAATACAAGTCGAAACACACACACAAAAATCCTTCCAGTAGCACCTTAGAGACTAACTAAGTTTGTCATAGGTATGAGCTTTCGTGTGCATGCACACTTCTTCAGATAAAAGTGTTATAAAATCCTGCTAATGTTTTATCTGCTTACAGGGGTCTCCTAAATAAGTCGTAAATTTCCCCCATTCTTTATTGAAGTTTTCGTCTTCTCGGTTGCTGAGCTTTCTGGTCAGTTTTGCCATTTCGGCATAGTCCAACAGCTTGTCCATTTTGGTTGCCCTCTTCTGGACACATTCCGGCTTGTCAGTATCCTTCTTGAACTGTGGTGCCCAGAACTGGACACAGTACTCCAGGTGAGGTCTGACCAGAGCAGAATACAGTGGTACTATTACTTCCCTTGATCTAGATGCTATACTCCTATTGATGCAGCCCAGAATTGCATTGGCTTTTTTAACTGCTGCATCACACTACTGACTCATGTCAAGTTTGTGGTCTACCAAGACTCCTAGATCCTCCTTTTCACATGTACTGCTCTCAAGCCAGGTGTCTCCCATCCTGTATTTGTGCCTTTCAATTTTTTTGCCCAAGTGTAGTACTTTACATTTCTCCTTGTTGAAATTCTTCTTGTTTGCTTTGGCCCAGTTGTCTAATCTGTTAAGCCACCCCTCCCAATTTGGTGTCATCTGCAAACTTGCTGTAAGTCATGGGCCCCGCCTGCTAGCCTGCTCCCTAAAATATCACTGGTTTGCTCATTTTATATATAGGGTGCCAACATTCTGCATGGACTGGTTGCATGGCAACATGTGCAAATGGCCTTAGATACCTATTAGGTCCATAGATTAAAGGTAAAGGTAAAGGGACCCCTGACCATTAGGTCCAGTCGTGACCGACTCTGGGGTTGTGCGCTCATCTCGCATTATTGGCCGAGGGAGCCGGCGTATAGCTTCCAGGTCATGTGGCCAGCATGACAAAGCCGCTTCTGGCAAACCAGAGCAGCACATGGAAATGCCGTTTACCTTCCCGCTGTAGCGGTTCCTATTTATCTACTTGCATTTTGACGTGCTTTCGAACTGCTAGGTTGGCAGGAGCTGGGACCAAGCAATGGGAACTCACCCCGTCACAGGGATTTGAACCGCTGACCTTCTGATCAGCAAGCCCTAGGCTCAGTGGTTTAACCACAGCGCCACCTGGGTCCATAGATTACCATATAGCATATATTCAACACAAAGAGCAGCGGCAATTTGTTGTTGGCAAAGGACAGCTGGACATATCAAGGGCCCCGTTACCTTCAGTTAGCTTAGGACCTTATCAAACCTAAATCCGGCCCTGCATCCTGCCCTTATGATGACCCACAAGGAAGACATGTGGGCAACAGGTCTCTCCCCCACTTACCATTCCCAGCCACTGGCATTCATAGCCATCCATTCTCGGACAGTAGAGGGAGAATGTAGCCATCATGACTGGTAGCTATGGAGAGCTATGTTCTCTATAGATTTGTTGAGATCTCTTTTAAAGCCACACAAACCGGTGGCCGTCGCTACACCTTGAGGGAAGTGAATCCAATAATTTAATTCAGATAAGAGGAGCACGCCACCTGGATCAGACCAAAGGCCAGCTGATCTAGAATCCTTCTCTCACAGTGACCAACCTAATTCCCCAATGGGAAAGTCCCCTTGGTGACCCAAGTCAGTGTTTGACCTCTCCACAATATGGAGCCAATCCTGTTTCTAACGTTTTTAGAGGGGAAGGTTCTCGCTGTTTTCTAAAGCATGAACTGCCTCCTCCTCACCCCTGTTACAGGGTCATTTGCCTTGCTTGGCTAATCCCCAAGACTTACTTTGAACCCAAGAGCAAGTTTCTCCACGCAGTCATAAATCAAAGCCTGCCATCTTGCTTGGAAAACACAGGCCAAAGGTCCCCCCACTATCATCTTCCCGGGGCTCATTTATTACACTGGACTTCAGACATCCAGTTAACTTGCAGAGACTTTATTTTTTCCTCTCTCCCTGATGGCCAGGTGACTACAGGTTGAGAACCTTCCCATTTAATGGGCAGGAAAGGCAAGGCGAAGAGGCTCCAAACCATCACCGAGAGCCCCAAGCTGTATATTCTGAAGATCCATGTATCAGAACTTCCTGGCGTTGTACCACTTCAGAATGAGGAGGTGTGTGTGTGTGGGGGGGATTAATTGTGTGGCTGAACGTTCTCCCATGTTAAAGAGCGTGGGTAGGCAAACTAAGGCCCGAGGGCCAGATGTGGCCCAATCGCCTTCTCAATCTGGCCCGCGGACGGTCCGGGAATCAGCGTGTTTTTACATGAGTAGAATGTGTGCCTTTAAAATCATAGAATCATAGAGTTGGAAGAGACCACAAGGGCCATCCAGTCCAACCCCCTGCCAAGCAGGAAACACCATCAAAGCATTCTTGACATATGACTGTCAAGCCTCTGCTTAAAGACCTCCAAAGAAGGAGACTCCACCACACTTCTTGGCAGCAAATTACACTGTCAAACAGCTCTTACTGTCAGGAAGTTCTTCCTAATGTTTAGGTGGAATCTTCTTTCTTGTAGTTTAAATCCATTGCTCCGTGTCCGCTTCTCTGGAGCAGCAGAAAACAACCGTTCACCCTCCTCTATGTGACGCCCTTTTATATATTTGAACATGGCTATCATATCACCCCTTAACCTTCTCTTCTCCAGGCTAAACATACCCAGCTCCCTAAAGCGTTCCTCATAAGGCATTGTTTCCAGGCCTTTGACCATTTTGGTTGCCCTCCTCTGGACACATTCCAGCTTGTCAGTATCCTTCTTGAACTGTGGTGCCCAGAACTGGACACAGTATTCCAGATGAGGTCTGACCAGAGCGGAATACAGTGGTACTATTACTTCCCTTGATCTAGATGCTATACTCCTCTTGATGCAGCCCAGAATTGCATTGGCTTTTTTAGCTGCTGCATCACACTGTTGACTCATGTCAAGTTTGTGGTCTACCAAGACTCCTAGATCCTTTTAACATGTATTTAAAATGCATCTCTGGGTTATTTGTGGGGCATAGGAATTCATTCATCCCCCCCCAAAAGTAGCCTGGCCCCCACAAGGTCTGAGGGACAGTGGACCGGCCCCCTGCTGAAGAAGTTTGCTGACCCCTGGTAACCTCTGGTTTGCTAGTAAAATTGAATGGCTGTGTCGTGAAATGATGCATGTCTAAAAAGTGTGTCACCGACATGAAAAGTTTGGAAAGCTCTGATCTAGACTGACCCCCCCTCCCCAGAAACTGATGTGATGTCCTCCTCTGGGCTGATGTGGTGTCCTCCTCTGGGCTTTAATTGAACCATGGGCACCCAGGAGAGCTGAGGAATGGAAGCCACTAGTGAAATAATTGGGAGAATGAAAGAAAGGGCAGTCACATACTTCAAAAGTGTCTCAGAAAACCTGCAACCTGCACCCGTGAAATTTGAACTGATTTCTTCTTTCCCCTTGGATAATTTCCAAAGGCATTTTCTTTTCTTGTTAACTGCTGACCCATCACTTTGAAAACGCGCGATAAGTCTTCAGCATTAAAATAATCTGCACCACGCTGACTGCCCCCCCTCCTCTTCTTTCCCTGCTGGTAAGCAGGCTGCCATCCAACTGGTGAGAGGTGAGTGCCTTCGTCCCACCGTGGCGTCTGCAAGTGACGTCAGACACTCCGTCCCCTCCCATGCTTCCTCCAGCAGTTTATTTTTTTCCCCATTAAGAAATTGGGGGGAAAGTTAAGAAAGGACTCTTTGTAATGCGATCTTTGGAACAAGCTGTAACCGAGAGCTGAGAACATGTGGAGAACCCGTCTGATCCAGCGTACTGTTCTCACAGTGGCCAACCACATGCCTCTGGGAATCCTGCAAGCAGGACTTTGCTCCCACCGAAGGCAGTGATGGTCCCCAATCTAGATGGCTTTCAGAGAGAATTGGACAAATTCACCGACGAGAAGGTTTTTGATGGCTACGAGCCATGAGGGCTCTGCTCTGCTTCCCAGGTCGGAGGCAGCAATATTCTGAACTTGACAGGAGGCGGGCAGGTGTGGAGGATTCCCTGGTCCTGAATGGGGTAACTGTGCCCCTGAAGGGCCAGGTGCGCAGCTTGGGAGTCATTTTGGACTCACAGCTGTCCATGGAGGTGCAGGTCAATTCTGTGTCCAGGGCAGCTGTCTATCAGCTGCATCTGGTACGCAGGCTGAGACCCTACCTGCCTGCAGACTGTCTAGCAAGAGTGGTGCATGCTCTAGTTATCTCCCGCTTGGACTACTGCAATGCGCTCTACGTGGGGCTACCCTTGAAGGTGACTCGGAAACCACAACTAATCCAGAATGTGGCAGCCAGACTGGTGACTGGGAGCGGCCGCTGAGACGACATAACACCAGTCCTGAAAGATCTACATTGGCTCCCAGTACGTTTCCGAGCACAGTTCAAAGTGTTGGTGCTGACCTTTAAAGCCCTAAATGGCCTCGGTCCAGTATACCTGAAGGAGCGTCTCCACCTCCATCATTCAGCCCGGACACTGAGGTCCAATACCGAGGGCCTTCTGGCAGTTCCCTCGTTGCGAGATGCCAAGTTGCAGGGAACCAGGCAGAGGGCCTTCTCGGTGGTGGCGCCCGCCCTGTGGAACGCCCTCCCAACAGATGTCAAAGAGGAAAACAACTACCAGACTTTTAGAAGACATCTGAAGGCAGCCCTGTTCAGGGAGGATTTTAATGTTTAATAGATTATTATGTTTTATTTTTCTGTTGGAAGCCGCCCAGAGTGGCTGGGGAAACCCAGCCAGATGGGCGGGGTGTGTGTGTGTGTGTGTGTGTGTGTGTGTATATATATATATATATATATATATATATATATATATATATATATATATATATATAAAATAATAATAAATTTTTATTTATACCCCGCCCTCCCCAGTCAAAAACCGGGCTCAGGGCGGCTGACACCAACAGAACCACAATAAAACATAAAAACAATTAATTAAAATACAGATTAAAATACAGTATTAAAATTTAACGTGCAGCCTCATTTCAAGTAGGCCATAAATCCAAGCCATGAGGGAGAAAAACACAGGGGTCAGGCTGAGTCTAACCCAAAGGCCAGGCGGAACAGCTCTGTCTTGCAGGCCCTGCGGAAAGATGACAAATCCCGCAGGGCCCTGGTCTCCTGGGAAAGAGCGTTCCACCAGGTTGGGGCCAGTACTGAAAAGGCCCTGGCTCTAGTAGAGGCCAATCTAGCCATCTTATGACTCGGGATCTCCAGAATATTATTGTTTGTGGACCTTAAGGAAGCGTATATAGGAAGCGTAATTCTGGTGGTCAGCAAAAGAGGTTTAAAGACTGTCTCGAGCTGTTCGGCAGTGGAATTTGCTGCCAAGGAGTGTGGTGGAGTCTCCTTCTTTGGAGGTCTTTAAGCAGAGGCCTGACAGGCATATGTCAAGAATGCTTTGATGGTGTTTCCTGCTTGGCAGGAGGTTGGACTGGATGGCCCTTGTAGTCTCTTCCAACTCTGTGATTCTAGGATTCAAGCCAAATCTTTAAAAAATGTAGTATAAACACCAACAATTGGGAAGCCCTGGCCTGCCAGCGCTCCAGTTGGAGAACAGCCTTTACCAAAGGTGTCAGGGGCTTTGAAGACACTCGAACTCAGGACGCAAAGGAGAAACGTGCTAAGAGGAAGGCACGCTTGGCAAATCCACACTGTGATCAACTCCTGCCCAGAAACCAATGTCCCCACTGTGGAAGGATGTGTGGATCCAGAATTGACCTCCGCAGTCACTTGCGGACCCATTGTTAAAACCGTGTTTATGGAAGACAATCTTACTCCGCTATGAGGGATCGAGAAGCTTCTGAATGCCAGTTTCTGGAAAGCACAGGAGGGAAGACGGCTTGGATCCTGTACTTGCAGGTTTCCTACAGGCCCCCATGAGATCAGGATGCTGGTCTAGATGGGCCACTGGCCTGATCCAGCGAACTCTCTTAATGTTCTTATGTAGGGGAAAGAAAGACACTTGGCAGAGGAACTTGACTGTTCAAATCAGATGTTCTAATTTTATCCTATCCTTCCCTGGTTTTTTTCTTCTTCTTCTTCCTTTTTTTCTTTTTATACCCTGCTCCAAAAGAGGAGCTTTGTGTTTGCGAACTCTGTCACACCATGATTATAGCTTTTCTGTCCTGGGAAAACAAACTGATTTTATTTAAGCTGCGCATGAGATGCGAGGAGCACAATCTCCCTTTCAGAACAGCAGGAGTCGGGATAAACAGAGCCCTAATTGCGCAAAAGAAGGGATATATATTCGCCCGCTTCTAATTTTGGTGCATGCGGGTGAGGGCAAACACTGGCTGCGCTAAGAAGAGGTTTTTAATTTGTGCCGGTTGTATATGTGTTAGTGGGGTGATGTCAAGCTGGAGAGTTTTAGCCGCGGTAGGTAACTGGAACCTCTGTGTTTAGAACTCCCGAATACCTGGAGGTCTGGACAAAATAGGATACAGCTGTTGCCTTCATGTTCTGCTTGCAAACTTCCTGCAAGCACTGTTAGAATGGTAGACCAGGACAAACTTATCTAGCTATCAGCTCTCCTTCACCTTAGGTCCCAGCGGGGCAGGTTGCAGCATTAAAACGCAATAGAAAAACTATTTTAAACAACTTACAATCACAAAAATAAGACATCCCGCACAGCTGTCCTGTTTCAAGCAGAACACGCTGGATTGAAAGAAGCCACCCCGACCTCTGATCCCTATCCCAGATATCGCATTTTGGCTCCCACACTCTGGAAACGCCAGAATGTGGGATCAAAAGATGGACTTTTTTCATTCCACGCTGTGGCATGAGTCAATTGGCTCACACCAGAGTGTGGGACTGAGAATAGAAGTGAAAACCTATCTTGTCTCTGCCCGTTGCTACTCTTGGTGCTGATCTTGAAAGCCCTCAACGGCCTCGGCCCAGTATACCTGAAGGAGCGTCTCCACCCCCACCGTTCAGCCCGGACACTGAGGTCCAGCTCCAAGGGCTTTCTGGCGGTTCCCTCCCTGCAAGAAGTGAGGTTGCAGGGAACCAGGCAGAGGGCCTTCTTGGTGGTGGCACTTGCCCTGTGGAATGCCCTCCCATCAGATGCTAAGGAAATAAACAACTGTCTGACTTTTAGAAGACAACAGAAGGCAACCCTGTTTAGGGAAGATTTTAATGGTTTTTATAGTGTTTTTAATACAGTGGTACCCCTACTTACGAATGTTTCTACTTACGAATGGAGCTCCGTCCGCCATCTTGGATGCGGTTTAGATAGGATTTTTTCTACTTACGAATTTTTAGATAGGTTTTTTTTCTCCCAATGCATTCCTATGGGATTCGACTTACAATTTTTTTCGACTTACGAATGTGCGTTCAGAACGCATTAAATTCGTAAGTAGAGGTACCACTGTATTCTGTTGGGAGCTGCCGAGAACGGCTGGGGAAATTTATAAGTAATAAATTATTATTATTATTATTATTATTATTATTATTATTATCTTCTTCTTCTTCTTCTTCTTCTTCTTCTTCTTCTTCTTCTTCTTCTTCTTCTTCTTCTTCTTCCTCTTCCTCTTCCTCTTCCTCTTCTTCTTCTCCTCCTCCTCCTTCCATCGCAGCACTTCCAGAAGCTGTCTTCCAGAGATACCTCTGTGATGCCGACAGCAGCAAAGGAGGAGGAGGAGGAGGAGAAGAAGAAGAAGAGTTTGGATTTGGTATCCCGCTTTATCACTACCCGAAGGAGTCTCAAAGCGGCCAACAATCTCCTTTCCCCTCCTCCCCCACAACAGAAACCCTGTGAGGTGGGTGGGGCTGAGAGACTTCAGAGAAGTGTGACTAGCCCAAGGTCACCCAGTAGCTACATGTGGAGGCGCAGAGACGCGAACCCGGTTCCCCAGATTACGAGTCTACTGCTCTTAACCACTACACCACACTGGAGGCGAAGGCAACAAGTGGGTGGGGAGGGAGGGAGGGAGGGTGAGCCAAGGAGCACAGAGATGGCGGGGGCAGGGGTTTGCCAAAATTGGGCAGGTGTGTGGATAAAGGAGCATAGAGATGGGGGAGGCAAGATGTGGGCTTGCCCCGTAATTTTGCCCTCCCAGAATTTTGGAACATATGATCAGGTAGGTCCTAAAAACATGCGACTCAGGTGTCAAAAGCCATTTCAAAGAGGTACTATGTCTTCATCGTTCACTGTGCAACGAAGATGCCAGGCCCATTGATGTGGGGAAGAAACCACCCTCCACAAACCTCCAAGGGCTCCACAAACCAAGAGGGCCCCCTCTGCGAATCTCAGCTCCCAAGAGATGATGAAGACTGGACACAGTACTCCAGGTGAGGTCTGACCAGAGCAGAGTATAGTACCACTGTATTCTGCTCTGGTCAGACCTCACCTGGAGTACTGTGTCCAATTCTGGGCACCACAGTTCAAGAAGGATACTGACAAGCTGGAACGTGTCCAGAGGAGGGCAACCAAAATGGTCAAAGGCCTGGAAACAATGCCTTATGAGGAACGGCTTAGGGAGCTGGGTATGTTTAGCATGGAAAGAGAAGGTTAAGGGGTGATATGATAGCCATGTTCAAATGTATAAAAGGATGTCATATAGAGGAGGGAGAAAGGTTGTTTTCTGCTGCTCCAGAGAAGCGGACACGGAGCAATGGATTCAAACTTCAAGAAAGAAGATTCCACCTAAACATTAGGAAGAACTTCCTGACAGTAAGAGCTGTTCGGCAGTGGAATTTGCTACCAAGGAGTGTGGTGGAGTCTCCTTCTTTGGAGGTCTTTAAGCAGAGGCTTGACAGGCATATGTCAAGAATGCTTTGATGGTGTTTCCTGCTTGGCAGGGGGTTGGACTGGATGGCCCTTGTGGTCTCTTCCAACTCTATGATTCTATGATTCTAAGAGGTTACTGTAGGGAATGAGGAGGTCTTTCAGATATTTGGGGTCTGAGCTGTTTCAACATCAACGGGAGCACCTTGAATTGGGCCCGGAAAGGAACGGCCAACCAGTGAGGCTGTTTTGAAACAGGGCTCATATGTGATCCAAATGGAGCATCTGCCAGTAATTTGGCTGCTATACTACTACTACTACTACTACTACTACCATACTACTAATTTATACCCTGCCCATCTGGCTGGGTTTCCCCAGCCACACTGGGCGGCTCCCAACAGACTATTAAAAACACGATAAAAAAAAATCAAACATTAAAAACTTCCCTAAACAGGGTTGCCTTCAGATGTCTTCTAAAAGTCAGACAGTTGTTTATTTCCTTGGCATCTGATGGGAGGGCGCCACTACCGAGAAGGCCCTGATCTGGGAAGGTGGGTCTAGCTGGAAGTCACATCTAAACAGAACCCTTATAGCCAGAAGTTGCGTACCCCAAGCTATTTGACATTGGGGATAAAGATCAAGGGGTACTGTAAGAAGCCAGAGGTATCTGGATAGCAATTCTTGGAAGATCTCCGGCTGGACCAGAAGGCTCTTGACGTCGTCTTTCCAGCCCTACCTGAAGACCTTTTGCTTGGTCTCTCGCCGAACAAGGTCTAGCTGTTTTCCTGCAACTAGCAAGGTGTTACAGTTGAGCAAATCTGATCATTAGTTACAGAAGTGACTTATTCCCAGAGGACAATTCCCTCCCCTATTTTTAAACAATAATTAATCGGGCAGAATTGGAGCGGCGGCGGGGGGGGGGGGGGGAGAGCACAGCTTCCCTTCTATCTCACCCTGACCACTTTATTGCTTTGCACTTGCAAGATCCCACTTCAAAGGCAGATTCCAAAGTCTTGTGTGAAATGGAGATTGCTTCTTGATGTCTGAAATTATTATTGCTTTGACCTTTCTGCTATCCCTTTCTGCTGACAGACAGACTCCTCCTTCAGCTACAGTATTTGCACCGCAGCAGTCATTCCGCCGAGTGAGAGAGCACAAGAAATCTGCAGCTTAAGATCCAACGTATCTTTAAAGTACATAAGGAGATTGGCTTTCCAGCAAAGGAGTCCAAATTACAAGAATTAATAATAGAAAATGATTAAAAAAAACCATTGGGGAGGACGTACAAATTTCTATTGGAGCAGGAATTAAAAGATGAGCTAACCAAAGATGTCATGATAAAATGGGCTACAGATGTGGGCAAAACGATTACCATAAACCAGTGGGAGAAATTGTGGAAAACCGACCTAAATTTCACGGCGTGTATGACAGTCAGAGAAAACATATTAAAAATGTTCCACAGATGGTATGTAACCCCAGAAAGGATTGCAAAATTCTATAAATCAGGAGAAGGAAAATGCTGGAAATGCCAAAAGGAAATTGGAAATTTCTATCATTGCTGGTGGACATGCCCCAAAGTAGCCGATTTTTGGAATAAGATATATGACAAAATGAAAAGATGATGAAATGTACATTCGAGAAAAGTCCTGAAATTCTTTTATTAAGTCTGATCCCATCCAATATACCAAAGGATAGAGTAAATATCTTACTCTACGCAAGTGCAGCTGCCAGGATTCTAATTGCAGCAAACTGGAAAGGAGATAGATTACCAACGGTTCAAGAGTGGCAGGAAAAATTAATAGATTATTTGAGGATGGCGAAACTAACGGCTATAATCAGAAATGTATCTAGGCAAAAAATTATGGAAGAATGGGAATATGTCCAAGATTACCTGGAGAAAGAAAATTTAGAAAACAATTTATTGATGTGCTTAGAATAAAAACATAAGAGGAGAAAACATAATAATAGATAATGGAGAGATCTGTAAATAAGTAAAGTAGGAGATATAGCAATGGTCAAAGAACACATAAAGGGAAGCGTGCTGTAAATAATAGGAAGTAATTCCCCCCCCCTTTTTCCTCTCTTCTTCTCTTCTTCTCTCCCCCCCTTCTTTGTGATGTTGTTGATTCATTTATGTATGCTTTTTTTAACCAATTTTGGTGTAAATGTTTTTTGATACTATGTAAATGTGGTATTTCTTTTGATATTTCTTTGGCTTTTTACTAAATTACTTTTTTGTATCTTTTTAAAATTATCTGAATAAAGAATTTTAAAATTAAAAAAAAATAAAAAAAGAAAATAAATCTGCAGCTTAAGAAATAGGGCCTGGGTTTGTCCCCTCCCCCTCTTCTGTTCCAATCCCTTTTTTTCCTTTTGTGTCCTGTCTTTTCAGATTGTAAGCCTGAGGATTAGACTAATTCATAGAGGAGAGGGCTAGCGATGGCTGCTAGCCAGGATGGCTGTTAAACCATTCAACGTTTCTCCGATGAAAATAGGGACACCCCCTTCTGCATCCGGAAGCTTCTCTCGTGTTTGATCTCCTGCACACATAGACATTGTATACACATCGACATCGATCACCTTGCGCCAACGGCAACCTCTCCGCCTCACCTACCTCGCAGGATTGTTGCAAAGAAAAAAATGTGCAAGGGAAGGGGTCATGCGCGACACCTTCCACAGATAAATGGAATGGAATAAAATTGTAGTTGTAAACTGGCTTGAGTCCCTGTCAGGAAAGAGGTGGGAAGAAATAATAATAATCATAGAATCATAGAATCGTAGGGTTGGAAGAGACCACAAGGGCCATCCAGTCCAACCCCCTGCTGAGCAGGAAACACCATCAAAGCATTCTTGACATATGCCTGTCAAGCCTCTGCTTAAAGACCTCTAAAGAAGGAGACTCCACCACACTCCTTGGCAGCAAATTCCACTGCCGAACAGCTCTTACTGTCAGGAATAATAATAATAATAATAATAATAATAATAATAATAATAATAGAAACTCTGAGAATGATCAGGCACATATCAGAGAGTAAATCCTATTGAACTCAGTGGGAAATTACTTCTGAGTAAAAATGCTTCGAATTGCAGTGTAAGGCTGCCCGTCTTGACCCATTTACCTGGGAGTAAGCTCCATTGAATGGGATGCGGGTGGTACTGTGGGTTAAACCACAGAGCCTAGGGCTTGCCGATCAGCAGGTCGGCGGTTCGAATCCCTGCGACGGGGTGAGCTCCCATTGCTCGGTCCCAGCTCCTGCCAACCTAGCAGTTCGAAAGCACGTCAAAGTGCAAGTAGATAAATAGGTACTGCTCTGGCGGGAAGGTAAACGGCGTTTCCGTGTGCTGCTCTGGCTCACCAGAAGCGGCTTTGTCATGCTGGCCACATCTGGAAGCTGTACACCAGCTCCCTCGGCCAATAATGCGAGATGAGCGCTGCAACCCCAGAGTCGGTCACGACTGGACCTAATAGTCAGGGGTCCCTTTACCTTTACCTTCAAGCTCCATTGAATGCAGTGGAATTCTAGCAGAAAAGACTATTTATGTACACGACCATGGCTGTGCAATTGCTACTAGCCCAGAGATGGAAAGAAGAAAAAGTGACCGGAAGAATCAGAAATCAGGAAGACCAAAACTTTGTTTTGATAATTATATTACAAGTGCCAATCCAATCCTGCTATCGTTTTTAAGAATTTTTTTAGCTGAGAAGGCTTCTAATGGTGATATCACCATTTGAAAACCTCTGTCTTCAGAAATGGCTGGCTGCGGAACCAATGCAATGAAAGAATTTGAGGTGGGTCGGTTACATTTCCCTTCAAAAATAGAGGAAGGGCTTCAGAGGCCAGCTCCACCATTTCCTTCCTTGGGTGCAGGTATTTTGTTTTCAGTAGAAAAAGGACCCCGTTTTTGGCATCTAGACCCCCATCCCTTTGAATTGTTCTCTGGGATGTGGAGGGGAGGAAAAAGGAGAACCTGGACATTCTGATAGCATCTCAGCCTGACCTTCTGGAATCGACATTCTGGGATCAAATCAGAAACTGGGGTGGCATCTGTAATTCCGGGGCTGTCCCCAGAAAATAGAGACCCTGGAGGGAATGAGCTCTGCTCTGCCTCCACGGATGGAGGCCATAATACATCTAGATGCCAGTTGCTGGAAGACACAGGAAGGGAGAGGGCTCTTGTGTTCGAATCCTGCTTGCTGGTTTCCCACAGACATTTGGTTGGCCTCTGTGAGAACAGGATGCTGGACTAGATGAGCCATTGGCCTGATCCAGCAGGGCTGGCGGTTGCTGTTTATTCTTGGACCACAATTTTGTCCATCGATTGTGCTCGAAAGGAACATCTGCTTGGACATAATGGCAATGGGGTTTAGAAGGAAAAAGCCATGAAGGGTGAGATTTGCATAACACAACTGGGAGATGTATAGGGCAAAAGGTGCAAGGCATTCCTTCACCTCCTGCAGAAAACAAATCTTGCTTGTCAACTGGTGGGAGGCCGTTTCTGATATGTGTGTGTGTGTGTGTGTGTGTGTGTGTGCGCGCGCGCGCGCGCTACAGTAGCATTATATGATTCCAGAAGGTCAGGCTGAGATGCTACCAGGGCAATAAAAATGCCCTTATCTGAGAAATGTATGCCATGGAACAATTGATTATCTGCCTTGGTAATAGCTGGGCTCAGACGGGAAGGCAGACGGTGTCAGAGAGATGTCCTCCACTTACCTCCAAGGAGGCTCTGGCTGGCTGCTTTTGCAAACACCACCCACCAACCCTGGGCATTTTCTTCCAGATCGAGCACCTGCTTGAGTAGAACCCCCCCCTGCCTGAGAACCTGTGCTTTCATTTATAAAGGCGGGGGATGTTTCTAGTCCTTAAGAGAGGAAGTTGAACTTGGAAATGATATGGGTATAAATGGTGAGTTCTCGGTAGCTGGAGCCATCAGATAAGGTTCCCACTGGCTGATGGCGGGTCAGAGTTTAGTGTCCTCTCTTAGAAAGGCCGTGTGCAGAAAATAACGCGATTGTGTCTCTTAATCTGACAGCAAACGCATGGAGTAGAAAGCTATCAGCTATTCTCCACAACCATGTAGGTTTTCAAAGGTTAAGAACAGTACACACACACACACACACACACACACACACACACACACACACACTCTGAACTGATGTCAGGAACTTGTTGGGAGACTGTGGAGTTATTTCAGTCCAGGTAAAGGTAAAAAAGTGTGGCCTATCGCTCAACGTCCTAAAAACCAAAGTGCTGCACCAACAAGTACAAAATATCCCCTCTGCAGCACCACAATTCCAACTCAAGGGTGTAACGTTAGAAAATGTTGATCACTTCTCCTACCTGGGCAGTTAATCTTTCCATAAGGGCCAACATTGATGCCGAAATCCAGCATCGCCTGAGCTCTGCGAGTGCGGCTTTCTCCCGATTGAAGTGCAGAGTGTTTGAGGACTGGGACATTTGCATGGAAACCAAAAGGCTTGTTTACAAAGCTATTGGACTACCAACCTTACTGTGTGCTTGTGAAACATGTACCATAAATGCCATCTCCAACTCCAGTGCCATCAATTGTGTCTCTGAAAATTTTTACACATCACTTGGGAAGACAGGCGAACTAATACCAGTGTACTGGAAGAAGCAAAGATCACCAATGTGGAAGCAATGATTCTTCAACATCAACTTCGTTGGACTGGTCGTGTTGTGCGGATGCCTGATGATCGTCTTCCAAAGCAACTACTTATTCCGAACTTAAAAATGGAAAGCGTAATGCTGGTGGTCAACAAAAGAGGTTTAAAGACTGTCTCAAGCCAAAACTAAAAAAATGTAGTATAAACACCAACAATTGGGAACCACTGGCCTGTGAGTGCTCCAGTTGGAGAACAGACTTTACTGAAGGCGTCATGGGCTTTGAAGACACTCGAACTCAGGATGCAAGGGAGAAACATGCTAAGAGGAAGGCACGCTTGGCAAATCCACACCATGATCAAGCCTGGAAACCAATGTCCCCACTGTGGAAGGACGTGTGGATCCAGAATTGGCCTCCACAGTCACTTATGGACTCATTGTTAAAACTATGTTTATGGAAGACAATCTTACTCGGCTACGAGTGATTGCCAAAGAAGAAGAAGAAAGAAGATTTCAGTCCAAGCTATGATCTCTTTGTCCAATCCCTGTTGGCAACATAGCGGCAGCGAACTGTCTTCAAAGGCAGCTCCACATAAAGGACATTGTAGTAATTGAAGGAGCGTCTCCACTTCCATCATTCTGCCCGGACACTGAGGTCCAGCTCCGAGGGCCTTCTGGCGATTCCCTCGTTGCGAGAAGCCAAGTTGCAGGGAACTAGGCAGAAGGCCTTCTCGGTGGTGGCGCCCGCCCTGTGGAACGCCCTCCCACCAGATGTCAAAGAGAAAAACAACTACCAGCCCTGTTCAGGGAGGCTTTTAATGTTTAATAGATTATTGTTTTTTATTCTTCTGTTGGAGGCCACCCAGAGTGGCTGGGGAGACCCGGCCAGATGGGCGGCGTATAAATAATAATAATATATTATTATTATTATTATTATTATTATTATTATTATTATTATCCAGCCTCAAAGTTAACAGGACATGGCTATAAAGTCTTATTGACCCAGGACAGAGTTATTGGCAAATCCGAGGGAACTTGCTTGGTCAGGACTTTGGATGAGTTGCCAGGAGAGGTTCACTAAGAGCCTGCAAGCTGATGGGAGATGTAGTTCAAAACATTTCCATCTTGGCTGTGAGTCCTGGAAGATCTTTCCCCTGCACTTCAGACCTTTTCCCACCTGGCTGTTCCGGCCGGCTATTCTTATATATGAAAAAGATAAAAGATAAAGGAACCCTGGACGGTTACCGTAAGTCCAGTCAAAGGCGACTATGGGGTTGGTGGCACTCATCTCACTTTACAGGCGGAGGGAGCCGGCGTTTGTCCACAGACAGCTTTCCGGGCCATGTGGCCAGCAGGACTAAACCGCTACTGGCGAAACAGAACACCGTGACGGAAACCAGAGTGCACGGAAACGCCGTTTACCTTCCTGGCACAGCGGTGCCTATTTACATGCCTGCCAAGTTGCTGTCAGAGAAATAAGGGACCGGGCAGGAAATAGCAGACCGGAAGTAGCACTGCAGCCATTTTGGAACTGGGCAGAGCAGCATCAAAAGTCCCTTCTGAGCATGCTCCGCCCAGTTCCAAAATGGCCCCCGCGCCAGAATAAACCAGGGGAAAACAAAAAAAATCTGTTTTTTCAGCTAGGAACAGCCGGAAAAACGGGGATTTCCTGGGGAAAACGGGAGACTTGGCAGCTATGCCTATTTATTTACTTGCGCTGGCCTGCTTTCGAACTGCTAGGTTGGTAGGAGCTGTGACAGAGCAACGGGAGCTCACCCCGTCACGGGGATTTGAACTGCCGACCTTCCGATTGGCAAGCCCAAGAGGCTCAGTTGTTTAGAGCCTTAGACCACAGTGCCACCCGCATCCTATGTTCTTATATATCTATATCCATATATGAATGTAACCTGGGTATGTTCCTTCCTCTCTTATGTTCTACAAAACCGCTTGACCGATAGCGTTGGAATTTGGACTCAAAGTCAAATGTGACTGTGAGAGTGTCCTCAGACCATTTTCAAACACAGATGTGTCAGCTACGCCAGGTAAACCCCCCAAAAAACCATGTTCCAGAACTCACAAATCACCCGCAAGTGCATGCTGGGAGCACAGGAGAGATTGCAACACAGTGCCCTCTAGCGACGGCTACACTGGTACTACACCTAGGAAACCTACCCTCTCCACAGGCTCGGCTTTGCAGACTAGACCGCTTTCCAGACTAGGCCAAGTGGAGGTAGGGCCTTGCCTGGGCGGAGTCTGAAGTGGGACTCTGAGGTTCCATTTAACAAACTGAGCCAGCGCAACGCGTGGCAGGGCCATATATAAAACCATATATCCTAAAGGTTCCCCACAGGCTCCACGGACCTTCATTCTATGGAAACCAAACTCTGGGCAAATGCTGGAACACCCCCCCCCCCCTAATCTCTCACCACTCAGAGATTGGGCTGGCATGTAACAATACAATACCGTATGTCCCCAACCGAATAGCTGATATTTTGCTACAAATTGCCTTTCTTGTTAGAAAACACTTGGCTGCAATTCAAAAACAACCCATTTTCTGTTTGCAGAGTGCACTTGGATCAACTGGCCGGGGGCTTTATCTTCCTCTTCGGGCTTTCTGAACAAAATCTATGTTTTTACAGAGCTGGGAGACTTTGTGCAATGTCAGTTTCAGGTCAGGCTTTATGGTGCTGGAGCTGTAAACACATCTAAGGCAGACCAAGAGATACAGCCTTAACTTCCACGCTCGGCTTCCTGATGAGCGTTGGGGCAAAGTTTATGAGAAAGAAGCTGGACCTCGGAGGGAAGCCACGTTTTGGTAGCTAGTGCGCTTTGGCTCCATAACAGACATTTATATCCAGCACGTTCTTGGAGAATTGATTTACCTTTTCATTCACCACCCACCTCATTAACTCAAAAAGATCTGCAGCAAATGTTTGCCTGTTTGTTTGTCATCATTCGGCCTCTTCCTCCCTGGGTTGGCTGTCACGGCCGGAAGACAGCCTTCGTCAACCTTGTTCCCTTCAGATATTTCCGATGTCAGCTAGGGAGTGGGGAGAAACCGGTCTCAGTTCGCATTTGCAATTCCCAAAGGAAGAAAACTGCAGCCATCTTTCCAAATTCTCAGTTCTCCAGTGTTTGCAATCAGTGCTGGATTTACGTATAAGCTAAACAAGCTATTGCTTCGGGCTTCACTCTCTTGCCCCCCCCCCAAAAAAACTTAAAGAAAAAAACACCTGGATGTACATTACCAAAATATAAGATAAAAAACAAATAAAATTAAACCTACATACAGCAACAGTGTTTTGTGTTGTGTAGGCTCCTAGGATGTAAGTCATGGGCCCCGCCTGCTAGCCTGCTCCCTAAAATATCCCTGGTTTGCTCCTTTCTGTCATAGCTGCTAAGTACCCCGTTTTCCCCGGGAAACCCCCGTTTTTACTTACCTTTTCCCGGTGGCCCCCCGTATCACTTCGTCTCCTGTTTTTCTCCGTAATTTTCTCCTGCCGGCGGCCATTTTTTTTCTTTCCGATTTGCCCTTCTATGGGCACAAAAAATGGCCGCCGCCAGCTTCAAAAGTCGCATCTACGCATGTCCGGAAGTGCATAGACGCAACTTCCGGTGTTGGCGGCGGCCATTTTTGGTGCCCATAGATGGGCGGAGCCACACCGGAAGTTGCGTCGGCACACTTCCTGACATGCGTACAACTGACTTTCGAAGCCGGCGGCGGCCATTTTGGGTGCCCATAGAAGGGCAAAGCGACACCAGAAGTTACGTCGACGCAACTTCCGGTGTCACACGGCTGCCAGTCCCAGATTCTGCACTCTGGGACTTGGAAGGTAAGCTTTTCTGTATATAGGGTGCCTACATTCTGCATGGACTGGTTGCGTGGCAACATGTGCAAATGTCTTGAGATACTTATTAGGTCCATAAATTACCATATAGCATATATCCAACACAAAAAAAAACCAGCGACAATTTGTTGTTGACAAAGCACAGCTGGACATACATTACCTTCAGTAGCTTAGGGCCTCATCAAACCTAAATCTGGCCCTGTTTGCAACGCAATTCTTCAAACCAACAACTAACGCAAGAACCTAGGAACGTAAGATGAACAGGCTGGATCACGTCAATGGGCCATCAAGTCCTGCAACCTTGTTGTAATGTCAGAAACTTTTCGTTCGTTCATTCATTCATTCATTGAATTTATATACCGCCCTATACCTGGAGGTCTCAGGGCGGTTCACAATAAAAATCACAATATAAACAATCAAAAATAAAAATAATCCAATAAGCCCCCCTACAAGAGCCACCTTTTAAAGGGTATAGGATGTTGATCTGTCAACCGAAGGCCTGGTTGAAGAGGAACATTTTTGCCTGGCACCTAAAGGTGTATAATGAAGGCGCCAGACAAACTTCCCTGGAGAGAGCATTCCACAGACAGGGAGCTACTGCAGAAAAGGCCCTGTTCTCATGTTGTCACCTTCCACACCTTTTCCCAGATGTTCAATCAGAAACGCCTTTCTTGAATCCATTGGTTCAGGCCCTACCTCCTGGTGAAGCAGGAAAGCAGCTTGCTCTGTCTTTCATTTGGCACCCCTTCAGATATTCGAAGAAGGCTATCAAGTCATCTCTCAGTCTCCTCCAGGCTAAACATACCCAGCTCCCTCAATTCTCACCCCTTGTGATTTCCAGAAGCTGGTACTGTATTCAGATGTTTGCTGCTTCCAACTCTGGAGATGGAACATAGTCCTCCACAGTTAACACTGATGGTGCTAGAGTCCATAATGATTTGAGAGGAACCCTCTGGATCTTGCCAATGGCCCATTTAGTCCAGCATACTGTTCTCATGGCCACTGGTCCCATCAGCTCCTGGCAAATAGAAGGGGAAGAAATGGAGGCAGTGAGAGATTTTACTTTCCTGGGCTCCTTGATCACTGCAGATGGTGACAGCAGTCATGAAATTAAAAGACGCCTGCTTCTTGGGAGAAAAGCAATGAGAAACCTAGACAGCATCTTAAAAAGCAGACACATCACCTTGCCAACAAAGGTCCGTATAATTAAAGCTATGGTTTTCCCAGTAGTGATGTATGGAAGTGAGAGCTGGACCATAAAGAAGGCTGATCGCCGAAGAATTGATGCTTTTGAATTGTGGTGCTGGAGGAGACTCTTGAGAGTCCCATGGACTGCAAGAAGATCAAACCTATCCATTCTGAAGGAAATCAGCCCCGAGTGCTCACTGGAAGGACATATCCTGAAGCTGCGGCTCCAATACTTTGGCCACCTCATGAGAAGAGAAGACTCCCTGGAAAAGACCCTGATGCTGGGAAAGATGGAGGGCACAAGGAGATGGGGACGACAGAGGACGAGATGGTTGGACAGTGTTCTCGAAGCTACGAACATGAGTCTGACCAAACTGCGGGAGGCAGTGCAAGACAGGAGTGCCTGGCGTGCTCCGGTCCATGGGGTCATGAAGAGTCGGACACGACTAAACGACTAAACAACAACAACTGTTCTCATAGTGGTCAACCAGATGTCTTTGGCAAACCCAGAAGAGGGATTTCAGCAGAAGAGCAGATCTCCCCTCGTGTGATTTCCATCTTCTGGTCTTCAGATGCGTTGCTGCCTCCGACCGTGGAGCCTGAACATAGCCATCCTGACTAGTAGCCTTGATAATAATAATAATTTAATAATAATTTAATATTTATACCCCGCCCATCTGGCCGGGTACCCCCCCCCCCCGCGCCACTCTGGGCGGCCCTCTCCTCCATGAATTTGTCTGGCTCTCTTGGAAAGCCATCCAAGTTAGTGGCCGTCACTGCCTCCTGTGGGAGGGAGTTCCACAGTTTAACAATGGATTTACCAAAATGCATATATGACTGGAAAGCATGCATAACGATGAATATATTAGTGAAAATAACATACAAAACGTAAGTTTAATTTGGGGAAATGTCTTGCAAAACTGTGTACGCTGGTGAAAACAGTATGCAAAAACAAAAGTGTTTATAGTGGTGCTTTGGTCCTCAAACTTAATCCGTTCCAGAAGTCTGTTCCAAAACTATCTAACGAGACGATTGATACATAAAATGGAAGCAATATACAATGTACTGCAGCCACACAATCTATCAGTAGCTGAACTGGGTTCCGTACAGTCACAAAAACAAAACAAAAAAGCTGCAGAAACAAAAACAAATAGCAAAAATAGGCAGACCTCAGCGTAACACTCGAAACGGAAATGTGGCACGCAAAACGAAAGCGTAACATTCAAAACGGAGCACGTTTGGCTTCCGAAAAAGTTCACAACCAGGAACGCTCATTTCCGGGTTTGCAGTGTTTGGGTTCCAAGTTGTTTGAATATCAAGGTATTTGAGAACCAAGGTACCACTGTATTAGGAAAAAAGCACACTAAAATTCTGATGAATTTTCAGGAATCTTGTTCGTTAATGCAAATGGCTGCAGAAATGGGGAGAACTGAATTTTAAGATGGGCAACATGGAAGAGAACAAAAATGGACAGATCCTCCTTTCTCTTGTTGCCACGGGGCGGAGAAAGTAGAGTTATGATAAATAAATTAAAGCAGGACATGAAATCAACGCGACATCATTACTTTTGCCTCTGACTGACCTTCTCCCATGCACATGTCCACAAATTAGTCTCTGGCAACATTCATCTTTCCCCTTCTGCTGAGCGGCTTCCATATACCCAGCGACTCTTTTTATGGCTTCCCCTTCTTGTGATGCTTCAATTAAGAGCGAAGGGTTTCATTGGGAGCAAAAGAGAACATAATGAAGTATTTTATCGCCTTTGGACTAAAACGAATCAATGATGTTAATACAGCACTTTTTCAGGCGCTCAGAACAACGCACCGAAGGGTGTGGGAAGGGCAGAAACTGCTGGAGATGATCGGAACATTTGAAGAGCCTTGCTTAAATCAGGCCAAAGGCCCATCGAGTCCATCTGTTCTCTGATGAAAATAGGGACGCCCCATCCCATAATGATAATTTTACTACTGTGTACCCCACACATCTTACTGCGTTGCCTCAGCCACTCTGGGCACCTTCTAACATATAAAAATGTAATACAGTCATGCTGTTGTTGTTTAGTCGTTTAGTCATGTCCGACTCTTCATGAGTAATAATAATAATAATAATAATAATAATAATAATATATTATTTATACCCTGCCCACTGTGCGTGGCTTCCAACAGAAAAATGAAATAAAATAGTCTATTAAACATTAAAAGCCTCCCTAAACAGGGCTGCCTTCAGATGTCTTCTAAAAGTCTGGTGGTTGTTTTTCTCTTTGACATCTGATGGGAGGGCGTTCCACAGGGCAGGTGCCACTACCGAGAAGGCCCTCTGTCTAGTTCCCTGCAACTTGGCTTCTCGCAACGAGGGAACCGCCAGGAGGCCCTCGGTGCTGGACCTCAGTGTCTGGGCAGAACGATGGAGGTGGAGACGCTCCTTCAGGTATACTGGACCAAGGCCATTTAGGGCTTTCAAGGTCAGCACCAACACTTTGAACTGTGCTCGGAAACGTACTGGGAGCCAATGTAGATCCTCACTGGCAGATACCCCCACTCCCAGCAGAGGACTCCCACATCCATAGCTGCCAAGTACCCCGTTTTCCCCGGGAAACCCCCGTTTTTACTTATCTTTTCCCGGTGGTCCCCCGTATCACTTCATCTCCCGTTTTTCTCCGTTATTTTCTCCTGCCGGCGGCCATTTTTTCCCCGATTTGCCCTTCTATGGGCACCAAAAATGGCTGCCGCCGGCTTCAAAAGTCGCATCTATGCATGTCCGGAAGTGCATAGACACGACTTCCGGTGTCGGCGGCAGCCATTTTTTGTGCCCATAGATGGGCAGAGCAACACCGGAAGTTGCGTCGACGCACTTCCTGACATGCGTACAAGCGACTTTCAAAGCCGGCGGCGGCAATTTTTGGTGCCCATAGAAGGGCAAAGCTACACCGGAAGTTACATTGACGCAACTTCCGGTGTCACACGGCTGCCGGTCCCGGATTCTGCAGTCCGAGACTTGGAAGGTAAGCTCCCACATCCCACTGGTGTCATCCTCTGGGTCCTCCATCTGACTTACCCAAACCACGGCATTGATAAGTTTGTCTTCTGGAAAAGGAATTCAGCCAATTAATTCTTACCCCACCCCCCTCGGCATTCTAAAGTGGTGCAGTCCAAGGAGGCCTGTATCACATGCATTCCCCCAATTCTCCACAGCCCCCTAGAGGAGTCAGCTGGGAAGGCAGGTACTGCCCCTGATGGGAGAGACCTGCAGAAATCATATGTGCCTTGGGTAAACCCCTTTTGGCTCGGCCTCTCTCCATCTCTACAGCTGCACAGTAGGTTTGGCAACCTCCAAGCTCTCCTTTCCGCCCTCCTTCGCAAGCCACCCTCAAAAAACAAGTAACGTAATTAGGGTCCTGAGCTTTCTTCCTTGTCCTTCTCTCGAGGCAGATTTCCTTGCGCCATAAATAAGAGCCAATCGCCGTGGAATTACCCGCCCCCCGGCCCCCCCGCCCTGCTGCAACCTGGCCAGGCCTCCTTCAGGTTCCCATCGATATTGTTTTAAACAGATTGTTGAGTTTCTGATTTATTATTCCAGAGGTTTGGCCAACGCAAACGTTTCCTTTCCTTAAAGCTAGCTGAGATTTGTAATATGCCTTGGAATAATATTCCGCTTGGACCACATCAAGGAGGCGGCTGTAAATTATGCAAAGCTCTGTGAAAAAGGGGGGGAAAGAGGCTGCCCGTACATTGTGATGTGAGTCACCGGCCGGCGGTTATGGTGTAGCAAACGTCAAGGCGTAGAGTGGTCAGCCTGCCAGCGCTGTGCAAAACAGCTGCTTTCTTGTCCCTAATGATGAATTGGGAGGAAGCAGGCTACTCTTATTTCCCGAGCCTCTGTGTGTTCCAGGCTGGGCTTTTCAGTTCTACTGCACCAAAGGAGTATTTCATCCGGTTGAAAAACGGGATTCATCTCCTCCTCTCTGGGCTCATCTAGACTTGTCCAGTGACTTCCCCTGCCGGTTGAAACCCAATTTTCACCACTGCATCGAAGCAAACATCAATCATCGAAGCAAACATTTGCTCCTATATAGCGCTAAAGACATACCCTCCAACATTTCTCCGATGAAAATAGGAACATCCTATTCCATAACAAGGGAGGCGGGTGGCGCTGTGGTCTAAACCACTGAGCCTAGGGCTTGCCGATTGGAAGGTCGCCGGTTCGAATCCCCACAACGGGGTGATCTCCCGTTGTTCGGTCCCAGCTCCAGCCCACCTAGCAGTTCAAAAGCACGTCAAAGTGCAAGTAGATAAATAGATACCACTCTGGCGGGAAGGCAAATGGCATTTCCGTGAGCTGCTCTGGTTCGCCAGAAGCGGCTTAGTCAGGCTGGCCACATGACCCGGAAAAACTGTCTGCGGACAAACGTCAGCTCCCTTGGCCAGTAAAGCGAGATGAGCGCCGCAACCCCAGAGTCGTTTGCAACTGGACTTAACTTTACCTTTTTATTCCATAACAAAAACACCAATTTTATTATTTGTTTCCCCGCACATCTGAGCCACTCTGGGCAGCTTCCAACATATATAAAAACATAAAACACCAAACATTTTTTAAAAAAACTTCCCTATACAAGGCTGCCTTCAGATGTCTTCTAGAGGTTGTCTAGTTCAGGCATCCCCAAACTTCAGCCCTCCAGATGTTTTGGACTACAATTCCCATCTTCCCCAACCACTGGTCCTGTTAGCTAGGGATCATGGGAGTTGTAGGCCAAAACATCTGGAGGGCCGCAGTTTGGGGATGCTTGGTCTAGTTACTTATCTCCTTGGCTTGGGGGTCGTATAACTCCATACCCTCCAACTTTTCTCCAGTGGAAATAGGAACATCCTCAGGAAAAGGGGGGCATTCCAGGATCAAATCAGAAACTGTGACGGCTTCTGTAAATCCGGGACTGTCCCTGGAAAATAGGGACACTTGGAGGGTCTGTAAAGAGCAGGTTTTCCCTGCGAGTAAGCCTTCCCTCCCACTGGTTTTTTAAAATTAAAAATCATATTTTTTGGGTTACATCTATATATAAATGTAAAAATCGTGAAAGTGCGTGTTCCACTTTTCTCCGTAACCGCTTGACCGATTGTCCTGAAATTTTGACACAACGATCCAGGCCACTCCCTGAGCGTGGTTGGAAAAGAAAATCCCTCAAATCTCACACCTGGGCAGATATATACCTCAAGTGGCGTTATTCCCTCAGCTCCTCCTCCTACACCCCCTCCCTTCCTGTGAAATCTACACCACACCCACAAACCAAATGACATCATCAACCAAGCAACTGAAACCACCAAGGCGGCCATTATCAGACCCCTAGGCCCCTGCCAGGCTGCTAGGCCCCCACTAGGCCCGGGGGGGGGAAAGAGGGCGAGCACCTGGATCGCAGGTCGTAGTACAGCCTTTGTTTTATATAGCCCCCTGCCAGGCCCCCACTAGGCCCGGGGGGGGGGGAGAGGACAAGCACAGGGATCACAGGCCGCGGCATGGCCTTTGTTTTATGTTGGCCCCTGCCAGGCCCCCAGGCTCCCACTAGGCCCGGGGGGGGGGTACGTAATGGGTCAGAACAGGGTGGGGGGAGACCCAGGGATGAAAGCTGCCCTCTCCACAGACTTGGTGGAAAACCAGGTATATATCTGCCCAGGTGTGAGATTTGAGGGATTTTCTTTTCCAACAACGCTCAGGGAGTGGCCTGGATCGCTGTGTCAAAATTTCAGGACAATCGGTCAAGCGGTTACGGAGAAAAGTGGAACACACACTTTCACGATTTATATATATATATATAGTCTCGTTAGATAGTAAAATTCATTTTAAATTTCTGTTTTAGGGGTTGTTTTAAAAGTTTGGAACGGATTAATCCATTTTACATTACTTTCTATGGGATAGTGTGCCTTGGTTTTTGGAACGCTTTGGTTTTGGAACGGACTTCCGGAACGGATTAAGTTTGAGAACTGTAGCTAAAACCCATTCATAGCCAGCAATTGAAATTTCCCCTGTGATCCATGTCACCTGCACCCTTGCTGTCAAAGGCCTGCCTGAACAGAAAGGTCTTAGCTTGCTAGCGGAAAGAGAACATGGAAGGAGACAGACTAGCTCAGTGATAGCGAACCTATGACACGCGTGTCAGACGTGACACGCAGAGCCCTCACTGCTGGCACATGCCCCATTGGCCCATTCACGTTGTTGTTGTTGTTGTTGTTGTTGTTGTTGTTGTTGTTGTTGTTGTTGTTGTTGTTTTCTCTCCATTTGTTCTCCCGCTCCTCCTACAGCTTGTCTCTGCTAGAGCTTGTCTTCGCTATAGCTTGTCTCCGCTGTTAAAACCCGGATCTTTTTGTTGTTGTTGTTGCTGCTGGTAGCCAGAGACTGTTTTTAACCCTTTCTGTGCTGTTTTCTTTCTGGCGCTTTGGCAGACTATGATTGGGTGTAACAGCGTTCATTTTTTAACCCGTTCTGTGCTGGTTTTTTGTCGCTTTGGAAGACTATGTTGGTGCTGCGTGTTAGTTCTAGCGAAGGTATTATTTGTCATTTATTTCTGCTCTCTTCCCCCCCCCAAAAGCATGGCAGCTTCGGAGCACCCTCCCCAAAAGCAAAGCAACTTTTGCACCCCCCCAAAAAACCCTCCAAAACTTTGGTCAGCAGCTCCCCCCAAAAAAGCTCAACAACTCTGGGCAATTTGTGATAAATAAGGGTTTTTTGGTTTGGTTTGGTTTGGTTAAATAATTAGTTTTTGGTTTATGAAATACAGTTATATATTACAATAACTATAAATATCGTGAAATTATGGTTTTTTTTCTCGAAGTGACACACCACCCGAGTTAAGCTCGGTTTTTTGGCGAATTTTGACACACCAGGCTCAAAAGGTTGCCCATCACTGGACTAGCTTCTCTTGGGAGCGAAATTCCATAATCTGGGTGCCACCACGGGAAAGGCGGTCCACCTCACGTCACCACCAGCTGTGCCTCTGGTGATGACAAGACAGAGAGGAGGTGCCCACCCAAGGATCTTAGCACCCGGGCAGGTTCGTAAAATTTGACAGCAGAGTAAGCCGGAAAATGGAAACTGCCCCGCCCGGCCAGCTTTTAGACTGCAGCCATTGACATCTGAGACCTCTCTTCCTGGTTCCACCCTCCACTCCCAGCCAATCCCTCTCACTTTCTCAACCACTTGTGTGTCCTTTCAAACTGTGTGGCCAAATAGTAGGGCTGTGCACATTTTCCACAGTTTTGATGCCTGGGATTCTGAATGGAGGCTGCAACTGCATTCTGCTGCATCCAGACAAATTATGCTGGAGGATGTCAACTTCATTTTGCAAGCCAGTGTGTAATGCAGCCCAGTGGTTGGAGCGTTGGGCTGCAGTCTGCGAAAAGGGAGTTTAGAATCCTGCCTTGCCACAATGTTTGCTGGGGATCCAGCAAAGTCAATACCCTCCTCCAGAGTCCAATGTATAAGGCAGCTAAATAATGGATTGGCTTGCAAATAATCCTGCTTGGCTCATAACACCGGTCCAGAAAGACCTTCATTGGCTCCCAGTACGTTTCTGCACAATTCAAAGTGCTGGCGCTGGCCTTGAAACCCTAAACGGCCTCGGCCCAGTATACCTGAAGGAGCATCTCCACCCTCATCGTTCAGCCCGGACACTGAGATCCAGCTCCCAGGGCCTTCTGGCGGTTCCCTCATTGCGAGAAGTGAGGTTACAGGGAACCAGGCAGAGGGCCTCCTTGGTAGTGGCACCCGCCCTGTGGAATGCCCTCCCATCAGATGTCAAGGAAATAAACAACTACCTGACTTTTAGAAGACATCTGAAGGCAGCCCTGGCCAAAATCCCACAAGTGATAAGTGAGCTTAGCGCTCACTGCTAGTTTGTCCAGAAGGTTGTTTCTAGAGGACCTCATGGGCAGATGGAGTAAAACATCATTTTGGATCACGGCTGCAGAGTTTACTGTAAAATAATACATCGTGATGGAATGAGGTTTTGTGGCAGGCCGAGAACGGTGCGGTCTGGCTGGAGCGATCAAAGGAGCTTGCGAGGATTCTGGGCCAGCGATGTGGGATTAACTGGTAACACAGAATGCCACGAACCATTTTCTTCTCCGCTAAAAAGGCCCTTATTATTTACATTTCTACTAAAGCCAGGCAGCTGCTTTTAAGACCCCAAGGATTCCAAACAGAGACGGCTCATTACGGCTTATGAAAGGAACCTAGACTCGAGGGGAAAGACTGATGAGTTAGCAGAAGACGAAATGGAATGGTTGTGGGGGGTACGAAGGGGATTTGGAACACATCCTCCTCACTCACCCATCGTTTCATTGCTCAAATTCGTGAAATGCTCCACATTTCAGAAACGGTTCCCGGCAGGCTGGGAGTTCTGTTGGTGACAAAGCAGGCAAGATTGATCTTTTGATGGGAAAGGAAGAATGAATGAATGAGAGAGACGGGTCTGAGGGTTGATTCATTTTACCTTTTCATTGGGAGAAAATGTCCCCGTCAGTTTCACCATCTTCACACAGTTAGGCATCTGAAAGGAGGGGAGGGAAGAAGAAGGGCAGGGAAACACGGTTTGGGGATCAGGATTTTTCTTACTTCAGGCTTGCAAGTAATGTCTACATTCAGAGCCTTCATTCCATGAAAACAGTCAGTCTCTCTCTCTCTCTCTCTCTCTCTCTCTCTCTCTCTCTCTCTCTCTCTCTCTCTCTCTCTCTCTCCCCTTACGGAATTGTTTTGGAATTGACACTTCCCTGGTGTCATTTGTCACTCTGCCTAATTCAGTGCTGTCAGACATAAAGCAAAAAAGAAAGAAAAAAGAAACAAAAAGAAAAATTTAAACAGAAAAAAAATACAAAAATACAGAACAATATCATCACATCTTGTTTCTTCAAACGTCTTCACTTCCCCTTCTTACCGTCCTTTAATAATTAACTCATACCATTTCCAACTCTTAGCTAGACATCAAAAAATTACATCTTAACTCCCATTTCAATCTTATTCATAAATAATTCTTATTCATTTTGTATAGAAGAGTGAAGGAAAAATAGAAAGAAAAACCCCACAAAAATAGTAAAAAGACATAATCATATTTTTTCAATTTCTAATCTAAGCATTTTGGACTTCCTCATCCCCCCTTCTTGAGTTCCTTATTGTTCACTAATTATTGCCGTTTCCAAATCTAAAATTACATTCTTTCTTCCAATTCATAACTTCTTTTTAACCATTTACCCTTCATACTTCTCTTTACCTTTATTACCCAACATTCTCTACCCTTTTACCCCAAAAGATTCAAGATTAATTTTCACATTCTTCCCCCCCTTTTTTATTCCCACCCTCGGAACTAAATCTACCCCCTTTCCTTGGAATCGGTGTCTCCAGAGATTTCAGCCAGCTCCTTGATGCTTTCCGAGTTCAAACCGTGTTTTATCTTCCTTTAAAAATTACCTCAATTCCTCTTCACCCCACTCCTGCTCTGTCCCAACCTAAATTTTGCTCAACCCTTCCCCCCCCCCGCTGTATTCCCAACATTTTTTCCCCAATCTCATTCTCTTTCTGCCCCCCTCCTGCTTCCTTCTCCCCCTCTCTCACTGGGGTAACAACCTTTTTGTTTCCCCCCCTTTTTGAGGGACTTTTGGATCAAGATCTACCCCTCCCACCGGTGAAACAGTGGTTTCTTCTTCATCCTCTTCTGTCTCAGAAATCAGTTCTGTTGGTTCAGCAATCTGCTCTCCCATAATTGTTACGTTTCACTCAGAGTTACGGTTCTCCTCTGCCATTTCCAGAATTTTCCCTAAAGCCATATCACAGCATGCGTCTTCTTCTAATCCCTCCTCTTCTCCCTTTTCTTCCTCACTACAGTGGTGCCTCGCTAGACGAATTTAATTCGTTCCACAGGTCTTTTCTTATAACGAAAAATTCATCTAGCGAATCCCATAGGAATGCATTGAATTTTATTTATTTATTTTGCCCATAGGAACGCATTAATTGAATTTCAATGCATTCCTATGGGAAACCGCGATTCGCTAGACGAATTTTTCGTAAAACGCATTAGTCTAGCGAGGCAACCTCCGCTAGGAAAAAAACCTTTCGTTAAGTGGAAATTTCGTTAAGCAGGGCATTCGTTAAGCGAGGCACCACTGTAAATTCACGTGGATTGTCTATTTCAAAGTTCGGTTCTATTAATTCATCAATCCTCTCATCCATACTTGTTACAGAAGTGCTGGCAAACTCTTGGAGGGTGGAGACACCACCCTCATCACCTAGATCCAGCAGGCACCAAACAAAGAGAGAACGGATGGTTCTCCTTCCTAGGTGTAGGAAGAGAGGGCAGAAATGCTTGCTACACTAAGCTGAGCCCACCCCATTCCTATAGATAGGATAGCAAGGGGGTGTGGCAGCAGACCCTCCAAGTGTCCCTATTTTCCAGGGACAGTCCTGGATTTACAGAAGCCATCCCAGTTCCTGATTTGATCTTGGAATGTCCCCCTTTTCCTTAGTAGTAGTAGTAGTAGTGATGTATGGAAGTGAGAGCTGGACCATAAAGAAGGCTGATCGCCGAAGAATGGATGCTTTTGAATTATGGTGCTGGAGGAGACTCTTGAGAGTCCCATGGACTGCAAGAAGATCAAACCTATCCATTCTTAAGGAAATCAGCCCTGAGTGCTCACTGGAAGGACAGATCCTGAAGCTGAGGCTCCAATACTTTGGCCACCTCATGAGAAGAGAAGAAACCTTTGGAAGAATCCACTTTGGAAGAGAAGAATCCACTTTGGAAAAGACCTTGATGTTGGGAAAGATGGAGGGCACTAGGAGAAGGGGACGACAGAGAAC
Organism: Zootoca vivipara; assembly: GCF_963506605.1. Classification (NCBI taxonomy): domain Eukaryota; kingdom Metazoa; phylum Chordata; class Lepidosauria; order Squamata; family Lacertidae; genus Zootoca; species Zootoca vivipara. The sequence goes on along the minus strand of NC_083287.1, from coordinate 54,834,226 downwards.
GAGATGGTTGGACAGTGTTCTCGAAGCTACGAACATGAGTTTGACCAAACTGCGGGAGGCAGTGGAAGACAGGAGTGCCTGGCGTGCTATGGTCCATGGGGTCACGAAGAGTCGGACACGACTAAACGACTAAACAACAACAACAGTAATAATAATAATAATAATAATAATAATAATAATAATAATAATAATATTTTATTATTTATACCCCGCCCATCTGGCTGAGTTTCCCCAGCCACTCTAGGTGGCTCCCAGCAGAATCTTAAAAACACAATAAAACATCAAACATTAAAAACTTCCCTAAACAGGGCTGCCTTCAGATGTCTTCTAAAAGTCAGATAGTTGTTTGTTTCCTTGACATCTGATGGGAGGGTGTGCCACAGGGTGGGAGCCACTACCAAGAAGGCCCTCTGCCTGGTTTCCTGTAACCTCACATCTCGCAGGGAGGGAACCGCCAGAAGGCCCTCTGGGCTGGGCCTCAGTGTCCGGGCTGAACGATGGGGGTGGAGACGCTCCTTCAGGTATACTGGGCTGAGACGATTTAGGCCTTGAAAGATCAACACCAACACTTTGAATTGTGCTCGGAAACGTACTGGGAGCCAATGTAGGTCTTTCAGGACCGGTGTTATGTGGTCTTGGCAGTCACTCCCAGTCACCAGTCTGGCTGCCGCATTCTGGATTAGTTGCAGTTTCCTGTTCACCTTCAATGTAGCTCCACGTACAGCGCATTGCAGTAGTCCAAGTGGGAGATAACCAGAGCATGCACCACTCTGGCGAGACAGTCTGCATCCCTATTTCCACTGGAGAAATGTTGGAGGGTGTGGAGTTATGCGACCCCTGAGCCAAGGCGGTATGTAACTAGACAACCTTTAGAAGACACCCGAAGGCAGCCCTGTGTTTTTAAAGGTTTAATGTTTAATTAGGTTTTTATATATGTTGGAAGCCGCCCAGAGTGGCTGGGACAACCCAGCCAGATGGGCAGGGTATAAATGTTGTTGTTGTTGTTGTTGTTGTTGTTGTTGTTGTTGTTATGGAATAGGACGTCCCTATTTTCATCAGAGAAATGTTGGAGGGCAGGTGGCAGTGTCCATAGCTCTAGCAGTTAGAACACCTGCCTTTGTTGTAGCTTTATCTAGGATGGAGTTTCTGTATTGCTTATAGCGCCTTAAGCCAATCATTTGCATATGCACCGCAGATATCTAAACATTGAAGCCTTTGGAAAGAATCCTCTTTCGATTCTTTGATCTTCAGCAGCTGGGAGCCAGGACAGACACACCCTTTCTCTCTGTCTGTCTCTCCCCTTCCATCTGGAGAACAGAAGGTTAAGGGGTGATATGATAGCCATGTTCAAATATATGAAAGGATGTCATATGGAGGAGGGAGAAAGATTGTTTTCTGCTGCTCCAGAGAAGCGGACACGGAGCAATGGATTCAAACTTCAAGAAAGAAGATTCCACCTAAACATTAGGAAGAACTTCCTGACAGTAAGAGCTGTTTGGCAGTGGAATTCGCTACCAAGGAGTGTGGTGGAGTCTCCTTCTTTGGAGGTCTTTAAGCAGAGGCTTGACAGGCGTATGTCAAGAATGCTTTGATGGTGTTTCCTGCTTGGCAGGGGGTTGGACTGGATGGCCCTTGTGGTCTCTTCCAACTCTATGATTCTATTCTATGATCTCTGAGCATTTGATCATACGTTTCCCCTCCCTGCAGCTTGAAGTGGTATGGCCCAAACACAGGTTTCGTTAATGGTGGCTGGTGTGCATAATAATAATAATAATAATAATAATAATAATAATAATAATAATAATTTATTATTTATACCCCACCCATCGGCGTTTCCATGTGCTGATCTGGTTTGCCAGAAGCGGCTTTGTCATGCTGGCCACATGACCTGGAAGCTATACGCCGGCTCCCTCGGCCAATAATGCGAGATGAGCGCGCAACCCCAGAGTCGGTCACGACTGGACCTAATGGTCAGGGGTCCCTTTACCTTTACCTTTACCCCACCCATCTGGCTGGGTTTCCCCAGCCACTCTGGGCGGCTTCCAACAGAAAAATGAAATAAAATAATCTATTAAACATGAAAAGCTTCCCTAAACAGGGCTGCCTTCAGATGTCTTCTAAAAATCTGGTTGCTGTTTTTCTTTTTGACATCTGGTAGGAGGGCGTTCCACAGGGCGGGCGCCACTACCGAGAAGGCCCTCTGTCTGGTTCCCTGTAACTTCACTTCTCCCAATGAGGGAACCACCAGAAGGCCCTCGGCGCTGGACCTCAGTGTCTGGGCTGAACGGTGGGGGTGGAGACGCTCCTTCAGGTATACTGGACCGAGGACATCTAGGGCTTTCAAGGTCAGCACCAACACTTTGAATTGTGCTCGGAAACGTACTGGGAGCCAATGTAGGTCTTTCAAGACCGGTGCATCGCAGCTGGTGGGACGGAAAGCAGGGAGCCCAGTAGTAGGAGCGGAGACAACTGATATTTATTTATTTGTTTGTTTGTTTATATTATTATCTCCATCCTTCTCCTTTCCGAGTTCTGCATTCCGGGTCACCCAGCCACTGCCAGAGTTGTCCTTTCTCTTGGCCAATCAAGATGAGCAGGTGACAGCAAAAGGTTGCAAGGTTTTTAGCTGGGGCAATCTGAATGAGACCCACTATTTGGCTATTGATTCAAAACCCTAAAATGTATTTTATATAATTGACTTTTTATTTCTATTCTTTGTATATCGTATTGTTTTATCGCTATGGCTGATGGCTGACGCGAATATTCATTCATTCATTCCTTCATTTCTGAGTTCTGCAAAGGGCAACACTGAGACTAAAAGCTGACAGCCAGGGCTGCCCCCTGGACCAGCTGTAAGTAAAAAGACTGTCAGCTAGGGGACTGGCTGAGGTTGGTGGGGCAGTGCCCCACATGCCCGAGTCTGATGGACCAGTCTCCACCAGACTCAGATTTTGCCAGCTCTTTGGATATTTGTGGGTCACAGCTGTGCTTTGCACAACTCCCAGTCCCTCCTGCAAGCCTGAAACCGAGCCCCCGATGGACTCAAACCACAAGGCTAAAGTTACTGGCGAGGGAAAGTTTCCAAAATAGAACATAGCCCAGAAAGCAAAATTACAATTAAGGGGGGGGGGGAGAGGAGATATATAAAAAAATGCAGTCAGAAGCACAAACTGTGGCCACACGATGTTCTGCCTGCTCCCACTCTATAATTACGCTGAAAAGCGGTGGATGTTTCAGGGATATTTTCAAAGTACACAAATATTCTCAGTTATCCTCAAAAGTCCCAGCGATTATAGACTAAGGGTGGAGTTTGGGGAGGAGGAGGAGGAGTTGAAGGGCACAGAGTTTGCACCAAACTCACTTTATTTTCTCCATCCCTCCTTGCTTCTTGGAGGCTAGGAACTTGGCCAAAAATTGTTTAATGAACTGCGGGGGTGGGACTAAGGGCCTTGAGCGAGAAACTCTGAAATTTAAGCAAGGAGACTGAAGAATAAGGAAGAATAATGTAATAATAAGAATAATGTAAGAATAAGGAAGAAAGTCATGTTCTTAGGGATAAAACCAAAGCAGAAAGGAAATTCCCAGGGGAACATTCCATTCTGGAGAATGAGGAGAAGCCTGGTGCAGTGTGGATTTCGAGGTCCTAGAATCAGAGAATTGCCGAGTTGGAAGGGACACCAAAGGTCATCCAGCCCAACCCTCTACAAGGCAGGAATCTCAACTCAAGCATCCATGACAGATGGCCACCCAACGTCATTCATTTCGACTCTGACATCAGTAGGGATTTGCCAGCTACTTGCACCCTACTTTACAGAGGGCAGTCCTTTAGGGATTGGGGAATCTGTGGTTCTTCAGCGATTGCTGGGCTGCATTCCCCACCATCCCCAACCACTGAGCATGCTGGCTGGTGCTGATGGGAATTATAGTTCAGCAGTAGCAGAGGTTTCCCCAGCCCCACTCTATTTGCGTGGAGAGCACCGACAGGCAGGGAGGGAACCGCCAGAAGACCCTCGGAGCTGGACCTCAGTGTCCAGGCTGAACGATGGGGGTGGAGATGCTCCTTCGGATATACTGGGACAGAGAAAAGAAAGTCCTTCTTCGCAGAGCTAAACTATGGAACTCCCTCCCACAGGAGGCAGTGATGGCCCCCAGACTACATGGCTTTAAAAGGGGAATTGGATAAATTCACGGAGGAGGAGAGGGCTATTGATGGCTACCAGGCATGACGGTTCTGTTCTGGCTCCACATTTGGAGCCAGCCATGCTTCCGAATACCAGTTGCTGGAAGCCACAGGAGGGGAGAGTTGCTCTTGTGCTCAAATCCTGCTTCCAGGTTTCTCGTTCAACATCTTATTCAACATCTTCATCAATGACTTGGATGATGGGCTTGAGGGCATCCTGAGCAAGTTTGCAGATGACACCAAATTGGGAGGGGCGGCTAATACCCCAGAGGACAGGATCACACTTCAAAATGACCTTAACAGATTAGACAACTGGGCCAAAGCAAACAAGATGAATTTTAACAGGGAGAAATGTAAAGTACTACACTTGGGCAAAAAAAGAAGAAGAAAGGCACAAATACAGGATGGGAGATACCTGGCTTGAGAGCAGTACATGTGAAAAGGATCTAGGAGTTGTGGGAATGTTAGGGATGTGGATTAGGATATATTATTAGATAGATCCTATCCAAGCTTGTGTTAGCAAGCTTCCAATATCAGCAGAGTGACATTCCCCTTTTGTGCGCAGCAAAGCGCGAGCGTTAGGTTTGTTAGAACCTCTGCAACAAATATACAGGTACTTCAATATTATACTTCCTGGCAAATCCCCTTTGTCCCTCTTAAAATAAATACACGACACAATAGTATTAAAATAAGATAGAGTTTACTCACATGACATCCTAAGTTAACAGCATAATCTCAGAGAGGCAGGTTTATGTAGAAAAGTTACAAATATATACATCTGGAGACTACTTAGTAAAGTGAGGCTCCATCTGGTCTCTCGCTTGGCAGCAGGCCAAGAGAAAGAACCATCCTAACTGGAGATTCTCTGGAGATGTGTTCCCATTGAAGAAGAAATGGCTAAGAAAGAGAATGGCTGCTGCCTAGGGGCTTTTGTCTGCCAGCTAATCCATCTCATCTGCATATCTGGAGGAACAGAAACTTAGCCAGGTGCTCCCCCAGGTGAGTTCCTCTTAGTGGACACTCTAGGAACTGTTGTGACTTGTCTGCCCCAGTGTTCCATCCCACAGGAGTCATGGTAGACCACAAACTTGACATAAGTCAACAGTGTGATGCAGCAGCTAAAAAAGTCAATGCAATTCTGAGCTGCATCAATAGGAGCATAGCATCTAGATCAAGGGAAGTAATAGTTACAGGTAGGTAGCCGTGTTGGTCTGAGTCGAAGCAAAATAAAAAAAAATCCTTCAGTAGCACCTTAAAGACCAACTAAGTTTTTATTTTGGTATGAGCTTTCGTGTGCATGCACACTTCTTCAGATACACTTGAAACAGAAGTGTCAGACCCTTATATATATACAGAGGGTGGTGGGGGTGGGTGGGAATGGGTGATGGGCTGATGGGAGTGGTAAACCTGTAGATGGCTGTTAACGACTGCTGATGACTGCAATTACCGGTAGTCCTGGGGGGGGGGGAGCAAGGGCTGAGGCGCTAAAGAAAGCTTGATCATGCATAATGAGATAAGAATCCGATGTCTTTATTCACCCCAGTTGGATCCATGGTTTTAAGCTTGGTAATGAGTTCCATTACTTACTTCTAAAGGGAATTACTTCTAAAGGGAAGTAATAGTACCACTTTATTCTGCTCTGGTCAGACCTCACCTGGAGTACTGTGTCCAGTACTGGGTACCACAGTTCAAGAAGGATACTGACAAGCTGGAACGTGTCCAGAGAAGGGCAACCAAAATGGTCAAAGGCCTGGAAACGATGCCTTATGAGGAACGGCTTAGGGAGCTGGGTATGTTTAACCTGGAGAAGAGAAGGTTAGGGGGTGATATGATAGCCATGTTCAAATATATGAAAGGATGTCATATGGAGGAGGGAAGAACTTCCTGACAGTAAGAGCTGTTTGGCAGTGGAATTTGCTACCAAGGAGTGTGGTGGAGTCTCCTTCTTTGGAGGTCTTTAAGCAGAGGTTTGACAGGCATATGTCAAGAATGCTTTGATGGTTTTTCCTGCTTGGCAGGGGGTTGGACTGGATGGCCCTTGTGGTCTCTTCCAACTCTATGATTCTATGATTCTAAAGAGCTCTTCCACAAAGAACAAACAGTGAGGGATCCTAGCTGCCAACTTTCTCCCACCAAACCTCCCGTTTCTACAAATTGCCCAGGCTCCTCTGCCTCGCAGCCTCTTGGACAATAGCATGTTCAGTCATAACAGGACCGATTTGGCTTGAGATCCCAGGAGTTGGACAGCAGCGGAGCACAAACTGAGTTGTTTGGGGGGAAAACGCACGGACTTTTCAAGCCCGTTGACAGATTCCCCTAGGAATCAGATGGAACGTTGGAAGGCGGTGTGCTCCAAAAGGGATCAGTGTTGACTTCCAAGCGTGCATCAAAGCAACGGCTGGGGTCCAGAGCGCCTGGAAAAATGACTGTGAACACAAATTGTGTTCCCCCCCCCTACAGTTCCTGCTCCGCATTTCCCCTTCTCTGTACTGTGCCAAGCCAGCCAGTGCTCAAAGGCAGACCCACAGCTCGTGAACATGTCTTCAGGCGGTGCGTAGCCACTTGCTGGAAACCACAGGAGGGAAGAGTCGCTCCTGTGTTCGAATCCTGCTTGCTGGTTGGGGTTGTGAGAAGACAATGCTAGACTAGATGAACCATTGGTCTGACCCAGGCACGTCCAACAGGTAGATCGTGATCTACCGGTAGATCACTGGACGTCTCTGGTAGATCACTGGTAGATCACTGGTTCCCCCCCCCAAAGAAGCGAAAAAACTTTGGCTCCACTAAAAAAAGCTCAACATCTTTGCCCTGCACCCCTAAAATGACCTGAACCACCAAAAAAACAGGGCTTTCCTTCTTAGAAAAAAAGCTCAACGTCGCTTTCCTCTTCCCTAAAGAAGCTCAACGAACTTTTACGTGAACCCCCCAAAACAGGGCTTTCCTTCCCAAAAAAAGCTCAACAATTTTGACCTGAATCCCCCCAAAGGGGGTAGATCACTGCCAGTTTTTAATTCTGTGAGTAGATCACAGTCTCTTGGAAGTTGGCCACCCCTGGACTCTGACCCATCAGCCTCTTCTGATGTCCCTGTGTCCCTGGCCTGCCTGTTTCCCCGTTGTAGCTGTTGTGCATCAGATAAGCCGGCTTCTCTGCTCTCTCGCTTCACTCTCTCACCCGAGAGAGCAACCTACCAGCAAACGGGACTCCAACATTCCCACGGGCTCTCTGTAAACATTTCTCCGCTGTCAGCAGCGAGGGGCCTGGGATGCTGATGGGAGAGATAGCAGCTAAGCCGTGCCAGGCCTGGAGATCGGAACCAGCTGCCTCTCGCTGTGTGTTTTCGTGGTTGTTGTTGTTTCAATGTAAAAGTCAGTAAATGGATCAAAAGCCAAGGTGCCTCTAAGGAGGTAGCCGCTCCGACTGCACCACGCCACCAAAGGACGGTAAGAAGAAGGATGTGGGCAAGCCAGCCAAGAAGGAACAAGACAGAACTACTGTTGGGAGGGGGGGCAGGTGTGGAGGACTCCCTGGTCCTGAATGGGGTAACTGTGCCCCTGAAGGACCAGGTGCACAGCCTGGGAGTCATTTTGGACTCATGGCTGTCCATGGAGGTGCAGGTCAATTCTGTGTCCAGGGCAGCTGTTTATCAGCTCCATCTGGTACGCAGACTGAGACCCTACCTGCCTGCAGACTGTCTCGCCAGAGTGGTGCATGCTCTAGTTATCTCTCACTTAGACTACTGCAATGCGCTCTATGTGGGGCTACCTTTGAAGGTGACCTGGAAACTACAACTAATCCAGAATGCGGCAGCTAGACTGGTGACTGGGAGTGGCCGCCGAGACCACGTAACACTGGTCTTGAAAGACCTACATTGGCTCCCAGTACGTTTCCGAGCACAATTCAAAGTGTTGGTGCTGACCTTTCAAGCCCTAAATGGCCTCAGCCCAGTATACCTGAAGGAGCGTCTCCACCCCCATCATTCTGCCCGGACACTGAGGTCCTGCTCCGAGGGCCTTCTGGCGGTTCCCTCCCTGCCAGAAGAGAGGTTTCAGGAAACCAGGCAGAGGGCCTTCTCAGTAGTGGCACCCACCCTGTGGGAACGCCCTCCCATCAGATGTCAAGGGGGAAAACAACTACCAGACTTTTAGAGGCAGCCTTGTTTAGGGAAGTTTTTAATATTTGATGTTTTATCGTTTTTGTAATATTCTGTTGGCTGGGGAAACCCAGCCAGATGGGCCGAGTATAAATTTGTTGTTGTTGTTGTTGTTGTTGTTAATCTTCCAACATTCAGCTTCTCTGGATGTTCAGGAATTCTAGAGTTATGAGATATGATAGATTAGATAGATAGATAGATAGATAGATAGATAGATAGATAGATAGATAGGTGATAGGTGATAGATAGATTAGAGATAGATGATAGAGATGTTGTTGTTGTTTAGTCGTTTAGTCGTGTCCGACTCTTCGTGACCCCATGGACCAGAGCACGCCAGGCACTCCTGTCTTCCACTGCCTCCCGCAGTTTGGTCAAACTCATGTTCGTAGCTTCGAGAACACTGTCAAACCATCTCGTCCTCTGTTGTCCCCTTCTCCTAGTGCCCTCCATCTTTCCCAACATCAAGGTCTTTTCCAAGGATTCTTCTCTTCTCATGAGGTGGCCAAAGTATTGGAGCCTCAGCTTCAGGATCTGTCCTTCCAGTGAGCACTCAGGGCTGATTTCCTTCAGAATGGATAGGTTTGATCTTCTTGCAGTCCATGGGACTCTCAAGAGTCTCCTCCAGCACCATAATTCAAAAGCATCAATTCTTCGGCTTTTGATAGAGATAGATGATAGTAGATAGATTAGATAGATAGATAGAAATAGATAGATATAGATAGGTGATAGATGATAGATGACAGATAGATAGATGCTTTTCTGTAGCCACTCTCTTCATGCCATGCATAATGCTATAAACTTGCATCCTGTCACCTCTTACTCACCCTTTCTTCAAACTAAAAATTCCCAGAGGCTGCGGCCTTTCTTCACAAGGGAGGCGCTCCCTTTCGGTTGCCCTTTCCTGAACACTTTCCGGCTCTTATTTATGCGTATACAAGCCCAGCACGCCGGCAGGTATTAAATTCCATGCAGTGTGAGGAACATTAATCAAGGAGAGCCAGCCTTACCCAGTTGCATTCATGTCACAATCTCTTATTACACAGAATCTCAACACAATTGTTTCCCGGTGAGTCCCACCTTGATATCTGTTAAGATAGCAGAGCCCGGGGGGGGGGGGGAGACAGACACCTTCATTGTTCTGATGGTTGTTTTGCGGACTCTAAATTCCTCCCCGGGTGACAAACTGGCAATGCTTCCTTGATGGGTTTCCAGTTTATTTTGGCTTTCCTGTTCTGTGTTTTTCCTCCATTGCCCACTCCGAGTATGTTTATTTCTTTTGTCCTTTGCGGTGTTGATGCTTTGCAAGAGGTGGAATGGCGATAGCCATTATTATTATTATCACTATTGCTAATATTGTTAGTTACAGGTAGGTAGCCGTGTTGGTCTCAGTCGAAACAAAATAAAAAAATTCCTTCAGTAGCACCTTAAAGACCAACTAAGTTTTTATTTTGGTATGAGCTTTCGTGTGCATGCACACTTCATCAGATACCTAATATTGTTGTTATTCTTGTATGCTTGGGCCTTTTGACCATTGAGGCATATCAGGTACAATCAACAGTGTTATCTGCGGCCGTCAGTTTGCATAAATAAAAGCCCCGCTGTTCATTTCTGGAAAATTGGCGGTGGATTCCCCTTGCAGCTCATTTGGCGAGCTGAAACGATGACCTGTCATGTCATGGAATGCTTTAGATTTGCAAAAGAAAGAAAGAAAGAAAGAAAGAAAGAAAGAAGGAAGGAAGGAAGGAAGGAAGGAAGGAAGGAAAGAAGGAAGGAAGGAAGGAAGGAAGGAAGGAAGGAAGGAAGGAAGGAAGGAAGGAAGGAAGGAAGGAAGGAAAGAAAGAAAGAAAGAAAGAAAGAAAGAAAGAAAGAAAGAAAGAAAGAAAGAAAAGCCTTCCTTGGCATCTGCTTCTCATTCACCCTTGAAAAGTCTACATCAGGCACATCCAACAGGTAGATCGTGATCTACTGGTAGATCACTGGACGTCTGTGGTAGATCACTGGTAGATCACTGGCTTTCCTCTTTCCTAAAAAAAGCTACACAATTTAGACCTGAACTCCTAAAATATCGGCCTTCCTCTTCCCTAAAGAAAGCTCAACAAATTTGACCTGAAGCCCCCAAAAGGGGGTAGATCACTGCCAGTTTTTAACACTGAGAGTAGGTCGCAGTCTCTTGGGAGTTGGCCACCCCTGGTCTACATGATGGTCATCTTTGCAACTGGGAAAGGCTTTGAACAGGAAGTCTGAGTGAAAACGAGCGAGGGAAAGGCAGGCAGGCAAGGCAAGATCCATGGGAGCGGTGCGGGGCAAGTAGTAGGAGAGCTGCGAAGGTATGGTACAGTCGTAATCTTAAAGACTGACATAAAAACATCAGAAGAGACCTGCTAAATCAAGCCAAGACCCTTCCAGTCCAGCATCCTGTTCTCACAGTGGCTAGCCTGTGGGAAGCATGCAAGGAGGACATGAGTACAATCCCTGCTTGTGATTCCCAGCATTTGGAAATAATAATAATAATAATAATAATAATAATAATAATAATAATAATAATTTATATCCCGCCCATCTGGCCGGGTTTCCCCAGCCACTCTGGGCGGCTTCCAACAGAAAAATAAAACACAATCTATTAAACATTAAAAGCCTCCCTGAACAGGGCTGCCTTCAGATGTCTTCTAAAAGTCTGGTGGTAGTTTTCCTTTTTCACATCTGTTGGGAGGGCAGGCGCCACCACTGAGAAAGCCCTCTGCCTAGTTCCCTGCAACTTGGCATCTCGCAACGAGGGAACCGCCAAAAGGCCCTCGGCGCTGGACCTCAGTGTCTGGGCAGAACGATGGGGGTAGAGACGCTCCTTCAGGTATACTGGACCGAGGCCATTTAGGGCTTTAAAGGTAAGCACCAACACTTTGAATTGTGCTCGGAAACGTACTGGGAGCCAATGCAGATCTTTCAAGACCGGTGTTATGTGGTCTTGGCGGCCGTTCCCAGTCACCAGTCTAGCTGCCGCATTCTGGATTAGTTGTAGTTTCCGAGTCACCTTCAAGGGTAGCCCCACGTAGAGCTCATTGCAGTAGTCCAAGCGGGAGATAACTAGAGCATGCACCACTCTGGCTAGACAGTCTGCAGGCAGGTAGGGTCTCAGCCTGTGTACCAGATGGAGCTGATAGACAGCTGCCCTGGACACAGAATTGACCTGCATCTCCATGGACAGCTGTGAGTCCAGAATGACTCCCAGGCTGCGCACCTGGTCCTTCAGAACCAGGGAATCCTCATTCAGAACCAGGGAATCCTCCACACCTGCCCGCCTCCTGTCCCCCACGAACAGTACTTCTGTCTTGTCAGGTTTCAACCTCAATCTGTTAGCCGCCATCCATCCTTACTGCTTCCAGCCGTGGAGGTGGAACATCGCCATCCTTTCTTCTTCTTCTTTTTTTCTTTTTATTAAGACCAAGCATATACATAGATAATCCAGCCGAGCCTATATTGATTCCCCTTTTCCTGCCCTTTCCCTCCCTTCTGCCCCTCCACTTCCCCCCACACTCCCCGACTTCCATTTTCACTCTTATAACCATTCGTGGATTTATTTTCCATACATCTCTGTATTAATATTGATGATACAAGCTTTATTTATTTTTCATTTCTCTTCATATCTCCTACTCTTTCGAACAATGCTTTCTCGTGTAATCATCATAACTTTTCCACTCGTTTCTTAATTTTTGCTTCGACTGGTTTCTTACAGCTGCTGTTAGTCTTGCCGTCAAGAGGTATTCGCTTACAGTGGAACCTCAGTTTATGAACACCTCGGTTTACGAATTTTCGGTTTACGAACGCCGCGGACCCATCTGGAACGGATTAATTCACTTTCCATTACTTTCAATGGGAAAGTTCATTTCAGTTTATGAACGCTTCAGTTTATGAACAGACTTCCGGAACCAATTACACCCATGCTTCGGGTTAAGTACGCTTCAGGTAAGGTTGAGTACTCCGCGGACCCGTCTGGAACGGATTAATCCACTTTCCATTACTTTCAATGGGAAAGTTCGCTTCAGTTTATGAACGCTTCAGTTTATGAACAGACTTCCGGAACCAATTGTGTTCATAAACTGAGGTACCACTGTAATTTAATTCTTCTTTGGCGATCCAAATTCGATTCGCTTAATTTAATTCTTCTTTGGAGATCCCTCATAGCCGAGTAAGATTGTCTTCCATAAACACGCTTTTATCAGTGAGTCCATAAGTGACTGTGGAGGCCAATTCTGGATCCACAAGTCCTTCCACAGTGGGGACATTGGTTTCCGGGCGGGAGCTGATCACGGTGAGGGTTTGCCAAGCGTCCCTTCCTCTTAGCACGTTTCTCCCTTGCGTCCTGAGTTTGAGTGTCTTCAAAGCCCATGACACCTTTGGTAAAGGCTGTTCTCCAACTGGAGCGCTCACAGGCCAGTGTTTCCCAGTTGTCGGTGTTTATAGTACATTTCATTTTAGATTTGCCTTGAGAGAGTCTTTGAACCTCTTTTGTTGACCACCAGCATTACACTTTCCATTTTTAAGTTCGGAATAGAGTACAGTGGTACCTCGGGTTATGAACTTAATTCGTTCTGGAGGTCCGTTCTTAACCTGAAACTGTTCTTAACCTGAGGTGCGCTTTTGCTAATGGGGCCTCCCGCTGCTGCTGCGCCACCAGCGCCCGATTTCCATTCTGATCCTGGGACAAAGTTCGTAACCCGAGGTACTACTTCCAGGTTAGTGGAGTTTGTAACCCAAAGTGTTTGTAACCCAAGGTACCACTGTAGTTGCTTTGGAAGACGATCATCAGGCATCTGCACAACATGACCAGTCCAACGAAGTTGATGTTGAAGAATCATTGCTTCAACACTGGTGATATTTGCTTCTTCCAGTACACTGGTATTAGTTCGCCTGTCTTCCCAAGTGATGTGTAAACATTTTCGGAGCCGCAATTGATGGAATCTTTCAAGGAGTTGGAGGTGGCGTTTATAAGTGTTTCACAAGCATACAGCAAGGTTGGTAGTCCAATAGCTTTGTAAACAAGCCTTTTGGTTTCCCTGTGAATGCCCTGGTCCTCAAACACTCTGCGCTTCAATCGGGAAAAAGCCGCACTCGCAGAGCTCAGGCGATGCTGGATTTTGGCATCAATGTTGGCCCTTATGGAAAGATAACTGCTCAGGTAGGAGAAGTGATTGACATTTTTCAATGTTAGACCCTTGAGTTGGATTTGTGGCGCTGCAAAGTGGAGGTGGAACATCGCCATAAGAGCATAATAAAAGCCTGTTGGACCAGGCCAATGTCCCATCGAATGAAGCATCTTCTCTCAATGGCCAGTTAGATACTTCTGGGAAACCCTCAAGTATCTCTTTTCCTAATCATTTTCTCTTTCTCTTTCTCTTTTTCTCTTTCATTGGGTTTCTTGTTTGATCTTTGATTTTGACGGCTCTCTAGTAGCATTATGTAGATGTGTGTTTCAACATCTACAAATTTATATTTGTGATAAATGAAGATATATACAGAGAGGAAGAGGAAGAGGCCTGTATGGGAGGCAGGTCTGAATGGGCTTTCTCAGGTTGGGAGACAGAAGAAGGAGAAGTTCTCCTAGGTGGGAGGATTCATAGAATCGTAGAGTTGGAAGAGACCAGAAGGGCCATCCAGTCCAACCCCCTGCCAAGCAGGAAACACCATCAAAGCATTCCTGACATATGCCTGTCAAGCCTCTGCTTAAAGATCTCCAAAGAAGGAGACTCCACCACACTCCTTGGTAGCAAATTCCACTGCCAAACAGCTCTTACTGTCAGGAAGTTCTTCCTAATGTTTAGATGGGAATCTTCTTTCTTGTAGCTTGAATCCATTGCTCCATGTCCGCTTCTCTGGAGCAGCAGAAAACAACCTTTCTCCCTCCTCTATATGACATCCTTTTATATATTTGAACATGGCTATCATATCACCCCTTAACCTTCTCTTCTCCAGGCTAAACATACCCAGCTCCCTAAGCCGTTCCTCATAAGGCATCGTTTCCAGGCCTTTGACCATTTCAACTCTCTTTCTCTCTCTCTCTCTCTTTCTCTCTCATTTACTGGTATTTATTTATTAGAAAGAAAAAAAAGATAAAAAAGAAAGAAAAAGAATATACAAAAGAATACATAACACTGTACACAATACCATATGCAGACTTACGGTATGTACACATTTTCCGCAATAAATTCTAAAAAGATGATAGCTAAAGACTAAGCAGTGAAAAAAGAAGAACAGAAAGTAGATAAATAGACATGTGATATATAAAGGGATTAAAAAAAGGATAGAAAAAATAGAAGGAGAAGAAGAACAGAAAGAAAAGAGAACATGGCAAGTTACTTCTCTTCACCAAAAACCTTTCCGTATTTGTACTTCAGTCACTTCAGTATATAGATCTTATTTAAACTCTTAGTAAAGGACTTAGTGAAGATTAAGAAAAAAATGGTGACACGGTGCTACAGAGATATACTTGTAATTGAGGATCATATGGGCATTATTATTGATGTATTTTACTTCCCCTTTCCTTTAGTTTTTTTCTGTTTGATATAAATATTTTTATTATTGTATTTAATTGAGTTTGAATTTTATGGTATACAGTTGTTCCTTGGCTTTCAAACAGCTTAGTTCCGGAACATTTTGGCTCCCAAATATCGCAAACTGGCTATTCCGGTTTGCGAAATATTTTTGGGAGCCAGACGTCGGAAGGGGCTTCCACGGCTTCTGATTGGCTGCAGACTGCGATTTGGTTTTCGAATGTTTTGGAAGTTGAAAGGATTTCCAGAATGACTGTATTAAATTGGAAAGCTTAAAAAAAAAGATTTTAAAAAGAAGAGGCCCGCAAGCACAAGAGCCCTCTCCGCTTTTGCGGCCTCCAACAACTAGTCATCATGGCTAATATCCATTGATAGACTTCTCATGTTGAGAAACCAAAGAGCCTAGGGCTTGCTGATCAGAAGGTCGGCGGTTCGAATCCCTGCGACGGGGCGAGCTCCTGTTGCTCGGTCCCAACTCCTGCCAACCTAGCAGTTCAAAAGCACATCAAAGTGCAAGTAGATAAATAGGTACTGCTCCAGCGGGAAGGTAAACGGCATTTCCATGCACTGCTCTGGTTCGCCAGAAGCGGCTTAGTCGTTCTAGCCACATGACCTGGAAGCTATACGCCGGCCCCCTCGGCCAATAACGCGAGATGAGCGCCACAACCCCAGAGTCGGTCACGACTGGACCTAATGGTCAGGGGTCCCTTTACCTTTTAGACTTCTCATAAATTGGTCTAATCCTCTTTGAAAGCCAACTGTGTGACCACCATTTGCCAGAGCCTCACTTTGCCCTTATTAAGACGCAAGGGACATGGAGATCAGTATGTGAGAAGTAAGAAAAGGAACACTGTGACTAATAGCGGATGAGTTTTTTGCACAGCCAAAAAAGAAAGAAAAAGAAACAAAGCTAGTCCCGAAGAAAAGGAAGGTGGCAATGACCTTTTTTTATATATATAATGAACCCGGCTCATTCTAGGTCTTCTGGGTTAAGATTAACCAGACCGGATGAGCTGCGGTTAAAGGGAAACATAATGAGCACTGGGCTGTGTGACTTGGCACCAAAACAGCTTGCCGGATATGGTCTCCCCTGCAAGCTAATGCTTGACTACTTTTGGGGGTGGGGGAGAGTTAACCATTTTGAAAAGCCTCGGGTGCATTTTCTTCCTGGGCAAAGTCCAGGAGCCGTCAAACAGAATAATGAGCAAAAAAACCCCCAAAAGCCCACAAAACCCACATCGCATGAGGTCAGCAGGATGTTTAGCACCACGAGTCCCAGGACTCGCTTCCCCCAACGTCGTATTCTCAAGAAGGAAGCTCAAGTCTTGGGCAAGATCCTGCAGAGACCCAACTATTCTCATGCAAGCAAAGAGGAAGTCAATGGGAGTGGGGCAAGGGAGAGAAATGGATTGTTATTATTTATTAGAAGTATTAGTGTGGGTTTGAGGGGTCCATCTAGATGATGCCCTGAATCCCTTCCAATTTTTTTTTGGGGGGGGGGGTCTTGTGCCCAGGGACCGTTAGAATCTAACACAGGATTCTGTTGCTGAGCTGGTCAGACGAGTTTCTTTGTAAGGCAATGACCTAAGCTGGCCTCATCAGCGTCCCCAAAGAATGAACTCGGTTGCAAGAGTTGCAGCTAAGTTATAGTGTCATCCAGGGTGATGTGTGGACCTTTCCTCCCCTCGATACCTAGCTGCTAGGTAGGAAGGAGAACAATTGCCAGAAAGTTGTGTGTAAGCCAAGCTAGTAGCAGGTGGAAGCTGGAGACACGGAGACCTGCTTGCTTCGACTAATGGAGAAGCAAGATCTGCTGGGGTCCCTCCATCCACTGAGTCCCTCCATCCTACGGTCAGGCTGTTGCTGTTTAGCCGTTTAGCCGTGCCCAACTCTTCATGATCCCATGGACCAGAGCACGCCAGGCACTCCTGTCTTCCACTGCCTCCCGCAGTTTGGTCAAACTCATGTTCGTAGCTTCGAGAACACTGTCCAACCATCTCGTCCTCTGTCGTCCCCTTCTCCTAGTGCCCTCCATCTTTCCCAACATCGGTCTTTTCCAGGGAGTCTTCTCTTCTCATGAGGTGGCCAAAGTATTGGAGCCTCAGCTTCAGGATCTGTCCTTCCAGTGAGCACTCAGGGCTGATTTCCTTCAGAATGGATAGGTTTGATCTTCTTGCAGTCCATGGGACTCTCAAGAGTCTCCTCCAGCACCATAATTCAAAAGCATCCATTCTTTGGTGATCAGCCTTCTTCATGGTCCAGCTCTCACTTCCATACATTCTCACTTCCATATATATGGTCAGGCTGTAGATATATGTAAATAAAACCAAATATCTTGAAGACACCACAGTCTCTGCTGACCTTCATTCCAAGGAATCTGAGCCTGGGTATGTCCCTGGGACCCTTGGAATGTCTCACCGCTCAGAGATTGACATGATATGTAGCAGTATTTATAATTCACCCTGTCAAACGAGGGTCCCCTTTTGGAGATAGGCTCAAGGTGCCATCAGAAGGTTCCCAGGCAAGTATGAAACAAAGGGAAATTCCCCATCCAAAATCACAGGAGGCTCTGATCTCTCATTCATTGGAGGTTTTTAAGCAGAGGTTGGGTGGTCATCTGTCATGGATGCTTGAGTTGAGATTCCTGTATTGCAGGGGGTTGGACTAGATGGTCTCAGGGTTCCTTCCAACTCTATGATTCCATGACAAGCATTGACCGAAATGGCAAAATAGCCACTTGCCACCCGAGGGCTGAATAAAGTGTCAGAAACCAAGAACTGCCATGGCCTACAGGAGGTTTTTAAGCAGAGGTTGCAGTGCTTTTTTTTCTAAAAAAAATGTTTAGAGGTACTCTCACTTTGACTCAAGAAAATCACCATAAATGGACCATAAATACAATAAATGGACAAAAGTACAAAGATTCACAAAATGTTTAGGGGTATGCTTCCCCCTGCGTCCCCCCAGAAAAAAAAAAACACTGAGAGGTTGGATGGCCGTCTGTCGTGGATGCTTTAGCTGAGATTCCCATATTGCAAGAGGTTGGACTAGATGACTCTTGGGGTCCTTTCCAACTCTGCAGTTCTCTGATTCTATTCTTCTAAATCCAAAGAAATAGATATTCTGTATGACCCAATGCCTGCTGAATAATCTAACTGAGGCTGGACAGACCTGTCAATTTTGGTTTCTCTCAGCTTTTGATATTTCCGCTCTTAAGTTCAGTTCTCCACAATTCCACAGCAATTCATGAAATACATACATACATACAGACAGACATACATACATATATATATATATAGTTATGTACTGAGCTGAATCCTAGAACAATAGGATCCAAAATCAGCAGTCTGATTGGTCCGCAGGAGCCACCCAATCCAACTCCATGTGGAAGTGAATCAGCAACCTGATTGGCCTGCAGGAGCAGCCAATCAGGCTGCTGGCAGAAGTCAATCCACAACCTGATTGGCCCACAGGTGTAGCCCTGAAGTAGCCAATCACGCAAGGCCCATTGTGTAAATAATGTATATAAGCAGATGATTTTGGGCAAAGAGTCATTTCTTCTCTTCTTCTCCTTTGATGACTACGAGCTGAATAAAGAGCATGAAATTCACTCTTGACTCTGAGTATATTTCATATATATATATATATATATATATATATATATATATATATGTAGAGAGAGAGAGAGAGAGAGAGAGAGAGAGAGAGAGAGAGAGAGAGAGAGAGTTCATGAATTGCTGTGGAATTATATATTCTCATGATTATATCTATATATCCATCTCTCTCTCTCTCTCTCTCTCTCTCTCTCTCTCTCTCTCTCTCTCTCTCTCTCTCTCTCTCTCTCTCTCCACACACACACACACACACACACACAATGTATGCTATGTTCATAGCATATTTTCATTCAGTTTCCTCTACTGTATGCATTTTGGCTCATGTTTGTTAGGTGATAAAGTTTCTGTAAGACTCTTGAGCTAACAAAAGTTACACCACTGAAAGACACTTCCTGGCCAGTTTTGACAGAGACTGGCAGGTTTTCAAAACTTCAGAGGTCGGGACAGCATCCACTTAATGGAAACCTTGAGTTAGACCCTTTCGCTCTGACCTCTTGAGATATCTCTGGCGGGAACCAGAAAGGAAATCCATCTAAATTTGAAGAGACCACCAAATGGATATGATTCCGAGAAAGTCAAAAGAGTCACCGGGAGGCCATTGGAAGGAATTCTAGGAAACACAAATCAGATTTGTAGACTTGCGGTGAGAGGAGAGATAATCTCACTATCTGGGTCATCACCAAATGAATAAATGCACTGCGTAAATCCATAGTAAAAGTTATTTTTAATTAAAAGTTTCCTCTCCAAAGCTAAAACAGGCACAGGAATGTGGGAAGAAGAAATTGTTGCATGGCGCCATTAACTTTGTGAGCTGTTGGAGGAGACTGGATACAAACTTAAGTTGAAGAAGAAAAAATCTCAGTTGACTTGTGTTACACTGATGAAACTGGCATTCTCTGCATTGTATGACATTTCGGGGTACCTTACCACTCTATGGTTTTATGGGATGCAGGTGGCGCTGTGGTCTAAACCACTGAGCCTCTTGGGCTTGCCGATCGAAAGGTTGGAAGTTCGAATCCCCGCGACGGGGAAAGCCTGTGTGGTGTAGTGGTTAAGAGCAGTGGACTTGTAATCTGGTGAATCGGGTTCGCGTCTCCACTCCTCCACATGCAGCTGCTGGGTGACCTTGGGCTAGTCACACTTCTCTGAAGTCTCTCAGCCCCACTCACCTCACAGAGTGTTTGTTGTGGGGGAGGAAGGGAAAGGAGAATGTTAGCTGCTTTGAGACTCCTTCGGGTAGTGATAAAGCGGGATATCAAATCCAAACTCTTCTTCTTCTCTGTTCTGGCTCCTGCCAACCTAGTAGTTCGAAAGCACACCAGTGCAAGGAGATAAATAGGTCCTGCTGCGGCAGGAAGGTAAACGGCGTTTCTGTGCGCTCTGGTTTCTGTCATGGTGTTCCGTTGGGCAGAGTATAAATAATAAATTATTATTATTATTATTATTATTAAGCTTTCCTCTATTCACTTTCTCCTCGCCCTGTGTAATTTTATAAACTTCTACCATGTTTCTTCTCCCTTGTCTCTTCTCTACACTAAAAAGTCATAGAATCATAGAGTTGGAAGAGACCACAAGAGCCATCCAGTCCAACCCCCTGCCAAGCAGGAAACACCATCAAAGCATTCTTGACAGATGGCTGCCAAGACTCCGCTTAAAGACCACCAAAGAAGGAGACTCCACCACACTTCTTGGCAGCAAATTCCACTGTCGAACAGCTCTTACTGTCAGGAAGTTCTTCCTAATGTTTAGGTGGAAGCTTCTTTCTTGTAGCTTGAATCCATTGCTCCGTGTCCGCTTCTGTGGAGCAGCAGAAAACAACCTTTCACCCTCCTCTTTATGACATCCTTTTATATAGTTGAACATGGCTATCATATCACCCCTTAACCTTCTCTTCTCCAGGCTAAACATACCCAGCTCCCTAAGCCGTTCCTCATAAGGCATCGTTTCCAGGCCTTTGACCATTTGGGTTGCCCTCCTCTGGACACGTTCCAGCTTGTCAGTATCCTTCTCGAACTGTGGTGCCCAGAACTGGACACAGAACTCCAGGTGAGGTCTGACCAGAGCAGAATACAGTGGTACTATTACTTCCCTTGATCTAGATGCTATACTCCTATTGATGCAACCCAGAACTGCATTGGCTTTTTTAAGTCCCAAGCTCTACAACCTTCCTTCATAGAGAAGTCTCATAACCCTCCCATTTTCGAGCTTTTTCCCCAGTGGGGACTCGCCGAAACTCAGCTCTAGCCCCTCTCAGTTGTGTTCTGGCACCTCTCAGGTGTGTGCCATTCTAAGAGGAAGAGAGAGGCGTTTAGGATGAGTTCCGACACCTCTTTTTCTAGAAAAATAGCACTGCCCATCCCCTTTCACCCTCTCCTTTCAACTTGGAGACTTTCCGTGTTCAAATCACAAGCCCTGACGCTGAGATACAGTCTTTCCATTGGTCACCAACCCTGGTAGAAACATCTTGCTGGCTTATGAGAAAGGATGTTCAAGGGCTGATGTCGCTGTTGTAACAGCGCAGAATTCACTGGGGTCCATGTGGCAAGAGATATGTGAGCACAGAAAGGAAACGGGGGTGGAAGCAGGAGGACCAGCTTCTTGCTTATGGGGTGGTGGAAGAAACCCAGGTCCCTTAGCATTGGGAAATCAAGGGGCATGTTGGCAAAGTGTGTCCGAGAAGTTTCCGAGTTCCTTCTGAATGACAAGCTGCAGCGAACTCTCTGGGGTCAGCCTGAGTTTTGCAGGCCTCCCCTGCCGAATATTTCTTCACATTGTCCCTTCTTCAAGTTGAGTAATTGTGGCTTAGAGGACACAATATCTGGGCCTCTCTTGCATTGCTCAGACACGCGGCTTCCACGTGCAAGGAAATTTAACACATACTTTCCCCTAATAAGGCACATTTTGCTGCATGTTTACCTACTATTATTTTGCTTGGAGAAGCGTACTTCAGAGAAGTGTGAATGTCGGGAGATTCAGGACTGATGGAGCAAAACCCTCCTTCACGCATCACATAATTAAACTACGGAACTCGCTGCCACAGGAAGACCACCAACGGAGATGGCTTTCAAAGAGGATTGGGCAAATTCATGCAAGAGGAGGTCTATTGGTGGCGGCTAACCATGGTGGCTAATCTTTGCCTCCGCAGTTGGCAATTGCTGGAAACCACAGATGGGGAGAGGGATCTTGGGTTCGAATCCTGGTGAGCGTTTCCCACAAACACTGTGAGAGGACCGGGGAGTCCCTCACACCCACCCGTCTCCTGTCCCGCAAAAACAGTACTTCTGTCTTGTCAGGATACATCCTAAACCTGCTAGCTGCCATGAATCCTCCAACCGTCTCCAGGATCCCAAACTGGGTTCCTTCCATCGATTACTGCTCAATCCTTTCAGGTAGTGATGTTCAGGCTTGAACCTCAGGCCTTTCGCATGTCATCTGCCAGTAAGCCAAGCTCCATCGTTTAAAAACAGTAGAGATGACAACAACAACAACAACAACAACAACAACAACAACAACTATTATTATTATTATTATTATTTATACCCCACCCATCTGGCTGGGTTTCCCCAGCCTCTCTGGGCGGCTTCCAACAGAAAATAAAATAAAATAATCTATTAAACATTAAAAGCCTCCCTAAACAGGGCTGCCTTCAGATGTCTTCTAAAAATCTGGTAGCTGCTTTTCTCTTTGACATCTGATGGGAGGGCGTTCCACAGGGCGGGCGCCACCACCGAGAAGGCCCTCTGCCTGGTTCCCTGCAACTTGGCTTCTCGCAACGAGGGAACCGCCAGAAGGCCCTCGGTGCTGGACCTCAGTGTCTGGGCAGAACGATGGGGGTGGAGATGCTCCTTCAGGTATACTGGACCGAGGCCGTTTAGGGCTTTCAAGGTCAGCACCAACACTTTGAATTGTGCTCGGAAACATACTGGGAGCCAATGTAGGTCTTTCAAGAAATCCGTGTGATGAGATTGGCTTTGCTCTTTTTTTTTAAAAAAGTTAAAACCACACAAGGTGGCAGTATAGATTGTCAAAAGAGATTTTGAGCCGATGACCAGAGATTTAAAATAGCCTTATCCCAAGAGACCAGCTATGAGTCGGACTTCTGTTTCTCCCAAATGGATTCTCCACAACGGAGAAGATGTTCCTTAGTATGGGCTCAGTTTTCTGTACAAAGCAGAACGAATTGATTTGAGCCTGAAAAAAAGGTCTCCTTACTTTCCCCAAATTATACTCTTGTTTGTACCATCCTGGGATCACACACAGATGACACCAAACTGGGACACCAAACTGGGAGGGGTAGCCAGTGCCACTGGAATCAAGACAACCTTAAGAGATTGGAGAACTGGGCCAAAACTAACAAAATGAATTTCAATAGGGACAAATCTAAGATTCTACACAGCTGCACAAATATAAGATGGGGGACACCTGGTTTGCCAGGAATAAATGTGTCCACAGTGTGATGATGCAGCAGCAAAAATAGAAACTAATGCTTTTCTCGGCTGCATCAACCAAAGTACAGTGGTACCTCTGGTTACAAAAACTTTGGATTACTGAATTGAAGAAGATTTATAAATATACTTTCCCTAAAAAACCTGAATTATTCTTGTTTGGAATGATAGGTCAAGAAATTAAGAAAGAAGATACAGTCGTACCTCGGGTTACGACCACCTCGGTTTGCGAACAGTTCGGGTTACGAACTGCGCAAACCCGGAAGTGTTTTCGCCGTGCGCGAGTGAATAAGCTGCGCGCGCGCTAGCGCGCGATTTGCGCATGCGCAAAGTGCGAAAATCGCGCTTTGCGCATGCGCAAAATGGCGGCGCCCATCGCGTTCGGTTTGCGAACTATTCGGGTTACGAACTGCGATCCGGAACGGATCGCGTTCGTAACCCGAGGTATTACTGTAATGTATTATTTTTGTATGCAACAACAGCGGCTAGAACTTTATTAGCCCAAAAATGGAAGACGCAGGACTTGCTGACGATTGGAGAGTGGCAGACAAAAATGATGGACTATGCAGAATTAGCGAGACTGACTAGCGGGATCCGGAACCAGGGGGAAGCAAGGTTCCTAAAAGACTGGAGTAAATATGTGGACTATATGGAAAAGAATTGTAGAAGTTTAAAAACTCTTGCAGGGTTGAAATAAATCCTGCGAACTGACTTTAAAGGGAAGATATAAAGGAACTGTGAGATAAGTTCTGATTAGAAAACCTAATGAGGGGAGGGAGGGAAGTCAAGCTCCGCGGAGCATGATAAATAGAAGATAGTGGAAAAGATCAAAAGAGTAATGTATGTTACTGTGATGTTTTGAATATTTGTATGTTTTGGTTGGATGTTTATAAATGTGTGTTAATTGGAAAATTTAATAAATTGTTATATATATAAAAAAAACTTTGGATTACAAACACTTCGGGTTACAGACTCCGCTAACCTGGAAATAGTACCTCGGGTTAAGAACTTTACCTCAGGATGAGAACAGAAATTGCGCACCGGTGGAGTGGCGGCAGCGGGAGGCCCCATTAGCTAAAGTGATGCTTCAGGTTAAGAACGGTTTCAGGTTAAGAACAGACCTCCAGACAGGGGGAAGAGTCGGTGGAGGAAGATTGGAAGAAATTTAAAGTTTATTTAGGAAACAACTTCAAGATTATTAATGTTTAATATAAGATTTGGAAGTGTAAGGAGGCTGCAGAAGAGATTAGGTTAAGGTCATATTGTATATTAAGATTGAGATAATAGAGAGTGATATTTAGATAAAAGTGTTATAGAAAAATAGAATTTTAAGAAAAGATATAATAAGAGATATAATATGTTAGACAAGTTAATGAGAGTTATGAGATGTTTTGGTCATTTTTAAAATAGATGGAATAAGATGTGGAAAATACGAAGGATGTTATATTTTGAAATGCAGTTGAGAGAGAAAGGAGGAAGTCAAACAAGTTTAAAGTTAGAATAAGATTATTGTTTTTGTATTTTGTATTTCTTTTTAATGTATTTTTGTATTATGTATTTTTTTGTATTTTGTATTTTGTCCAGTGTTTGTTGGTTTATAAAACCAATAAATATATTGGGGGGGGGGGAGAATGGACCTCCAGAACGAATTAAGTTCGTAACCAGAGGTACCACTGTTGTTGTTTAGTCGTGTCCGACTCTTCGTGACCCCATGGACCATAGCACGCCAGGCACTCCTGTCTTCCACTGCCTCCCGCAGTTTGGTCAGACTCATGTTGGTGGCTTCGAGAACACTGTCCAACCATCTCGTCCTCTGTCGTCCCCTTCTCCTAGTGCCCTCAATCTTTCCCAACATCAGGGTCTTTTCCAGGGAGGCTTATCTTCTCCTGAGGTGGCCAAAGTTTTGGAGCCTCAGCTTCACGATCTGTCCTTCCAGTGAGCACTCAGGGCTGATTTCCTTCAGAATGGATAGGTTTGATCTTCTTGCAGTCCATGGGACTCTCAAGAGCAGGCATCCCAAATTTCGGCCCTCCAGATGCCTTGGACTACAATTCCCATCTTCCCCAACCACTGGTCCTGTTAGCTAGGGATCATGGGAGTTGTAGGCCAAAACATCTGGAAGGCCACAGTTTGGGGATGCCTGCTCAAGAGTCTCTTCCAGCACCATAATTCAAAAGCATCCATTCTTCGGCGATCAGCCTTCTTGATGGTCCAGCTCTCACTTCCATACATCACTACTGGGAAAGTACCACTGTCCCAGTGTCCCAAATCAACGGAAGTAATAGTACTTTTATCCTGTGAACTGCCCTGAGACCTACTGGTATAGGGCGGTATATAAATTTTAATAAAATAATAATAATAATAATAATAATAATAATAATAATAATACTTTTCTCTTCTGCCTTGGTCAGACCACATCTTGAATACTGTGTCTGATTCCGGTTACCACAATTTAAGAAGGATCTTGACCAGCTGGAAGGTGTGTAGAGGAGGGAAACCAAGATGATCAAGGGTCTGGAAACTAAGCCTTATGAGGGATTTGGGAATGTTTAGCCTGGAAAAGAGGAGACCAGAGAAGGAGAAAACAAGCTTGCTCCATCTTCCATGTGGTAGCCTTTTAGGGAGCTATCATATCTCCTCTCACTCTCCTCTTTCCCCCTCATACTTGAACCAACAGCATCAAGCTTCAAGAAAGGAGATTATGACTAAACATCAGGAAGAACTCGAGGTCCCTTCCAACTCTACAATTTTAGGATTCCAGGTGGGAAAGACTAGGGATAGGGGAACAGGCAGGGAGTCCAACAGTAGGTGGCGCCAGAGCTAATGACAGGCAGAGTCAATGGATTCTAGCTTTGTCCCCATTTTTATTTTCACATAGGAGAACTTTTAGACCTGAACGCACACCTCCTATCTGCTTGAAGCAGTTCAAGAAAAGCTGCACCATTTGATTATCCAGTATTGATAAAGGTGTCCATCATTCTCGCCCCTCCCTACACAAGGTTTTGCAACTGAAACCTTGCTTCCCAACTGTGTACCAAGAGAGTCAATTGTGTTGTTTTTGATGCTTGGCAGCACATTCCCAATCCGTTAGTTACACAATCATTGCCTGGGAATTGGGGAGATGTAAATGTTGACTCCAGACTGCAAACATTTGTTCCATAAAAAACGGTTATCATACTGTGTACAATAAGTTAATCGTGTTCCCTAATCCCACACAGATTTGTTTGATCCTCTTCCTTTTAACAATGGTGACATCGCCATGCTGTGTGTTGCTTCATCCCCACAACTAGCGGTACAGGGTATTGCCAGGGACTGCTGGCTCTGTGTACAGGGCCCCCATCTGGTGAAAATTCGACCCGCAGGCAAAAGCTGCTCAGTCAAGAATACCTGAAATCTGCATGGATATCTCTCTGCATCACTAGTTCCCCTTTGCAATTGTTTGTTATAATAAATGAAGCAGCCTGAAGGCCATGCCAGTTCTTGGTTTCTGCTAATGAAACAACCCCTGTGTTGCAAACTTGAGTCATAGAATCATAGAGTTGGAAGAAACCCCAAGGGCCATCCAGTCCAACCCCCTGCCAAGCAGGAAATACCATCAAAGCATTCTTGACATATGGCTGTCAAGCCTCTGCTTAAAGACCTCCAAAGAAGGAGACTCCACCACACTCCTTGGTAGCAAATTCCACTGTCGAACAGCTCTTACTGTCAGGAAGTTCTTCCTAATGTTTAGGTGGTATCTTCTTTCTTGTAGCTTGAATCCATTGCTCCGTGTCCGCTTCTCTGGAGCAGCAGAAAACAATCTTTCTCCCTCCTCCATATGACATCCTTTCATATATTTGAACATGGCTATCATATCACCTCTTAACCTTCTCTTCTCCAGGCTAAACATGCCCAGCTCCCTAAGCCGTTCCTCATAAGGCATCGTTTCCAGGCCTTTGACCATTTTGGTTGCCCTCTTCTGGACACGTTCCAGCTTGTCAGTCTCCTTCTTGAACTGTGGTGCCCAGAACTGGACACAGTACTCCAGGTGAGGTCTGACCAGAGCAGAATACAGTGGTACTATTACTTCCCTTGATCTAGATGCTATACTCCTATTGATGCAGCCCAGAATTGCATTGGCATTTTTAGCTGCTGCATCACACTGCTGACTCATGTCAAGTTTGTGGTCTACCAGGACCCCTAGATCCTTTTCACATGTGTGAGGGCTGATCAAAGTTGTTGAGCTTTCTTTAGGGTTGAAGTTGTTGAGCTTCTTTGGGAATTCACCCCCAAAGTTGTAGAGCTTTTTTTTAGGTTTGAACCTGTAGAGATTTTTTTAAAGGATTTGACCCCAATAAATAAACTGCCACAGGGGCTGGATAAAACCAGCTGGGGGGCAGATTAGGCCCCCAAAATGGACTTTGGACATGCCTGATCCAGGTGGACCCTCCCCCCTAACCCACGCTAATACTTCTAATAGATAATAACAACCCATCTCTCCACCTCCTGAGGGAGACAGTCCCACTGCTGAACAGCTCTCAGAATCTCCTTCCTTGTAATTTGAATCCATTGGTTCAGGTTCTACTCTCCAGAGCAGGAGTAAACAAGCTTGCTCCATCTTCCATGCAGCAACCCTTGAGATATTTGAAGATAATAATAATAATAATAATAATAATAATAATAATAATAATAATATTTATACCCCGCCCTTCCCAGTCAAGACCGGGCTCAGGGCGACTAACAACAAGAATATCAAAGCAAGCATTAAAAAAAACCACAATTCAATTAAAATGCAGAATAAATACAATGTTAAAATTCAATTTTAAAATTAAAAATCTACAAATGCAACCTCATTTAAATATCTGTAGGATAAGCCTTAGGGGAGGGTCAGACTGAGTCAGTCCAAAGGCCAAGCGGAACAGCTCCGTCTTGCAGGCCCTACGAAAAGATGACAACTCCCGCTGGGCCCTAGTCTCCTGAGAGAGAGCGTTCCATCAGGTCGGGGCCAGTACTGAGAAGGCCCTGGTCCTGGTCGAGGCCAGTCTAACCACCTTGTGACTCGGGATCTCCAGTATGTTATTATTTGTGGACCTTAACGTCCTCTGCGGGGCATACCGGGAGAGGCGGTCCCGTAGGTACGAGGGTCCTAAGGCTTTAAAGGTCAAAACCAGCACCTTAAACCTGACCCTGTACTCCACCGGGAGCCAGTGCAGCTGGTAAAGCACTGGATGAATGTGATGTCATGGTGAGGACCCCGTAAGGAGTCTCGCTGTGGCATTCTGCACCCACTGGAGTTTCTGGGTCAGTTTCAAGGGCAGCCCCGCGTAGAGCGAGTTAATCAAGCCTAGAGGTGACCATCGCATTGATCACTGTGGCCAGGTTGGGGCTCTCGTATCTCCTCTTTGTCTCCTCTTTTTCAGCCTTCCTCTTTTTCTGGATGTACCAATTCAGTAAGCTCACATAGCAAAGCAAGCCGACCGAATTCCTCCCTCCACTCTTCTTCTCAGTTTCGTCTCTTCCCCTCTTCTCCCTCGACCACCGTTTCAATGTTCCTGGGCAACCCTGATTCCAACAGTGAACTATTCAGTGGGCAGCAAAATGGGCAGCAAAATATTTAGACACCTCCCTTGCCAAGGGGAAAACTTTCCAGCGCTGGCCTTTGCTGCTGCTCAGTTTCTTTGGCCTGCAAACTGGTCCAGATTTTGCCCCAAGGTTGCACAACTACCGTGCTGAGGAAAGGAGAAAGTTGCAGCAAGAACGGAGACCCGCAAGGGTTTTGAAACCTGCATACATTATGCAAACGGAACAGATACACGTCACTTATTTTGCACGATGCTGCCTTTTTTAAACAGAAAAGAAAAGAACGAAAGAAGAAATGCATTTCAGAAAAGTTGCAAAAATTATCTTGCTCGCAAGTGATGGGAAGGGATAAGGAGGTTTGCAGGGAACAGAAGAAACTTCCATGAAAATCTCAGTCAGATGGTATCTAACACCAGTAAAATTAGCTAAGATGTACAGGATGAGTAGTAAAACATGCTGGAAATGTAAAGAGAAGGATGGTGAATTCTATCATATGTGGTGGACATGCCAAAAAGTTAAAAGATTTTGGGAAATGATATACAATGAACTGAAAAAGATTTTTAAATACACCTTTCCCAAAAAAACCTGAAGCTTTTTTAGTAGAACTTATAGGTCAGGAGATTGTGAAAGAAGATCAAGTATTATTTATGTATGCGACAACCGCGGCTAGGACTTTATTAGCCCAAAAATGGAAAACCCAGGAGTTACCGGCAATTGAAGAGTGGCAGACAAAACTGATGGACTATGCGGAACTAGCAAGACTGACTAGCAGGATCCGAAACCAGGGAGAGGCAAAGTTCCAAAAGGACTGGAGTAAATATGTGGACTATATGGAGAAGAACTGTAGAAGTTTAAAGACATTTACAGGACTGAAATAAATCCTGCGAATTGACTTCAATTAGAAGGAATAAAGGAACTGCAAGAAAGGAATGGACAGGAAAAAACCGTTTGGGGGGAGGGAGGGAAGTCAAAGCTCGGCAGAGCAAAGAAAATTGAAATAATTGATAAGATGGTTAGAAGAAAAATTCTGTGTTCGTTATGTTTATGCTATGTTTGTTGTTGTTTGTTTTGTTATTGTTTAAATGTGTTTAATTGAAAAATTTAGTAAAATGTCTTTAAAAAAGAAAAGAAAATCTCAGTCAGCCACATCTCTGGTTTCTGAGATTTCCACAGCCATTGTCTACACACCATTTCAAGTAACTCAGGGTTTTCTGTGTACAGCTTCCCTTTAAAGATGTAGCAGATATTTACTACCTGGACTTAGCAGAAATTCATTTTTGTTTCAGCAAGTTTCCGTTGTCCATTTTGCGCTGTTCAGCTGCTTTTTATACTGTTTAAAAATATTTTTTTAGCTGTTTGTATTTCACCTTGCGACATATATAAAAGGCAATTCATAAATGAACAAAGTAATAATATATTCCATGTCATAAGGTCTAGAAACTTAGTTTGTTTTCGTAAATGAAAGCTGATGAGGCTATTAGGAAGCTGAACGTTGTGGCCCAGAAGAATCTCACACAACTCCTTTTTTCTTTTCCACAGAAACATTTTCCTCTGTTTACTAGGCGTAGTTGAATTCTTATGGAACAGGCTTTATCTCTTAAGTTCATATTGATGGTTGAGCTACATCAGGCACCCCCAAACTTCGGCACCTCCAGATGTTTTGGACTACAATTCCCATCATCCCTGACCACTGGTCCTGTTAGCTAGGGATCATGGGAGTTGTAGGCCAAAACATCTGGAGGGCCGCAGTTTGGGGACGCCTGAGCTGCATGGTCAGGTAAAGGAATAGCCTTACCTGGACAGGAACACTTCAGAGATGAAGATCGTGGGGGATGTATGTTTGAACGCTCTCCCTACACATTTTTTTAAAGCCCTGTCCTATGAAAAGCTAGCATGTCAAGGATAAGGAATCTAAGTTAGTCTTCTCCTTGAGATGCTACACTTCTGCATGCAGTGCCTTTGCTGGGCATTCCACTCCTCCCGAATTCTGGTTTAATTAAAGTCCTCTTCAGACATTTTTCTGGTTTATGTTAGGCAGGGAACATCCTGTTCTCATGGGGACTGCCTGCCAGTCAGCGATGCATGAACTGTGGTTAGGGATGATCTGAGCCAAGAAATTGTCACCATCACTGAGGACCGGCCACACCACAACAGTTGCCACCAAAATGTAGCCCAATGTGAAATAAATTTGTGGTTCTCCCCAACCCCCCTTGAGGGAAGCCAAATAATGTTTTGAGAACATTAGCAATATTTCTCGGAGGAGTTCTATTCAAGCTGAAGTTGATTATGTTAGTTATTTGTTCGCTCACTGCATATATATCTCACCAAGGAGCTCGGGGGGTCTACATGACTCTCCCCCTCCCCATTTAACCCCTCACAACAACCTTGCAAGGTAGGCTGGGTGGAGAGACAATGACTGGCCCAAGATCACTGAGGGAGGATTTGAACCCTGGTCTCCCAGGTTCTTGTCCAACACTCTAACCATTGCACCATGCTGCCTTCTCACTGGCTTGTCATTCAGTTGAAATGCAAAGCAAATGTGGAGTTTCTTTCCCAGGGATTTTCAAGAGGCGACAGAAGAGTCCCAAATAAAAGTCTAATAATTTCTCCGTCTGTTTGCATTATTATCTCACCCTAATGAAGAACTGGAAGTTCTTCCTGGGTGGGGAAAGCATCCAGTGGAATTGATCAACAGCAGATTCCCGAGCAAGCAAAAAGAAAAGGCCTCTCTCACAAAAGACATTCTACTTTTATTGAATTAGCTGCCGTGAGACGCAGTGACGGCCGATATCTTAGATGGCTTTAAAAGGGGTTTCGACACATTGAGAGAGGAGAGGTCCATCGATGCCTCTAATGTGGAACTTCTAACTGAACGCTGCTTCTGGGAAGCTACAAAGTGGGAGGTCCATTCCTTCCCGGCTCTGCTCTAGGACTTCCAAGAAGCATCTGGCCAACCAACTGTGGGATGTAAGATGTTGGACGATGGACCTTCAGTGATTTCAGAGGAGCTCAGAATTTAAATAATACGGGCAACATCCTTCACACATACTAAATCTGGATGGGGGACAGAGGAAGCTGCCTTATGCAGAGGGCTGGGCCAACTAGCTTAGCATCTTCCCTTGTGAAAATTTGGTCCTGTGCATGTTGTCAGACATCAGTCCTGGCTAGCATGGCTGATGGTCAGGGTTTAGGTTTAGGGGAGCTGTAGTCCAACATCCAGAGAGCCACATATGCACAAATTTAGGATGGTGTCAGGATTATGGGCAGGAGTCAGGCTCTGGGGCCTGCCTCAGCCTGTGCTGGAGAAGCAAGGAGTGGCCACTCAGGTGAGGCCACTTGATAACTCACTGCACCTGGTGGCAAGAGCCATACCTGCCAAGTTGCTGTCAGAGAAATAAGGGACCGGGCCAGAAATAGTGGACCGGAAGTAGCGCTGCCGCAATTTTGGAACTGGGCGGAGCATGCTCAGAAGTGACTTTTGATGCTGCTTTGCCCAGTTCCAAAATGGCCGCCGCAACAGAATGAACCGGGAGGGGGGGAATCCGTTTTTTCAGCTAGGAACAGCTGGAAAAACGGGGATTTCCCGGGGAAAACGGGAGACTTGGCAGCTATGGTCAAGAGCTGGGAGGGATAAAAGCTCAGCATTTCCCTTCAGCTCTTTGCCACAGCAACTCGATCCCTGCCTTGTTGCATCTGGCCTCCTGTTCCTTGATACTTTGCCTTGCTCCTTGGACCTTTGCCTTGCTCCTCGACCCTGCGACTGCCTGCTGCTGGACCCTGAGCCCTGCACCATCCGGACCCCGTTCCTGCTTCCACACCATCATCTTGCCCCTGGTCCTGACGTCCTCAGGCGGGCTACCTCCCGCCGACCAGACCGTGACAGATGGGGGACACCTGGCTACATGTGAAAAAGGGCTTAGGGGGTCTTGGTGGACAAGATGATTAACACGAGTCCACAGTGTGATGCAGCAGCAAAAACTGCAAATGCGATTCTGGGCTGCATCAACAGAAGTATAGCATCCAGATCCATGCTGGATTTACGTACAAGATAAACAAGCTATAGCTTAGGGCCCCACTCTCTTGGGGGCCCCCAAAAAAATTGAAGGGAAAAAACCTGGATGTACATTTCCAAAATATAAGAAAAAACAAAACAAATAAAATAAAACCTACATACAGCAACAGTGTTTTGTGTTGTGTAGGCTCCTATGATGCAAGTAATGGGCCCTGCCTGCTAGCCTGCTCCCTAAAATAAAGTATCACTGGTTTGCTCATTTCTATATATAGGGTGCCTACATTCTGCATGGACTGGTTGCATGGCAACATGTGCAAATGGCTTTACATACCTATTAGGTCCATAAATTACCATGCGGCATATATTCAACACAAAAATCAGCGGCAATTTGTTGTTGACAAAGGACAGCTGGACATATAAAGGGCCCCATTACCTTCAGTAGTTTAGGGCCTCATCAAACCTAAATCTGGCCCTGATCCAGATCAAGGAAAGTCATAGTCCTGCTCTAGTCACACCTGGAATACTGCGCCTAATTCTGGGCACCTCAGTTTAAGAAGGATGTTGACAACCTGGAGGGTGTGCAAATGAGGGTGACCAAGAAGATCAAGGGTCTGGAAGCCAAGCATTATGAGGAACGGTTGAAGAAGCTGGGTATGTTTAGCCTGGAAAAGAGGAGGCTGGGAGGAGATATGACAGCCATCTTCAAATATTAGAAGGGCTGCCCCATGGAAGATGGAGCAAGTTTGTTTTCTGCTGCTCTGGAGGGCAGGATTTGAACTGATGGATTCAAATGACAAGAGAGGAGATTAGGATGTTAAGAGCTGGTCAGCAGTGGAAAGGACTTCCTCGGAAGGTGGCGGACTGCCCTGTACTGAATTTTTGAAATTCTTTAGCTGCGATTTGTGCACTGCAGAGGGTTCAGACTCATACCTGCCAAGTTGCTGTCGGAGAAATAAGGGACCGTGCGGAAGTAGCAGACCGGAGGTAGCGCTGCCGCCATTTTGGAACTGGGCGGAGCATGCTCAGAAGTGACTTTTGATGCTGCTTTGCCCAGTTCCAAAATGGTCGCCGCGCCAGAAGTCGCACTGCAGCCATTTTGGAGCTGGGCAGAGCAGCATCAAAAGTCGCTTCTGAGCATGCTCCACCCAGTTCCAAAATGGCTGCCGCGCCAGAATAAACCAGGGGAAAACAAAAAAAATCCGTTTTTTCAGCTAGGAACAGCTGGAAAAACGGGGATTTCCCGGGGAATACGGGAGACTTGGCAGCTATGTTCAGACTAGATGACCCTTGGGGTCCCTGCCAACTCTATGGTTCCATGTGCATTTCATCACCGCCCCAAAACATTCCTTAATTGAAGCAAAGCGACCTCCTTCTGCTTTATTAACAGAAGCCGGTTAGCCCAGACAGGAGGGAAAGAAACAGCATCGCTGATTGACTTGACTTGAGAGAAGTTAATAAACGTCTCAGCATGGAATGCGAACAGCGATGTGTTAAGTTACCGTGGTTTCTGGCTGAACAACTTGTTAACAGCTGTGTCAACTGAGGACACTCCGATGGAGGCAATGGCGTGCCCCCTTTAGATGCGAGGAGGGTGCCTGTTCTCCAGGCCAAAGCATTTTTTCCCATCCAGTTTCCAAAAAGTTGTAATTAACGAAAGTTTCAACCCCCCCCCCCTTTTGTGTGTGTGCAATGCCAATGAGAAAAAAAGCACACACCAAAAAAGCCCTTTCCCTTTAATAGCTTTTCTAAAGGCTCACAGTTATTACGGCCAGATCATGGAAAGTGTCAAAATGTTTAATAGGTTTTGCGAAAAGGGAGAGAGGTGGGGAAAGCGTTCCTGTAGGGGAGATGGGAGATCTGTTTGTGAATTGCTCTTGAGCTAATGGAAGAAGAGGATGCTGGTGTCATGGGGAACCTTCGTTGTAATGCTGCTGTTCCGGCCACAGGTGGCGGTGTTGGGCAGTCGGTTATGTAAGGGGCCTCTGTTCTCGACTCGGTGTGTCAATCAAGCTGCTGTTCTGTCCTGTCTCCATTACGGCCTGGCATCATCGCCCGGCTGTGAGTCTCAGTGCCGGATTTACATATAAGCTAAACACACAAAAATTAAAGGGTGAAAAAACTGGATGTACATTTCCAAAATATAAGATAAAAAACAAATAAAATAAAACCTACATACAGCAACAGTGTTTTGTGTTGTGTCGGCTCCTATGATGTAAGTCATGGGCCCTGCCTAGAATCATAGAGTTGGAAGAGACCACAAGGGCCATCCAGTCCAAACCCCTGCCAAGCAGGAAACACCATCAAAGCATTCTTGACATATGCCTGTCAAGCCTCTGCTTAAAGACCTCCAAAGAAGGATACTCCACCACACTCCTTGGTAGCAAATTCCACTGCCGAACAACTCTTACTGTCAGGAAGTTCTTCCTAATATTTAGGTGGAATCTTCTTTCTTGTAGTTTGAATCCATTGCTCCGTGTCCGCTTCTCTGGAGCAGCAGAAAACAACCTTTCTCCCTCCTCTATATGACATCTTTTTAAATATTTGAACATGGCTATCACATCACCCCTTAACCTTCTCTTCTCCAGGCTAAACATACCCAGCTCCCTAAGCCGTTCCTCATAAGGCATCGTTTCCAGGCCTTTGACCATTTTGGTTGCCCTCTTCTGGACACATTCCAGCTTGTCAGTATCCTTCTTGAACTGTGGTGCCCAGAACTGGACACAGTACTCCAGGTGAGGTCTGACCAGAGCAGAATACAGTGGTACTATTACTTCCCTTGATCTAGATGCTATACTAGATGCTAGATGCCTGCGAGCCTGCTCCCTAAAATATCCCTGGTTTGCTCCTTTCTATATATAGGATGCCTACATTCTGCATGGACTGGTTGCAGGGTAACATGTGCAAATGGCTTTAGATACCCATGAGGTCCATAAATTACCATATAGCATCTATCCAACACAAAAACCAGTGACAATTTGTTGTCTTAGCTTTGTGTGACTTGGGCCTATATAACTTATGTTTCTTTGGCTGAAAATTGCTCAACAGTGTATACCGGAGAGCCCATTTGTCGGTCATTCTTGGTGCCTCCAAGAGAAAATTGGCATTTCAGTTAAAATTGAGTCACGTTCTTGCTAGACCAGACATTTCACTGCAGACACTTATGAAAATGGAAATGGGGAAAAAATGTTCTCAATTATTTATTATGTAAATGAGACTCTTTATTGTCACAAGAGCCTCCTTTGTTCTATAAATCAATTTGAATGAATTCGATTTAAATAGATAGAACCTACCGAGAGATAATATATGGGGCTTTGAGTAACTGGTACAACTGTAGAGGGATTACAGAAAGAATACTATGGAATAAAATAGGCTATAGACTATAAACCATTTTGATATTTTGTATGATATGGTTGTGTGTGTGTGTGTGTGTGTGTGTGTGTGTGTGTGTGTGTGAATAGATAAAGCAAATCTTGGAGCCTGCCAAAAAAGGAATCACATTCTTCAGCCTCCCTTAATCAGCCAATAACTCGAAATCCAGACCCCCCCCCAAAAAAAACCATTAAGCAGTTTCTCCCCTTAAGGAGAGCATGGGTTGCGGAAGGGTTAACAAGACGTTCCCTGGTTTGCTGGGTGGGTCAGTTTGGATGGCCACTGAGGGTATTGTTGCTGGGGAGAACGTTACGTTGCAATTGTTTGATTGACAGCCACAGCCTTTAAGTACTGGGCAAGCAGCTTGTGCTTGCGCTTTTGGTGCTTGCAACGGATCTCCTGCCCTCCCTATATTTAGGGGTTTGTTTGCGCATGACGTTGCTGTGCCTGTCATGGGGTCGTCCGTATTGATGCGGGGGCCTAGTAGGGATTTTGCCACTTGGCTGATTGGCTGGTGCCTTGCTGTTTTTGCCTACTACATAGCAAAATGTCACAACTTGTAAGGTTGGCGGTTAGGCATTGGTTCAAATTGGATGGTGGAGGGGTACTGATTTGGCTGGGCCTGCCCCTCAAAATTGCTGCTGCCTTTAGGGGTATTCCGTTAAAGGAATCCTGGGGCTCCACATGTTTGTCTGTACCCCCCGGTAGGGGCTAGGACCACGCATGAGCCTCGGGAAGCATCTGGGGGAGAGGTCAAGGGCTTGGTGGCCAGGGCCGTCTTAAGCATACCTGGCGCCCAGGTGCGAAGATCCCTCCGGCGCACCCCCATTTCCCAGAAATGACCCCCCCAGTCCTTCCAGCTCCCTTTGGGCTCTCACCTCTCCAGTCCCAGTCCTCTCCAGTCCTGGCCTTTCACAGAGCGCTCGGGTCAAGCAGGAGCTGTGTGGGGCTCGACGGGGATGTCTTTGTGGCCTTGCGCTGCCTGGCCGAGCTGCTGGGCAAGGCGTTAGTGGCGCCCGACAGCTCAGCAGTGCCCGTGGCCTCGCTGCCGGTGTCGGGCGTCTTGCTCGTGGGGCTCTACTGCTGCTGCCGCCGCCGCCACCGGAGCCAGATCTGGGCCAGGCGCGCAGCTGGCCGCCTTTTACGCACGCTTCCAGCCGGCCCGAGGCAAAGCCGGAGCCAGAGCGGCAAGCAACAAGAGCCGGAAGGTGGGAGCTGCAGAGCGGAAAAGGGAGGCCGCTGCGCAGTTCTGCCACCTGCTGGGGCGCCCCTCTGCGCCCCTCAGCGCCCTGGCACCCTGCGCCACTAGAATCAATGGGCGAGCCGGCCCTGTTGGTGGCTCTGCCCCGGCCTCTCTCAGAGGGTGCTTACCTATCCTGGCTGCCCAGTACGCTAGGGGAGTCGGATCTGTCCCAGGCGGGGGACAGGTGGCATGGGAACCAATGCCTAAGCAACAACTCACATCAGTTGTGTTTAAATGAAGTTGTGGCCAAAATTAATGCCCAAAACAAAAAACTTAATTTTCGTGTGAATTATTTGGTGGGAAGTCTTGGTACCTCGACACGCAACTGTAGAGGGATTACAGAAAGAATTCTATGGAATAAAATAGGCTATGGACTATAAACCATTTTGATATTTTGTATGATGTGGTGGTGGTGGTGGTGGTGGGGTGTGTGTGTGTGTGTGTGTGTGTGTGTGTGTGTGTGTGTGTATGAATAGATAAAGCAAATCTTGGAGCCTGCCACAAAGGAATCACATTCTTCAACCTCCCTCAATCAGCCAATAACTCGAAATCCAGACCCCCCCCCAAAAAGAACCCATTACTGGAAACTTTCAAATTCACATGACTCCCCCCCCCCAACTCTTTATCTCTCCCTTCTAATCTAGCTATTAAAGATTAACAACAGGTCCGTGACTCAGGAAAGCAATTTCCTGGGAATTATTCTTCTAAAGCACATATTATCGGAAAGCTAAAGCGATTTATCAGGATTGCAAATGAGGATTTATGGGAAATCTGGGAGAGAATGAAAGAGGTGCCTTGCATCGAACTTTCGGATTTGGGAAGGTGGCCTTAAATGGGCAAACAGAGGGAATGTCAGGGATGTTTCCTGGGAATGAGGGAGTCAAGAGCCATTAACCAGGAATTGCGGGATAAGCTGGAAGTCAAGGAGACCAGCAGTGGCCAGGGGAATGGGGGGGGGGGAAGCTGTGGGGTCATCCTTCCAATGTTGACATCATTACAGTGGTACCTTGGTTCTCAAACTTAATCCGTTCCGGAAGTCCGTTCCAAAACCAAAGCGTTCGAAAACCAATGCGTGCTTTCCCATAGAAAGTAATGCAGAAGGGATTAATCCATTCCAGACTTTTTAAAACAACCCCTAAAGCAGCAATTTAACATGGAGTTTACTATCTAATGAGACCATTGACAAATAAAATGAAAACAACAATACTGTAATGGATTGTACTAGAAAATAAATACGACAGTATTGTAGATGATAAAAAAATTAAAAAATTTTTTTTCTTACCTGCACTGATGAATAGCCATTGTTTGGATGGAGGGGGGGGGGGTATCCATTTCCACAGTCACACAATCAATCGATCAATCAGTAGCTGAACTGGGATCCACACAGTCACAAAAACAAATTAACTGAAAAAGCCTCAAAACAAAAGCGCCAAATATCACATCAGAACACTGCAATCCGAAACGGAAGGCTTGAATTACAATGAGGGGATGCAAATTAGCAGCGCAACAGGAAACACAGGGGGACTCAAAACGGAGCATGTCCAGCTTCCGAAAAAAAGTTGGAAAACCAGAACAGCTACTTCCGGTTTTGCAGTGTTCGGGTTCCAAGTTGTTTGTGTCCTAAGCTGTTCAAAAACCGAGGTACAGCTTTCCCAGTTGAGGATGAAGATGGGGCAGGTCAAAATTTATAAAAATTGTGCATGGCATAGAGAGTGTGGATCAAGGAAATTTTCTCTCCCTCTCTCATAACACTAGAACCTGGGGAAATCAGATGAGGCTGAATGTTGGAAGATTAATAGAATCATAGAATTGTAGAATTGAAAGGCACCCCGAGGGTTATCTAGTCCAACCCTCTGCAATGCAGGAACTACATCATAAATAACCTCTGCTTCATACCCCGAGGGTTATCTAGTCCAACCCTCTGCAATGCAGGAACTACATCATAAATTCAACCACTGCTTAAAAACCTCCAGGGAAGGAGAGTCCGCCACTTCCCGAGGGAGTATGTTCCACTGTCAAACAGCTCTAGCCGCCAGAAAGTTCTTCCTGGCGTTTAGTTGGAATCTTCTTTCTTGTAACTTGAAGCCATGGGTTCAAGTCCTACCCTCTGGAGCAGGAGAAGACAAGGTTGGGGTGAAGCTGGGGCCGTCGGGGTGATATCCTAGTGCTTTAAATGTACAGCGTGGGTGGGGCCAGTTCAAACATTGGTCCGATAAGTGCCAATTCAGTCTTTGCTCACTGAGATTCCTGCATCAAAGGGGGTTGGACTAGATGACCCTTTTGGGTACCTTCCAACTGTACAATTTATTTTTTATTTATATTTATTGAATGTATAAACCTCCCTATATCATCATCATCATCATCATCAAAGGCGACTTACAACATAACAAGATTTACATAATGACAAACAAAGCAGAAGTCATAAACAATAAATAAATAAACACAGCAAAAAGTACACGACCCGTGGAAACAAATTCCACGTAAATCATAAGATCTAAAACTAAAGATACAACAATGTATCAACAATAACAGCAACAAGTTCTCTCAACCCCCTGTAAACAATACTCCGGCCCAAGAATCTGTTCAACAGCCTCAGCTTTTGTAGCTGGAGTCAGTCCGCACTCCACTCTCCCAGGCCAGATGGGAAACGGCCAGCCAGGCAGGGTGCAGGTCTTCCCGGGCTCACGGCCAAGATGGTTTCATTTAAAACAACACAGATAAAAATCAAAAACAATTTAAAAGAGGAGCCCTCTCTGCTGAGTAGGAGCGGAAGTCCTTGTGAAACCGTGCCGCGCTGCGCTGGTTTACTGCAGCGCACAGGGACTCGCCGACTGGGCAGCTCGGTTCGGGGGCAGCTCAGTTCGGGGGCGGCTCGGAGGCCAGTTAAATGACCCCCATGGGCAGCTGGTGGCCCTTGGGCCTTAGGTTGCCGACCCCTGCAATACCCCCCCCCATAAAAAGAGCCACATTTTAAAAGGACATAGGATGTCAATCAGGTCAATCAAAGGCCTGGTTAAAGAGGAACGTCTTTGCCTGGTGCCTAAGGGTGTATAATGAAGGCGCCGGGCGAACTACCCTGGGGAGAGCATTCCGCAGAGGGGAGCCACTGCAGAGAAGGCCCTGTTCTCGTGTTGCTACCCTCCGGACCTCTCGAGGAGGCGGCACAGGAAGAAGGGCCTCAGAAGATCTCAGGGTCCAGGTAGGTTCATATGGAAAGAGGCAGTCCTTGAGGTATTGCGGCCCTGAGCCGTTTAAGGCTTTCCTCTCCTCCAATCCTATAATTCTGTGAAATAAAAAAGGAATTTGAATTTCTCCTCCATTCACACTCCTGTTACATCTAGTTTAGCTTCTTAACCGCCATTTTTCAACAGAAAGCCGTTGCATTCGGGGTTGGGGGCGGAATCTGGGCTGCTAATGATCTTTTTTAAAAGCACTGTTTGTGTGCTCTGAGTTGAGATGGTCCCCTCGCCAACCACCGGCCTCAATACCAACTTCCACAGCCTTCTATTTCAGAACGCCGTCAATAGCCTGCTTTCTCCGCTCGCCTTCCCCAGCGGCCATGGTCTCCTTCCGAGGGGTTTCATATTAGGCTTGGGAGCCCTGTCAAGCCAAACCGGACCAGAGAGCATCGAGAACCAAAGCGTCTGTTTCGACAAGGCCAGGGGGGTTATTTCTGAAACCCACGACACCACGTTTACCTGCCGGCTGGAATGCCAGATGCCAAGAGAGACACCTCCAAATTGCAGCCTCTGTTTTTAACTCGAACACACAGACCCCGCCCGGGTTCCCACAGGGCTGGCTTCTCTGTTTGCACAGGTGAGGTTGTGGGGAAAGAAGTTGGCTGGTCACAGCCTTCAGCTGGGCCTGCATCATTTGTTTACTCGGAGCACGGGCATATTTTGCAGCAAATGTTGAACTCATGGACTGAATTTTGGAAGATTAGTTAGGCGCCAAGCCAGTGCCAGTTTTACATACAAGCTAAACAAGCTATAGCTTAGGGCCCCACTCTCTTGAGGGCCCCCCCAAAAAATTAGAATCATAGAATCATAGAGTTGGAAGAGACCACAAGGGCCATCCAGTCCAACCCCCTGCCGAGCAGGAAACACCATCAAAGCATTCTTGACATATGCCCGTCAAGCCTCTGCTTAAAGACCTCCAAAGAAGGAGACTCCACCACACTCCTTGGCAGCAAATTCCACTGCCGAACAGCTCTTACTGTCAGGAAGTTCAATTAAGGTGGAATAACCTGTGAGTACATTTCCAAAATGTATAAGAAAAAAACCAATAAAATAAAACCTACATAAAGCAACAGTGTTTTGTGTTGTGTAGGCTCCTAGGATGTAAGTCATGGGCCCCGCCTGCTAGCCTGCTCCCTAAAATATCACTGGTTTGCTCCTTTCTATATATATAGGCGTGCTCTGGTCCATAGAGTCACAAAAAGTCAGACACGGCTAAACGACTAAGCAACATACAGTGGTACATCGACTTATGAACGACTCGACAACCGAATTTTTCGACTTACGAATGGGGCAAATGGCTTGAGATACCTATTAGGTCCATAAATTACCATATAGCATATATTCAGCACAGAAAACAGTGACAATTTGTTGTTGACAAAGGACAGCTGGACATATCAAGGGCCCCATTACCTTCAGTAGCTTAGGGCCTCATTAAACCTAAATCTGGCCCTGCGCCAAGCAAAGACATTCTCACACCCTCCAACATTTCTCAGATGAAAACAGGGACGTCCCATTCCATTTTACCCCACACATCTTACTGGGTTGCCCCAGCCACTCTGGGCAGCTTGCAACATATATAAAAACATAATAAAACATTAAACATTTTTTTAAAAATTCCCTATACATTCGTACCTTGGAAGTCGAAGCTTGGCCTATCACTCAACATCCAAAAAACCAAAGTGATGCACCAAAAAGTACAGAATAACCCCTCTGCAGCGCCACAAATCCAACTCGGTGGTGTAACATTGGAAAATGTTGATCACTTCTCCTACCTGGGCAGTTACCTTTCCACAAGGGCCAACATTGATGCCGAAATCCAGCATCGCCTGAGCTCTGCGAGTGCGTCTTTCTCCCGATTGAAGTGCAGAGTGTTTATATTTATATATTTATATATGTTTATATGTGTGTGTGTATGTTTACACAGATGAATATTTAGTCTATATTTGAGACCTTAAAATTCTTATAACAGCACCTACCTGAGAGCTGCCGGAACTGAGTTCCGGTGAGTTCCAGCTGTAAAAAAGCCTTGCTGGTGGTCCTTTGCCAGATATAACTTTCAAACCGCTTCTGCTTCATTTCCTAGGGTACTCTGCAGATGTGACCAAGGTATCACAGGAAGCACCGAGCAACTGCTGTCTTTGGGTTTGGAATGGAATTTCAGCTGTAAGAAACTTGCTGATGGACCCTGGGAAATGCACGATAAGCCTCTGGATTGCTTGATAAATAAAATAAAATGCTGGAATGAAGCTGAACGGCGATGCAAGGGACCTTCTGTGATGGGGGGAGGCTAGGGTTGCCATATTTTGAAGAGCAAAAAAGAGGACACATTTGACAGGGTGGAGCTGTCGTCATCATGAACAAAACTGATTACATCCAGGAGGCCCACAGACAACTT
This sequence comes from Zootoca vivipara, assembly GCF_963506605.1. NCBI lineage: Eukaryota > Metazoa > Chordata > Lepidosauria > Squamata > Lacertidae > Zootoca > Zootoca vivipara. The sequence goes on along the minus strand of NC_083287.1, from coordinate 54,791,477 downwards.
TCCAATACTGCCTTTTACATGAAATTGGACTCAGACCCCACACAAGCATACAAAAAAGAACTGAACAAGATTGTCAAGGAGCTACCCCTACACATCCAAGAACAGATCCTCACAAACACACCAGCGGAACCTCGGCCAGGAACTTTCTATCTTCTACCCAAAATACACAAACCAGGAAATCCAGGACGCCCCATCATCTCAGGTATTGGAACCATTACAGTGGGTGTTTCCGGCTATATGGACTCTGTTCTGAAACCAAATGCTGTCAGTGCTCCCAGCTACGTACGTAACACCACAGATTTTCTGAGGAAAATACAATCTTTGAACAATCTTCCTAACAATACTATACTAGCCACTATGGATGTGGAATCTCTATATACCAACATCCCACACAATGATGGTTTACAAGCCATAAGGAACACCATTTCAGATAAAACCACAGCGGACTTTGCTACCAAACTCTGCCACTTTGTCCTTACCCACAACCACTTCAAATTTGGTGATGACCTGTTCCTCCAGACCAGCGGCACAGCCATGGGCACCTGCATGGCCCCACAGTATGCCAACATCTTCATGGCAGATTTAGAACAACGTTTCCTCAACTCCTACCCACTCAAACCTCTCTTGTACCTGTGATACATTGACGATATTTTTATTATCTGGACATATGGACAACAGACCCTGGAAACCTTCCACCAGACATTCAATGACTTTCACCCCACCATCAACCTAACAATGAACCAATCTATGCAAGAAATACATTTTTTGGACACTACTATAAAAATACAGGATGGACGTATAGACACCACCTTATACAGAAAACCAACTGACCGACAAACATATCTACATGCTTCTAGCTACCATCCCAAACATACCAAACAATCCATCGTATACAGCCAGGCCCTACGTTACAACCGCATCTGTTCCAACTCTACAGACAGAGAATCTCACCTAAGAGATCTACAGCAAACCTTTTTAGAATTAAAATATCCACCTGATGAAGTTAAACAACAGATCAACAGAGCCAGACTGATACCTAGAGAGAATCTGCTGCAAGACAGACCCAAAAAAGAAAATAACAGAACACCACTAGTCATCACATACAGCTCCCAAGTTAAAACAGTACAACGCATCATCAGAGATCTACAGCCTCTCCTGGACAATGACAGCTCCCTTTCTCAAGCTCTGGGAGGAAGACCTTTCATTGCCTACAGACAGCCACCCAATCTTAAACAACTCCTCACCCACAATAATACAACCACCAGGCTTAACATGGACACTGGTACCAGAGCCTGCAATAAACCCAGATGCCAACTTTGCTGCCACATACACCCGGACAACACCATTACTGGCCCCAACAACATCCAACATACCATCTCAGGACTATTTAAATGCTCATCTTCTAACATTGTGTATGCCATCAAATGCCAACAGTGCCCTTCAGCTCTCTATATTGGACAAACAGGCCAAACCCTACGCCAAAGGATAAATGGACATAAATCTGACATCAGGAACCAGAAGACAGAAAAACCAGTAGGAGAACACTTCAATCTCCCAGGACATTCTATACAAGATCTCAAAGTAGCTGTCTTACTACAAAAGAATTTCAGAAATAGACTGGAAAGAGAAGTTGCTGAATTACAACTTATCACCAAGCTCAAAACCATGGAGGGACCTGGTTTGAACAGAGACACTGGATTCTTATCTCATTATACATGATAAAGCGATCTTCAGCCATCTCATTGTCTCAACCCTTGCTTTTTCATGCAAAACCATTTGCAGTCATTTTCGGTCATCAACAGCTTCAGTCAGTCAATCACCCACTTCCACCACCCTTCTGAGTGATACCCCCTCCCCTCCCCCTCCCCTCCCCACCCCTTCTCTACATAAGCGCCTGGGGACTCCTATTTCAGCGTATCTGAAGAAGTGTGCATGCACACGAAAGCTTATACCAAAATAAAAACTTAGTTGGTCTTTAAGGTGCTACTGAAGGATTTTTTTTATTTTACATTTGCCAGTGTCTACTTTGGGACGCGGGTGGTGCTGTGGGTTAAACCACTGAGCCTAGGGCTTGCCGATCAGAAGGTCGGCGGTTCGAATCCCCACGACGACGGGGTGAGCTCCCGTTGCTCGGTCCCTGCTCCTGCCAACCTAGCAGTTCGAAAACACGTCAAAGTACAAGTAGATAAACAGGTACCGCTCTGGCGGGAAGGTAAACGACGTTTCCATGTGCTGCTCTGGTTTGCTGGCCACATGACCCGGAAGCTGTACGCTGGCTCCCTCGGCCAGTAAAGCGAGATGAGCACCACAACCCTAGAGTCGTCCGCGACTGGACCTAACGGTCAGGGGTACCTTTACCTTTATCTATGGATCACTATGACGACTCTCATTTTACATACCCCTGAAAAAGAGGATGTGCCCTGGAAAAGGAGGACATATGGCAACCCTAAAGGTAAAGGGTAAAGGGACCCCTGACCATAAGGTCCAGTTGCGGACGACTCTGGGGTTGCGGCGCTCATGTCACATTATTGGCCAAGGGAGCCGGCGTATAGCTTCCAGGTCATGTGGCCAGCATGACAAAGCCACTTCTGGCAAACCAGAGCAGCAGATGGAAACGCCGTTTACCTTCCCGCTGTAGCGGTTCCTATTTATCTACTTTCATTTTGACGTGCTTTCAAACTGCTAGGTTGGCAGGAGCTGGGACCAAGCAACGGGAGCTCACCCTGTCACAGGGATTTGAACCGCCGACCTTCTGATCGGCAAGCCCTAGGCTCAGTGGTTTAACCTCAGCGCCACCTGGGTCCCTATGGCAACCCTAAGAAAGCCTTATTCCATATTCCTCAGCAACTTTCCCTCCTAAAGAGGCACAGAAGTGGAGCATATAACTCACAGGCTCACAACCTGGGTTGCTGTTTTCTATGTTCCTCCCCTCCAAGCTTCTGACAGAGGACATAGCAACCCCCTTCTCTTTCTGTCCCTACATCCAAGATAAGCAACTTGGGAAGAACAGAGAATTCTGGAACCTTCTTCTTTAAAAATAAGAAAATCCCCAAACCACAAGGGCCTTTGCTATTTCTGGAACGCCTCGCAAAAATCCTGGGTTTGGCCGTGGTCAAATGAAGCCCAAATATTGGATTCACCTGATGTCCTGCTCGGTCGGCCCGTGTGGTTTGTGGGAAGGAGAGATGGGAGGCACAGGCTGAGCTCACACACAGGTCCCTTTTGAGTCCCTGGAAACGAAATTGGAAAAGAGGACACAACCGAAAAAGGCTGGTATACGTGGTTTGGAGGAGCGGCTGGAAGGGCATGATGGTTCATTTGGGGCAGCTGCTACTCTGTCCCTCCAAGGATGGCTCCTGATCACAGAAGACCTGCAGCTTTCCAAAGCTTCTGATATGCTTCCAACTGTCCAGAGCACTACCGGAATCAGGGCCAGATTGAAGTTTGATGAGGCCCTAAGCTACTGAAGGTAATGGGGCCCTTTCTATGGCCAGCTGTCCTTTGTCAACAACAAATGGTCGCTGTTTTTTGTGTTGAATATATGCTATATGGTAATTTATGGACCTCATGCTATATGGTAATTTATCTCCCACTTGGACTACTGCAATGCGCTCTATGTGGGGCTACCTTTGAAGGTGACTCGGAAACTACAACTAATCCAGAATGCGGCAGCTAGACTGGTGACTGGGAGCGGCCGCCGAGACCACATAACACCGGTCCTGAAAGACCTACATTGGCTCCCAGTACGTTTCCGAGCACAATTCAAAGTGTTGGTGCTGACCTTTAAAGCCCTAAATGGCCTCGGTCCAGTATACCTGAAGGAGCGTCTCCACCTCCATCATTCTGCCCGGACACTGAGGTCCAGCACCGAGGGCCTTCTGGCGCTTCCCTCGTTGCGGGAAGCCAAGTTGCAGGGAACTAGGCAGAGGGCCTTCTCGGTGGTGGCGCCTGCCCTGTGGAACGCCCTCCCAACCGATATCAAAGAGGAAAACAACTACCAGACTTTTAGAAGACATCTGAAGGCAGCCCTGTTCAGGGTGGGTTTTTAATGTTTAATAGATTACTGTGTTTTATTTTTCTGTTGGAAGCCGTCCAGAGTGGCTGGGGAAACCCAGCCAGATGGGCGGGGTATAAACAAAAAAATATTATTATTATTATTATTATTATTATTATTATCATAGGTACAGTGGTGCCTCGCAAGACAAATTTAATTCGTTCCGCCAGTCAATTCGTTTTGCGAAAAATTCGTCTTGTAAACCGCGGCTTCCCATAGGAATGCGCTGAAATTTCTTTTTTTTGCCCATAGGAACGCATTCATTAAATTTCAACGCATTCCTATGGGAAAACGCGATTCGCAAGACGAATTTTTCGCAAAATGAATTCGTCTTGCGAGTCACCATCAGATCTCAAGACGTGTTCGTCTTGCGAAAAATTCGTCTTGCAGGGCGTTCGTCTTGTGAGGTACCACTGTATTTAAAGCCATTTGCACACATTGCCATGCAACCAGTCCATGCTGAATGTAGGCACCCTATATATAGAAATATAGCTAGCAGGCGGGGCCCATGACTTACATCCTAGGAGCCTAGGTAAAGGGTAAAGGGACCCCTGACCATTAGGTCCAGTCGTGACCGACTGGGGTTGTGTGCTCATCTCACATTATTGGCCGAGGGAGCCGGCGTATAGCTTCCAGGTCATGTGGCCAGCATGACAAAGCCGCTTCTGGCAAACCAGAGCAGCACATGGAAACGCCGTTTACCTTCCCGCTGTAGCGGTTCCTATTTATCTACTTGCATTTTGACGTGCTTTCGAACTGCTAGGTTGGCAGGAGCTGGGACCAAGCAACGGGAGCTCACCCCATCACAGGGATTCGAACCGCCGACCTTCTGATCAGCAGGAGCCTACACAACACAAAACACTGTTGCTGTATGTAGGTTTTATTTTATTTGTTTTTTATCTTATATTTTGGTAATGTACATCCAGGTATTTTTTTGGCCCCCCCCCCAGGAGAATGGGGCGCTAAGCTATATAGCTTGTTTAGCTTATGTGTAAATCCAGCACTGCTGTCCGGAATCTATCCCCCCAAATTTCTTTTTCATTTAAATTATAATTTCCTAAATAAGATTTGCAAACACAACAAGCAAGACATCAAATTGAAATGCATCTTAAAGGCAAGAAGAATAGAAATCCAAGATGGTCATCTTCATTCTGCTCCGGTCAGACCTCACCTGGAGTACTGTGTCCAGTTCTGGGCACCGCAGTTCAAGAAGGATACTGACAAGCTGGAACGTGTCCAGAAGAGGGCATCCAAAATGGTCAAAGGCCTGGAAACGATGCCTTATGAGGAACGGCTTAGGGAGCTGGGTATGTTTAGCCTGGAGAAGAGAAGGTTAAGGGGTGATATGATAGCCATGTTCAAATATATGAAAGGATGTCATATAGAGGAGGGAGAAAGGTTGTTTTCTGCTGCTCCAGAGAAGCGAACACGGAGCAATGATTCAAACTACAAGAAAGAAGATTCCACCTAAACATTAGGAAGAACTTCCTGACAGTAAGAGCTGTTCGGCAGTGGAATTTGCTACCAAGGAGTGTGGTGGAGTCTCCTTCTTTGGAGGCCTTTAAGCAGAGGCTTGACAGGCATATGTCAGGAATGCTTTGATGGTGTTTCCTGCTTGGCAGTGGGTTGGACTGGATGGCCCTTGTGGTCTCTTCCAACTCTATGATTCTATGATTCATCTTAAAAAGGAATGGCTATCATAAAATTATTTCACAATGAGACCCAAGGTTCATATTTATACAAAACATATCAAGTATTCACCAAGGGCAAGAACTGTCTCCCACCTGAAACCCCGGAAGGATGCAAAAGAATTCTATTAGAGGGATTCAGGTAATAGATGAAAATTTGATCTATAATGCTGTAGCAAAGGGTTTGAATAAAAACACTGGAGGTGGTGGTGGGAACTCGATACATAAAACAATGTAACTAATTTGAAGTAAATTTGTGAAAAAATTAGAAATTCAATAAAAATATTATTGGCGGGGGGAAAGAAATAGATTCTGCGAGTCAGTGCGGGCGATATTGAGACGGCTGGACCAGCATCCTGTCCCAAGGCACCTTCCTGTGTTCCCATGACACATTTCCAAAGAGAGAATAGCGCCTTTGCTTTCTGGGGCTATTTCAAAGGTGTGGTCGAGAGCTCCGGCTAAGTGGTAGTTAGAGGCAGACAAGAATGTTGACCTCATCGTGTGTTCTGGCCCTAAATAGAGGCTTTGAACGCGTCTTGTGCCATTTTGCAAAAAATATAATCAATGCATAATCGGTAGCCGTCCACGAAGTAGCACACATAGTCCGGAGCAGCAACGGCTAATTAGGTCCTCTCCTCTGCCACTCATACTGTACCGTTTGACCTCAGAATAAACCCATCTTTCATAAGCAGCGCAGGCCCCGAAGGATCTATGGCAGGCCGGGGGCAGCCATGGCTGTTTGTTTAGCAAAACCCAGGGATGCCGCCCGAAAGACAGGTTATTTTGGAATCCCACGGAGCGGCCACAGACCCTCCATTCACTCCCATGGACTCGGCCGCATAAAGAGCTACACAGCAGATAAAGCTGCTAACGAACGCAGGTCCCCGTCTTAATTGGATTGCAGGAAATTAAAAAAGACGGCGCTGGGAGCCGAGGTGGGGAGGGCGCCGGCGGAGAGACAGCGATAACTTGTCCGGTGGAAAGAGGTCAGGTTTCGAAATCTGGATTTCCCTCGGAATTCTGGAGCCCGGTGGCGAAATGTTTCGGAGACTGGAGGAATCTCTCAGTGTCGTCTACCATTCATTACAGCATCAACGTACAGTGGTACCTTGGTTCTCAAACTTAATCCGTTCCGGAAGTCCGTTCCAAAACAAAAGTGTTCTAAAACCAAGGCGTGCTTTCCCATAGAAAGTAATGCAAAACAGGTTCATCTGTTCCAGACTTTTAAAAACAAGCCCTAAAACAATATCAATTTTATTATCCAACAAGACCATTGATCCATAAAAGGAAAGCAATAAACAATGTACTGTACTATAAAATAAATAAAACAGTATTGTAGATGATAAAAATTAAAATTATTCTTTTCTTACCTGCACTGATGATAGTCGATGTTTGGATGGGGGGCTTTTATCGATTTCCGCAGTCACACAATCAATCAATCAATCAATCAATCAATCAATCAGTAGCTGAACTGAGTTCCACACAGTCACTAAAACAAATTAACTCAAAAACAAAAACGCAAAATAAATAGCAAAAAACAAAAGCACCAAACTTAATCCGTTCCGGAAGTCGGTTTGACTTCTAAAATGTTTGAAAATCAAGGCGCAGCTTCTGATTGGTGCAGGTGGCCGGGAAACAATAGCCGACAGCCGCATCGGATATTCGGCTTCCAAAAAACGTTTTTCGAAAGTCTGCAACAGATTAAACCGTTTTGCATTACAGATACTTCCTATGGGAAAGCACGCCTTGGTTTTGGAACGCTTTGGTTGTGGAACGGACTTCCGGAACAGATTAAGTTTGAGTACCAAGTTACCACTGTAGTTAAAACTACGGAATTTGCTTCCACAGGAGGTAATGATGGCTACCAACTCTGATGGGTTTAAAAGAAGGTTAGACAAATCCACGGACAATAAAGCTCTCCGTGGCTACATTCTGCCTGTCCAAGAACAGCTGTATTTGGCTTATCAGCCCCAGCAGATAAAAGGCAGTTCTAGCCACTGTGGTTACCTGAGCTTCCAGCGGCAGAAATGGATCCAGGGTCACCATGGATAGCTCAGACAGTAACGCATGAGACTGTTCATCTCAGGGTTGCGGGTTCAAATCACGTATTGGGCAAAAGATTCCTGCATTGCAGGGGGTTGGACTAGATGACCCTCGGTATCCCTTCCAGCTTTCCAGTTCTGTGATTTATGGACCTGTTCTTTCAGAGGGAGCCCAACACTGTCCAGAAGAGGAAGCTACCCAGTCTCCTGGACACAGGAGCCACCCAGCCACAGGTTCTTAAGGCTGAGTAACCGAGTGACAGGCTTGCAGCCTGATTTGTCACCCAAAGAAGGAGCGGAGGGGGAACATATTGCCCCTGGAGTTCTTTGGCATCGGCGTGACGGCCAATATCATGTTCTCTGTTTGCGCTTTGCCAAACGTCTGGCATGGCAGGGCAACAGGGAGCTCAAAATATCAGAGCAGATTTCTGTGTGTGTAGACAGGAACTGTGCCAATTTCTTGGCAGGAGAGTCAACCGTTTCTTTTTTCTTTTTCTTGCTCCATCATGTGCCCATTTTTGGTTCTGCTGAAATGCTAAATTCCTGATGGCATGACCGGAAGATGGTGCCGGGAGGCAAGCCTTTCCCTTCAGAAACCTGTCTTGCTCTTTAAGGGACGAAACATGGAGCATTAAAAGCTCAGTTAAGGAATGAGAGCTCTGCTCAGAATCCACATAGGAGCAAACACCTGCCCTCAATCTACCAACACGCAGCTTCATCGCACAGCCTGGAGACTAACATAGGAAGGCAAGGAAAGCCTGCTGGATCAGGCCAATGGCCCATCTCGTCCGGCATCCTGTTCTCACAGTGGCCAACCGCATGCTTGGGAGGAACCCGCAAGCAGGATTCGAACCCGAGATCAACTCACCCCTCCTGCCGTTTCCAGCATCCTGCATTTAGAAGCATTGCTGCCTTCGGCTCGGAAGCAGACTGTTGTCTGAGAGCCCTTTTAAGAGAGGACTGTCCTCTCAAAAATACGACAGCTTTCAGTGAAGGGAATCAAAATGCCCAAGGGGAAGGAATGATGTGCCTCTGAAGGAAGGCGGCAGCGTTTGGGACGTCTCAGTTTAGGGGAAAGACGAGTAAGGGGTGACATGTGGTAGAGGTTCTTCACCCTTTCTCATAAAACTAGAACTTATGGACATCCAATGGAGCAGATTCAGGCCACAGGAAATAAAGTCTTCTTCATGCACAGCGGAGTTAAACTATGGAACTCACTGCCACAGGAAAACTGCCAACTTGGATGGCTTTAAAAGAGGATTAGACAGATTCATGGAGGAGAGAGGGCTACCAACGGCTACTAGTCTCGATGGCTATGCTTTGCCTCCACAGTTGGTGGCAGCAATGCTCCTGAAGTTGAAGAGGATGGGATTTAATCTCTGGACTTCAGCTCCACCCCGAACCACACTGGAACAGCAACATTGAGAGAGGAATGCAGTCCATGGTTGCCGTAGGAAAAAAAACCATCAGTGGAAGAGCTATAAGGCCAAATGAAGTGAACAATTGGATTTATCAGATTGGACCCACGCCGGCTGAAAAGAAAAGAATTTTTTGAATGATTTGAATGATTTGATTTGATTTGATTTAATCTATGGAATCAATCAATTTTAAACGACGGTGAATTGTCTAATTTTTCTTTCCTCCCCCCCCCCTTTGTATAGTATGAATACTTTCAGGAATCATAGGACATAAATTTATAGACTTGAGGGGAAGCAGTACTGGAATATAGTCTCTGATAAACCTGGGAGTGAGATGAGTGGAAGTCGGACAGGAGAGGAGGAGGAGTAAGGGGATAAGTTGAAGTTGAAGAATATGTATTTGAAAGACATTTAAATTGCCTTGATTATCTCGATTAAGGATATGAATGAGCATTTGGACGTATATATTTGACTGTTGATTCTTTTTAGTTAAATCTGTATTTGATTTAGTTAAATCTGTATTGGATTTATGTCTAAGACCATCATGATTCGAGTTTGACGTTACCTTATCATCATTACTATTTTTGGATGATATGCCTTTACTAATATCATTTAAACATGATTTTATATGAGAACATTTTTTTTAATAAGAATTATGTGATGGGTCTGTTTTGTTCCTTTTTTCTTTTTCTTTTATGTTTTTTCCTTTTTTGAGTGTGTATGTGAAGGTGTTTATATTATTGTATTTTTATTTGAAATTTAATAAAGTTTATTTTTAAAAGTTAACAAAAACCAAAAAAAAGAAAAAGAAAGGAAAAGAATTTTTGTTCCTCGCTTGATGTTTTATGAAACGTCAAATAATAGAATAGCACGATCAGAAATCGTTAGGAGTGCAGCTGTTGGCTAAGTGATAATTTTGTAAAATGGAATGTAACTGGAAGGAAAAAAAGAATATGGGACGCGGTAATATCAGAGGGCAAGGATGCATCAAGATCGGCGTGCGGGAGACCACTTATACAAAATTTCATGAATTTGGAATTAATTTGTGTACAGTGGTACCTTGGTTCTCAAACGCCTTGGTATTCAAACAACCTGGAACCCAAACACTGCAAACCCGGAAGTAAGTGTTTCGGTTTGCGAACTTTTTTCGGAAGCTGTACATGCTCCGTTTTGAGTGTTATGCTTCCGGTTTGAGTGCCACACTTCCGTTTTGCGTGTTACGCTGAGGTCTGTCTGCTTTTGCTATTTATTTTGCATTTTTGTTTCTGCGGCTCTTTTTTGTTTTGTTTTTGCAACTGTGTGGAAACCAGTTCAGGTACTGATTGATTGATTGATTGACTGACTGACTGACTGATTGATTGATGGTGTGACTGCAGTACATTGTTTATTGCTTTCATTTTATGGATCAGTGGTCTCGTTAGATAGTAAAATTCACCTTAAATTGCTGTTTTAGGGGTTGTTTTTAAGAGTTTGGAACGGATTGATCCATTTTGCCTTACTTTCTATAGGAAAGCGTGCCTTGCTTTTGGAACGCTTTGGTTTTGGAACGGACTTCCGGAACAGATTACGTTTGAGAACCAAGGTACCGCTGTAATTGGGTTTAAATTTGGAAAATCAATAGAAAATAATGGGCTAAAAAGCAATGCTTCTGAAGACAAGTTGCTGGAAACAACAGGAAGGGAGAGGGCTCGTGTTCGAATCCTGCTTGCGGGTTTCCCACAGGCAATTGGCTGGGCCCTGGGAGAACAGATGTTGGGCTGGATCAGAGCCATTGGCCTGATCCAGCAGGCTTTTCTTAAGTTCTTAAGAGGCATGGCTGCCTATTCTCCAGGGAGAGATTCAGCCCTACTCGTGGAGCAAATAGCTGATCTTAATGACTCCCCATAGCTGATCTTCATACTTGGTCAGAACACCCAGTTCCCAAGATGCTGGGGACAAATGCTTAAGTTCCTGCCTCCTCTGCCATGCCTTGTCTATTGACCTCCTATGGGCATTTGGCCGGCCTCTGCGGAAACCCAATATTGGGTCCGGCAAATCTTTAATAAGATCCAAGCCGGCTCGTCTCATGTTCCGCTCAGATTCTAAACTTGGTCTCAGATATGAGAGACTCTTGCATTGTTACTTCAGATTCCCCAAGGACAATTCTTTCTTTTTTTTAAAGAATATGACCACAACCAGTAAGGCGGGAACAAATTACGGAAACCATAACAGTACATTTTGCCCTTTAGGGGCTGGAATGTGCGATGTAGGGAATTGCTTAATTAAGATAGCAAAAGACTGCTATGCAAATCGCTCCCTCAAATATTTCCGCATTTAAAACTGCAAAGATGTTTCTACTTAAGTGTTTTCTTTTTCTAACATGCTATTTTCCCCCCTTATCTTTTTTAAAAAATATAACTTGACCTTCAGGGCTTGGGGGTTTGGGGGATTCTGCACTTAAAGATGCCTGCATGTTTCTGCTCAGATCTTTTCACATGCACAGTGGTACCTTGATTTAGGAACTTAATCCGTTCCGGACGTCGGTTCCAAAACCAAGGCGTTCCAAAACCAAGGTGCACTTTCCCATAGAAAGTAATGCAAAATGGATTAATCTGTTCCAGACTTTTAAAAACAACCCATAAAACAGCAATTTAACATGAATTTTAGTTTCTGACGAGACCATTGATCCATAAAATGAAGGCAATAATCAATGTACTGTACTATAAAATAAATAAGACAGTATTGTAGATGATAAAAATTAAAATTATTATTTTTTCCTGCAATGATGATAGTCATTGTTTGGATAGGGGGCTTTAACCATTTCCGCAGTCACACAATCAGTCAATCAGTAGCTGAACTGGGTTCCACACAGTCACAAAAACAAATTAACCAAAAAAAAAAAAAGCCACAAAAACGCAAAATAAATAGCAAAAACAAAAGCGCCAAACTTAATCCATTCTGGAAGTCCATTTGACTTCCAAAATGTTTGAAAACCAAGGCACAGCTTCTGTGTGATGCAGCAGCTAAAAAAGCCAATGCAATTCTGGGCTGCATCAATAGGAGTATAGCATCTAGATCAAGGGAAGTAATAGTACCACTGTATTCTGCTCTGGTCAGACCTCACCTGGAGTACTGTGTCCAGTTCTGGGAACCACAGTTCAAGAAGGATACTGACAAGCTGGAACGTGTCCAGAAGAGGGCAACCAAAGTGGTCAAAGGCCTAGAAACGATGCCTTATGAGGAACGGCTTAGGGAGCTGGGTATGTTTAGCCTGGAGAAGAGAAGGTGAAGGGGTGATATGATAGCCATGTTCAAATATATAAAAGGATGTCTTATAGAGGAGGGAGAAAGGTTGTTTTCTGCTGCTCCAGAGAAGCGGACACGGAGCAATGGATTCAAACTACAAGAAAGAAGATTCCACCTAAACAATAGGAAGAACTTCCTGACAGTAAGAGCTGTTCGGCAGTGGAATTTGCTACCAAGGAGTGTGGTGTAGTCTCCTTCTTTGGAGGTATTTAAGCGGAGGCTTGGCAGGCATATGTCAAGAATGCTTTGATGGTGTTTCCTGCTTGGCAGACGGTTGGACTGGATGGCCCTTGTAGTCTCTTCCAACTCTATGATTCTATGATTGGTTCAGGCGCCCCAGAAACAATAGCCGACAGCCTCATCGGACCTTCGGCTTCTGAAAAACATTCAAAAACTGGAACACTTCCGGGTTTTCGCCATTTGGGAACCAAGGCGTTTGAGAGCCAAGGTACCACTGTATTTTGATGGCTTTTATCCCTTGACTGTTTTCTGCTGCTCTGGAGGGGAGGACTCGAACCAATGGGTTCAAATGACAAGAAAGGAGATTCTGACTAAACATTTTGGAGAACTTTCTGAGGGGAAGAGCTGCTTGGCAGTTGAATTCACCCCCTCAGGTTGTGGGGGCCAGATGGACATGGGGGTCAGGGAATATAAGAACAGCTTTGCAGCTGGATCAGGCTAAAGGGGGCTAGCATCTCGTCCAGGATCCCATTCTCACAGTGGCCAGCCGGATGCCTATTCTGGGAAACCCACCATCAGGATTCGAACACAAGAGCGCTCACCCCTCCTGCACTTTTCAGCAACTGGTATTCGGAAAGATACTCCTGTATTTCTTTTTTTTAAAAAATATTTTTTATTAATTTTCAATTACAACAATCCAATAATAGCCTCATTATAACAATGCCAAATTACTAATACAGTGGTACCTTGGTTATCAAACTTAATCTGTTCCAGAAGGCTGTTCCAAAACCAAAGTGTTCCAAAACCAAGGCGTGCTTTCCCCTAGAAAGCAATGCAAAACGGATGAATCCATTCCATATTTTAAAATACAACCCCTAAAACAGCAATTTAACATGACGTTTACTATCTAACGAGACCACTGATCCATATAATGAAAGCAATAATCAATGGAGTGTATTATAAAATAAATAAGTACATATTGTAGATGATAAAAATTAAAATTACAGTGGTACCTCGGTTTATGAACACAATTGGTTCCGGAAGTCTGTTCATAAACTGAAGCGTTCATAAACTGAAGCGAACTTTCCCATTGAAAGTAATGGAAAGTGGATTAGTCTGTTCCAGACAGTCCGCGGAGTACTTAAACTGAAGCGTTCATAAACTGAAGCGAACTTTCCCATTGAAAGTAATGGAAAGTGGATTAATCCGTTCCAGACGGGTCCGCAGAGTACTTAAACTGAAGCGTTCATAAACTGAAGCATGGGTGTAATTGGTTCCGGAAGTCTGTTCATAAACTGAAGCATTCATAAACTGAAGCGAACTTCCCCATTGAAAGTAATGGAAAATGAATTAATCCATTCCAGATGGGTCTGCGGTGTTCATAAACCGAAAATTCATAAACCGAGGTGTTCATAAACCGAGGTTCCACTGTATATATTTTTCTTTCCTGCACTGATGATAGTCATTGTTTGGATGGGGGGCTTTTATCCATTTCCGCAGTCACAGGGGCGTACCCAGGATCAAAACTGGGGGGGGGGGGGAAAGCCATGGTCGTTCAGGGGCAGGGCCAAGGCACGGGAGGGGAGGGGCCACAAAGTGGGAATGTGGGCGGGGCTACGGAGCCCATGTGAAACTGACTCCGGGAAGAAGTTTCATCCTGGGCGCTGCCCTGGGGGAGAGCGCACATGTGCGGCCAGGGGCATCGCAATAGGGGGGCGGGAGGGCCCGGGCTCCACTTTGTGGGGGGCAGCGCGGTGCCCCCTCGCCACCTCCACCGACGGCTGCCCCGCCTGCACCGCTGTGGACTATTGTTGCAGCCGCCAGGAGCGGCCCATGTGCAGCCCTCGGAGTCGGGGCCAGCGGGGTTGGGCATGTCGTCGGGCCGCAGCCAGCAGGAGCAGTAAGTGGTGGTGATGGCAGCGCCGCCGGGGTTGGGCTGGGCTGGTTAGGGATGCGGCTCCCGCGCTGCCCTCACGCTGGAGCTCGAGGAGGGGAGGGAGAAACAGAGAGGAGGAGGAAGCAGCTTTCCTGTCTCCATTGCTCCTCCTTTCCCTTTGCGCGGGTCCCTTCCTCTCAGTGGTGTCGCTAGCCTTTATGCGCATGACGGCCGCCCCGCCCCCCTGGCGGGGTGCCTTCTGATTTGCTGCCCCGGGCAGCCAGACGGCTAGCGACACCGCTGCGCCTTGCTGAGCCGCTTCAGGCTCTTCTTGCGGGACCTCGACGCGTCTCCAGCTCAGCTGCAGCCACCGTGAAGCAGGACGATTTAATTTTTTTTTGCTTCTGGGGGGGCAGCTCCCCCCTGCCCCATGCTGGGTACACCCATGCACAGTCACACGATCAGTCAGTAGCTGAACTGGATTCCACACAGTCACAAAAAGAAATTAACCGAAAGAGCCTCAAAACGAAAAACGAAAAATAAATAGCAAAAACCAAAGTTAACCCGCTAACCCGGAAGTGAGTGCTCCTGGTAGTGAACTTTACCTCAGGATGAGAACAAAAATTGTGCTCTGGCGGCATCGGGAGGCCCCATTAGCTAAAGTGGTACCTCAGGTTAAGAATGGTTTTGGGTTAAGAACGGACCTCCGGAAGGAATTAAGTTCATAACAAGAGGTACCACTGTACAGTACATTGTTTATTGCTTTCATTTTATGGATCAATGGTCTCGTTAGATAGTAAAATCCATGTTAAACTGCTGCTTTAGGGGTCATTTTTAAAAGTCTGGAACGGATTATTCTGTTTTGGATTACTTTCTATGGGAAAGTGTGTGCCTTGGTTTTGGAAGGCTTTGGTTTTGCAATGGACTTCTGGAACGGATTAGGTTTGAAAACCAAGGTAATAAGGTGCAGTACTCCTTCTGGCCACCTGCACTGGGGGCTCTCAGGTGCAGCAAATAGCAAGCCAGCTGCGTCCTCTTCTGGGGAGCAACCCTGGCAGCGCAGGGGGACAATGCTTGGCTGTTGATCTCCAGACTGGAGCTCCGGTTGCTTTACGAACTGCAGCAAACAAATGAAACTCCTGGCCGCCTGCTACACTCTGTAGACGGCATTAATATATTCTGAATTTCAGTGTTTCGCAGCTGCGATTGAGGTTGCTTACGGTACCTGTGGTTTCGTTTTGATGTGGCTACCCAATGGTGTGGCTCACAGCATTTGGTTTATTTCAAAGAAGCTGACAAGCAGGGGTTAGGGAATGAGATTTTTTTGTTTGTTTTTAAGTTATTGCCAGGGAACGCTGGATTCTAACCCTGTGATGCTGTGGGTCTTGAAGTGCTTTGGAGAATGGACATAAGGCTTCGATTAAGATTCCAGGGCCCATGCCTTCCTTTGAGCCAAGCTTTGCTCTGCAATCAGTTTTAATCATAGGCCTGATAAAGCCTCGGCTGCCTGCGTTGGCTGGTTTTGAAGAGGTCGCCAGCATTAATGGCAGGTTGTAGACTTTGCCCCTAGCTGTGTCCTTCAATGTGCTCGCTTTCTCCCGCATTGGTTTCCACTGAGTGCTGCCAGAGAATGAGTCACTGGTGATGCTGAGAGAGACCTGGAATCAAGCTTTCTCTGGTTGCCTGTAGCAGCTGTCACAACCAGAGAATCATAAAATTGTAGATTTGAAAAGGACCCCAAAGGTCATCCAATCCAACCCCCTGCAATGCAGGAATCTCAACTTCGTCATACATGACAGATGGGTGTCCAACCTCTGCTTTATTTTATTTTTTAAGATTAAAAATATACTTTATTGGTCTTTAAAATGTTTACAATGGATTCAAACTTCAAGAAAGAAGATTCCACCTAAACATTAGGAAGAACTTCCTGACAGTAAGAGCTGTTCAGCAGTGGAATTTGCTACCAAGGAGTGTGGTGGAGTCTCCTTCCTTGGAGGTCTTTAAGCAGAGGCTTGACAGGCATATGTCAAGAATGCTTTGATGGTGTTTCCTGCTTGGCAGGGGGTTGGACTGGATGACCCTTATGATCTCTTCCAACTCTATGATTCTATAAACTCCTGCCGCTTGTTTCCTCGGCAGCCTTTTCGCCTGCCCCAGTCGATTTCACTCCGGGCTTCCCCATAACCTTCCCCGGTCTAGTCGATTACGATGACCCTGAGAGCCATAAAGAGCTCAAGGGCTGGGAGTTTGGGATCAACAATATCACCCGTTTACTGGCAGCATGGCCTCTTGCCCTCCTAGCCAGTCATTCTCCAAATAAACAGCAATAAAAACCTTTATAGCATTCCCTCCCCCTCCCCCCCTCCGTTGATCCGGGATACTGAAAGTGCACTCTGAGTTCAAAAGTTCCCCTGCTTTTGCAAAGTCCAGCAGGTCTTTCCGTGGGCCTCTCTGTGTTGTGTGATTTCGCACTCGGCTCCAAGAAAGAGCAGGGGAGGGAATTGTCTGGCAGCATCCCCAAGAGAAAGGGCGGGCGGCTTCTGGGCCCCATGCCTCCTTAGGGCCAGAATGGGTTTCAAGTGTGGCTGCCTCCCCCAAGCCACACCCGCCTGCCCCACACGATGTCAGGTGAAGCCAACACTGAGCGATGGCAACAAGGCTCCCTTACCCTCCTCTTTCTGATATTGACTGGGTAAAACAAGTAAATAAATGGTTTCCCGCCAGGAGCATGGAACCCAACTGGAAGCAGAGCAAAACTTTGCCCATTTTCGGTGCCCCCTGAAAAACTGCTGGGGGGGGGGGAGAGGTTCTGCAAAGCGGCCAGCAAAGGAGGAAGGTGAGAACCTGGGGAGGAAAGTGGTTTCCACAAAATGAAACCAGTTGAATTTGTGCAACACCCTTCGTTCCAGCTTGCTAACTTCAGCTGAGGAGGAGGGAAACAGACTTATAGACTTCGGTTTTTCGCATTGCCATTCTGCTTTGCATTAGGGCTTCAATCCCCAATTCCCACTGGAGAAATCGATCCGAGTTGCAGCTCTTTCCAAACTTCCACCCAGGGTATCATATGGCTCTCTTAACCCCCTTTCCCCCCAAAACATTGGCTGTCAGCAGAAAAATAAATATGTCTGGAATGCATTTAGAGCATGCCCCATCAGGGAATGAATTAATTTAGGGAAATGAAAAAGAAAGAAAGAAAGAAAGAAAGAAAGAAAGAAAGAAAGAAAGAAAGAAAGAAAGAAAGAAAGAAAGAAAGAAAGTGGGGGGGGGAGTGAGGAAGAAAGAAGAAGGAACAGGGAGAACCGAATCTCCCCTCCCCAAAACACAGTAAGAGCGAGAGCGCTCAGAGGCACGTGCAGACTATGGATGTTTTAATTGAGACCAGCTTCTGCTATTTATACGCAGTCCCCATTGTGTTTTGGGGCATTCTGTTGAAAAAGCAAATTAAGTGAGTGAGACTGACGGGCGGGGAAGGGGGGGGAGACTTCTAAATAAAGAAGTAAAAGCCTGTCTCTGCAGCTGTGTGAGATTATATATATATATATATATATATATATATATATATATATATATATGAAACAGTTTCTCATTGTGTCAGTTCTGTTTTGTTCAAGGGAGGAGTCAGCTAAGAGCAGGAGAAGAAAAAACAACAACTGCTTTTGCAATATGAGGCCAAGATTCGAATTCTACCAGGAGGCATAGCTGTCAAGTTCTCCCTTTTTTAAAAAAAGGGAAATCAATTCCCTTATGCTGAATAGGCTTCCTCGTGAGAAAAGGGAAAACTTGACAGCTATGCCAGGAGGGCATCCAGATGCCTCCCAAAGATTTATGCTAGGGGTGCCCCCGCTGAAGTGGCGTGGGAAGGGGGTGCGGGGGGTGCGTGGCGCCCCGGGTGTCATTACTAAGGGGTGTGTGTGTGTGACAAAATGGCAGCTCCTGGGCTGCTTTGCCGGCGGCCTCCCCTTCCCCCTGACGGCTCTGGGAAGGCTTAGGAGCACTAGTACAGGTTCCACATAATATCCCAACTGGAGCGCTCGCAGGCCAGTGTTTCCCAGTTGTCGGTGTTTATACTACATTTTTAAAGATTTGCCTTGAGAGAGTCTCTGAACCTCTTTTGTTGGCCACCAGCATTACGCTTTCCATTTTAAAGTTCGGAATAGAGTAGTTGCTTTGGAAGACGATCATCAGGCATCCGCACAACATGACCAGTCCAACGAAGTTGATGTTGAAGAATCATTGCTTCCACACTGGTGATCTTTGCTTCTTCCAGTACACTGGTATTAGTTTGCCTGTCTTCCCAAGTGATGTGTAAAATTTTTTGGAAGCACCGTTGATGGAATCTTTCGAGGAGCTGGAGGTGGCGTTTATAAGTGGTTCACATTTCACAAGCATATAGTAAGGTTGGTAGTCCAATAGCTTTGTGAACAAGCATTTTGGTTTCCCTGAAATGTCCCGGTCCTCGAATACTCTGCGCTTCAATCGGGAGATAGCTGTATGATGCAGATCGGACCTACCGTAGCAGAGTCTCTGGGTCAGGCCTCACTTTCTTAGCCTCCTCAAAATGCCAGTGGCTCCCCTCCTAAAAATAAAAAATTTCTTATCACTTCTCAGAGATCGCAAAGATCCCATCTGGAACAGGGGACTCCACATTTTTTTGAAGGGGGAACACAAAGACACACCCACCAAACTGCTTGGAAGGATGTACACATTTCACCATGGGTTTCCAACACTTTAAGAGGGACGGCAGAATCCGGAAAGGGCATCTCTCCATTTCGAGATGAGCCTTTAAGCAGTGGTCAGCCACGCAGTTAACCCCAGATCCTCAGACATTTAGGAAGGCTTTGTGCTGTTCCCTGGCTTCGCTCCATGTTCTCTCACTGAGCCGGTGGACAGGAGCAGACCGTCTACGTAGGCAAAACTTCACCTCCCAAGTATTGTTCTAAGCTCCCGCCGGGGTGTTGCGTTTCAGTGCTCGAAAGCCAGATCGGGTTTCCCCGCCGAATGAGAAAAGGGAGCTCGTATTTTTGGGAAGTGGCTTTGCTGCACACGCA
The DNA here is from genome assembly GCF_963506605.1 of Zootoca vivipara. Taxonomy (NCBI): domain Eukaryota; kingdom Metazoa; phylum Chordata; class Lepidosauria; order Squamata; family Lacertidae; genus Zootoca; species Zootoca vivipara. Next base: position 54,771,886 of record NC_083287.1, on the reverse strand, counting down.
TGACATCACGGGGCAAGATTCTGGCTCAGGGTGCCAAGCTCTGGTGGAAAGTTGAGCTTTACAAAGGAATGTGACGTGCCTGCTGGCCGCCAGCCTTAACAAAAGAATCTGTTCACTAGTAATGGAACGCTATGACAAGGCTCACCCAGGGATTCAGTCAAGCTAGGAGCTGCAAGGAGCTCAGAAGAGAACCTCCATAGCCAGAGGAAGTCTACCTCTGAGTGAGAGATACCAGATACCCTCCAAGTATCCTGGTTTTCCAGGGACAGTTCTGAAATTACAGAAGCCGTCCTGGTATCTGACTCAATCCTGGAAGGTCCCGCTTTTGAATCTCCCTATTTTTAGCGGAGAAACGTTGGAGGGGATGGAATAGGATGGCCCTCTTTTCATCAAGTGAAATGGAGGAGTTTGGTAATAGGGTGTCCCTATTTCCACCAGAGAAATGTTGAAGGGGACAAGCAGCATGAGGTAGCTGCCTAATGGTTAAGAGTGTTGGACTAGGACAGGCACCCCCAAACTACGGCCCATGCTGACTTTTAGTGATCACAGTGTTCCTTTCTAGGTGCTCACAGACCATTTGCTTAATGATCTGCTCTATAATCTTTCCTGGTATTGATGTCAGGCTGACTGGGCGGTAATTGTTTGGGTCCTCTCTTTCCCCCTTTTTGAAAATAGGGACAACATTTGCCCTCCTCCAGTCTGCTGGAACTTCGCCTGTTCTCCAGGAATTTTCAGAGACTATTGCCAGTGGTTCTGAAATCACCTCTGCCAGTTCTTTTAATACTCTTGGATGTAGTTCATCTGGCTCTGGAGACTTGAATACATCTAAACTAGCCAAGTATTCTTGTACTACCTCCTTACTTATTCTGGGCTGTGTTTCCTCTGCTGAGTGGGTTTGGGATCTATGATTCGGCCAGGTCCAGTGCACAGCTTGAGTCATTGTAGGCAGGGCCGGAGCGTCCATGACAGCGAGACAGCGTGCATGCACACGAAAGCTCATACCAATAACAAGCTTAGTTGGTCTCTAAGGTGCTACTGGAAGGAATTTTTTTATTTAGCTTCTATATAGAGAGTAGGGACCCAGGTGGCACTGTGGGTTAAACCACTGAGCCTAGGGCTTGCTGATCAGAAGGTCGGCGGTTCAAATCCCTGTGAAGGGGTGAGCTCCCGTTGCTCGGTCCCAGCTCCTGCCAACCTAGCAGTTCAGAAGCACATCAAAATGCAAGTAGATAAATAGGAACCGCTACAGTGGGAAGGTAAACGGTGTTTCCATGTGCTGCTCTGGTTCGCCAGAAGCAGCTTTGTCATGCTGGCCACATGACCTGGAAGCTGTACGCCGGCTCCCTCGGCCAATAATGCGAGATGAGCGCGCAACCCCAGAGTCGGTCACGACTGGACCTAATGGTCAGGGGTCCCTTTACCTTTACCTTTTAAGCTTGCCATTGGTATGAGCTTTCGTGTGCATGCTGTATCTGAAGAAGTGTGCATGCACACGAAAGCTCATACCAATAACAAGCTTAGTTGGTCTCTAAGGTGCTACTGGGAAGGAATTTTTTATTTAGCTTCTACATAGAGAGTAATCATAGCATCCTATTTTTTGCTCTTCAAAATATGGCAACCCTACACTGCAAGAACTTTGCAATGGAGAACTAGCACCTGAGCTTGCTTTTCTTTTCCTCCCTCCGAACGCCCTTTCCTTTTGTGCCATGTCTTTTAGACATGTGAGCCCGAGCACAATGACTGTCTCATCCCTGGCATTTGTAAGCTGCTCTGCCAACCAGAGAGCTGGATATAAATAGCTGTCAGTCACGGCCAACTTATTTATATATGTACATTTCCCAGAGATTTGTGGTCTGCGAAGCACGGCCGGCCTCAATAGAACAATGCTGTCCACATAAGGCAGAATTGTTGCGGCTGTAACATTTAAAAGTTTTAAGTATATAAGGTAAGGATTTGAAGAGGAGGTGGGGAGGGAGTGAGCTAGAGGAAAGGTAACGGAGAGAAGCAGATCTTAAATCTCAGGAGTTCCAGTGAAAAGAAAAGTCAGAGGATATCTCAGGCTAAATGTCCGCTGTCCTTCCCTGCTCTACTGGAATCTGAGACTCTCGCTCTGCTACGTCTCTTCCTGCCAAGCTTCTACTTATCGCTGCTTCTACTCAAGCGCAAGCAAGTCTGAAGAATATACTGTGCAGCAGAGGATCGCCGAGGCTTTGCCAAACATTTCTGCCTCTGAAGCATCTAGCTGTCCGAAGGAAAACAACCAACATGCAACAGGTGTTGCTTGCCTTGTCTCCAAACTGAAAAATACCAAACAATGCAACATTTCTTCATAGGGAAGTCAAGTTGAGTTGCATGTTTTAGAGGGGATTCAAATGGAAGTTGCCCTGATTTAATCCTGCTCAGTGCTCCCCCCCCCTAAAAAAGGGGCCATCTCGGTAGTGGCACCCACCCTGTGGAACGCCCTCCCAGCAGATGTCAAGGCAATAAGCAACTATTTTACTTTTAGAAGACAACTGAAGGCGGCCCTGTTTAGGGAAGTTTTTAATGTTCGATGCTGTACTTTTTTAAATATTTGGTTGGAAGCCGCCCAGAGTGGCTGGGGAAACCCAGCCAGATGGGTGGGGTATAAATAATAAATTATTATTATTATTATTATTATTATTATTATTATTATTATTATTTTGGGGTACTCTCATTTTCCTACTCATATTGAAATACTGCCCCTCAATGAGGCCAAACTTAGATTCACAAAATGTTTAGGGGTATTTGTACCCCTGCGTCCCCACCCAGAAAAAAAGCACTGGTCCTGTTTGACTTTTAGAAGACATCTGAAGACAGCGCTGTATAGGGAAGTTTTTTTAATGTTTGATGTCTTATTGGGTTTTAATTTGTTGGAGTGGCTGGGGTAACCCAGTCAGATGGGTGGAATAATAATAATAATAATAATAATAATAATAATAATAATAATAATAGCAGCTGCAGGGGTTGGACTAGAAGACTCTTTGGGTCCCTTTCAACTCTCCAATTCTATGATGCTATGAAACCCAGCTGCAACCTGCCAGCTCTTTCTTTGATCACTCCTCGCCGGTTAATTTCCTCGAAACCGATTCGTTCCGGACAGCTTTGCGATGAACCAAGCGCCAGCCTCCCTCCTTTTCGCTCGGATGCAAATGCGGAGCCTGGAGCAACATTGGGGAACAGCCGTCCTCTCTGCACCTCGGGGGATGAAATCGATACAGCTGGCCACGTGCCCCCCCCACCTCACCCCAAGATGGGCTGTTCTGACCTCTCTCCAGGCTCCATACCCGATACCCTCCAACCATCATTCCATTTCAACGCTAATTCAGAACAATGCCCTAAGCGGACGCTCCAAAATAGCCGGGCCAGATATCTTCTCCTTTTATAGGAATGACCCTATTGTGAGACGTGGTATGTGTGGCTGGGGAGGGGGCAATGGATGAGGTGGTGGGGGGTGGTTTGGTTTGGAAGCCAAGTGTCATGACGTGTGACATCCAAGGACCAGGAGGTGGATAAAGGCCTCTGCGAGGAGGGACATCCTCCGCTCTGTTGAATCGCCCCCCGAGCGGCCAGCCTCTCCTTCTCCTTCATCCCGGTGCAGAACCAACACCATGGCCCCCAAGAAACCAGAACCCAAGAAAGCAGAAGCTAAGAAAGAGGAGCCCAAGGCGGCCCCTAAGCCAGCACCCCCACCCGAGCCAGAAGTCCGCAAGGAAGTGGAGTTTAACCCAGCACACATCAAAGTAAGTGCCTCTTTTTGCCATCCTTAAATTGTGCATTAACAGGGCAGGGGAGGACTGCTCTTTCTTTGGTTCCTGGGTGAAGCTTCCTCCACCTCCTCCTCCTCCTCCTCCTCCTCCTCCTCCTCCTCCTCCTCCTCCTCCTCCTCCTCCTCCTCTTCTTCTTCTTCTTCTTCTTCTTCGCTACAATGTGATTGACATAAAAACAAGGACAATCGCTTTGAAAGCAGCACAAGTCAATCAACCACAGCTAAGGACAGTGTGGCGAGTTTGGGAGGGTCAGTTTGGATGATTCCCTGAGTCCCTTCCAAGTCTTGGGTTCCTGTGCCCAGTGAGAGTAGGAATCTAACGGTTTCTGAACAAGTTTATTTGTAAGACAAGGAGCTTAGCTGGTTACTTTCAGTGCCCTCATCCGCATCCCAAAAGAATGAGTTCAGTTATAGGAGCTACAGCTAATTAAGCTAATTCGTTTAAAGAAGAGCGTCCGCTTAGGGCATTGTTCTGAATTAGCGTTGAAATGGAATGATGGTTGGAGGGTATCGGGTATGGAGCCTGGAGAGAGGTGAGAACAGCCCATCTTGGGGTGAGGTGTGTGGGGGGGCACGTGGCCAGCTGTATCGAGCAACGGATTCAAACTACAAGAAAGAAAATTCCACCTAAACATTAGGAAGAACTTCCTGACAGTAAGAGCTGTTCGGCAGTGGAATTTGCTGCCAAGGAGTGTGGTGGAGTCTCCTTCTTTGGAGGTCTTTAAGCAGAGGCTTGACAGCCATCTGTCAGGAATGCTTTGATGGTGTTTCCTGCTTGGCAGGGGGTTGGACTGGATGGCCCTTGTGGTCTCTTCCAACTCTATGATTCTATGATTCTATGATTCTAAGATTGGAAAACGTTTATTGAATATATGGGGGGGGGAATTGTGTACACTTGAAAACGTTGGCAGCATTAAGATAAATCCAGCAGTGTAAATAAGTTTTGATGACTGCAATAACGGAATACTGAATGGTTTAGTTTATGTAAAAATATACAGGGATTTATGCTATGCAAAATGAACCATGGAAAGAGAAGAAGGGAAGTCACTGGTATTTTAAGGTTGTTTAAATGAATATTCTAAATCCATATATATGTATGCATCTGGATGTGATGGAGTGTGAATTCAGTTGTGTCCCCTTGGGGCACCTGAGGAGGAAATTTCCTGCATCTGGGGAGACCTCGTAGAAGGTGACCGAGCGAAGGAACCAGCATTCCCTCCTGTGCTAAACCAGGCAACCCTAGCACACAATCATGCTTTGCAGGATCAAACCACGGTCCGTCTCGGCAGGGGTGGAGGAAGGGGCGGTGCGGTGGGGGCGGGCCGCCCCGGGTGCCATCACTGAGGGGGGTGACATTAGGCCCGCCACCTGCCCACCTGCCACTCTCAAGCGTACCCCGAGCCGTCGGGGGAAGGGCCGGAGCTGCGCCGCCTTGCCAACGGCCTTGCCCCCTCCCCATTTCATTTTGACAGCTTTGGGGAGTGTCATTGCTTCCGGGCTGCTTACTGTGGGGGGTGGGAGCCTCCCCCGAGCTGTCAAAAGGAAGAGGGAAGGGAGGAAGGCTGCTGGCAAAGTGGCACAGCTCCCTCCCCCCCCGCCCAGAAAGCAGCCCATCATGGGTGGGCATCTCGGCTCCTGTGACACTCGCCCCGCCCCCTTGGGATGCTCACCCCGCCCCTATGGCCCCACCCCCAGGTGCAGAGCACGTGCGGCGAGCCAGGTGCCGGAGCAGCTAGCTCCGCCTCTGCGTCTCGGCCAGCGTTCTGGTTCAATCACTCCCCAACCGGCTTCCTACCTAGGAACATAAGAAATTCTGTTGGATCGAATCTAGCATCTAGTTCTCCCCGTGGCCGCCAACTGGTCAGGGATGTGGCCTGGGAAAGGTGAAACAATCTGATAAGAGTGTTGGGGACCAGATCGTTCCTGAGGTTCCTCATCTCTGCTGAATAATAATAATAATAATAATAATAATAATAATAATAATAATTTATTATTTATTAGTGTCATTCAGCCCGTTCAGTAAATGGGCGCTAGCCGGGCAGGAACAGAGGGGAAGCCCTGGGACACGAAGATCGGTGGGCGCTGCTTGCCGGGGCTTGTCAACCCTGGCAAACAGCGCCCGCCAATCTTCGGCTCTGTCCCCCGATGAGCTACGGCTCGGGGAAGCAGGCAGGGAGACAGCAACAGGCCGCAGCTTCCCGGGCTGTTGCCGTCTCCCTGCCTGCTTCCCCAAGCCAAAGCATGCGTGGGACGGAGCCGAATTGCGGCGCGGTGGGGGCTTTTCGCCGTTTGCCTTCCCGAAGCCAAGGGGGAGGCAAATGGCGAAAAGCCCCCACCGCACCACAATTTGTCTTGGGGACTGGCTTGGCGGCGGCGGGAAGAAGGGGAGGAATTCATGGTATGATATGTGTAAGGGGGAGAGATTATAGAGAACCTCCCCCTCTCATCAGGAGCAGTTCGTCCCCAAGCAGCCATGGTAGTGCAGGGTCTGAAGGGGCTAGTCAGGAAACGGAGAGAGAGTGCCAGGTCTCTGGCAGCATGGGAGAGCCCCTGCTCCACAGGCGGGAAGAGAGAGAGGCGGAAAGGGGGGAGAGGGAAAAGACGGAGCGTAGACCCTTTCCCCCGGCACCAGAATTACGGAGGAGGAGAAAGGGGAGGAGATTCACTGTCCTGAGGCTGTTATGTTGGTCAAAGTCATGAAAAGGAGCAGTGCCGGATCCTGAAACGGAATGAGGGGACATGAAACCGACAGCTCACTACACTGTAAATAACGTTCACCAGTAAAGACTTTTAAAAGACAAGTATGTGGAAGGTCTGTACTCAGGAGTAGCCGTAACAACCCCTGACAATATGTTATGAGAAAGTACGGAAAATGATAACAGGAATTGGATAAGGAATGTAAGTACATTCAGTGTTACAAATGTAAAGGATTTGGGGAAATGACAGGAGTCTACACGTTTAGTTGAATTTTTGTTTATTTAACATAGTTAGGTTAATCAAATGTAATATTTGAATATGTGACAGTCCAATGCAAACACCGTAAAGGAAAAGAAACAGGAAGCGTGTACTCTTAAAGTGTAAATTGTGTCTAATAGTGTATGTAACTAATGTTGTACATGTGCAAAAGACTGTGTATGGATTAACATAATAAAATAAAAGGAGAAATTCAAAAAAGGAAAGAAAAGAAACCTGGTAGGATTGGGTCCAGTTTCTCTCTCATCCACCCCAAATATCCCATTGATTTAGCTCTGAAGGGTTACCGCCACCCCGCTGACCTGGTAGAGGCAAATCGTTGTGGGTTCCTCTCTCTACATACATTTTGAGCCATTTTGGCTGCGTCGGGTGTTATTGAATGCCAGGAATTGCTGGTAGGGAGAGTTGGTCCTGCGTTCAGATCCTGCCTGTGGTCGGCCACTGGGAGAACAGGATGCTGGAATGCATGGGCCATTAGGGTGTGTCGTTTCCAGGGGTGAACTTTTGCAAATTTCTTCAGCCAGCAGTCTTTCAAATATGTTTTTGGGTGTGAGGAATCTGCTGTTTTTGTTGCGACTGAACAACATTTATCTCCCTAAGGTCTGCCTTTGATGAACGACAGCTTTCGGGAAAATCGAATAATTTTAATTTTACCTTCCGAAAATGTCAGGTAATGCTAATGAATGAATGAATGAATATCACACACACTCTCTCTCTCTCCCACACAAGCTGCAAGTACTTAGAAATCATTTTTCATGGTTTCTATGCAATTTCACACCCACTTTGCTTACCAAGCAAAACTAAATGATATTAATTTACCCAAAATATCTCTTGGATTCCCAAGTCATGTGCCAACATTTTAGCACCCGTCATTTTTTGGGACTTTGAAAGTTGGAAATTCAACATGCCCTAAAGGGCTCCTGGCCTCATCCTGCAGGTCCCTTTTATGTTCTTGAAGTAAAAAGGATAGTCTGTATTCTGTGTTTCTAAATTTGATGAGAAAGAGAATATTAAAGATGACCATTTCCTGCCCACAAAGAACAGAAACGGTGGTTTGTTTACATGGTTAAGTCATCTCAGACTATTAAGAACAACGCCTTGTTTCTTTGGAGACCTCAGCGAGGGACGGTTGTGAAGTTTTCACATTAAATGTATGTCTGTTTCATTGAGTAACTTCACCCTAATCCCTTCCTTTCTGTTATCAGAGAATCATAGAATTGTAGAGTCGGAAGGGATCCTGAGGATCATCTAGTCCAACCCCCTACAATACAGGAATCTTTTGCCCAACGTGGGGCTCGAACCCACAACCCTGAGATGAAGAGTCTCATGCTCTACTGACTGAGCTACCAAGGCAGATCTCCCACATTTCACATCTACAGGCCCCTTTCTTACATAATTTTCAAATGTTTCAGTCTGTTCTTTGCCTGGGCTTGAGAAGGGCAGAAGTAGAATCATAGAATCATAGAGTTGGAAGAGACCACAAGGGCCATCCAGTCCAACCCCCTGCCAAGCAGGAAACACCATCAAAGCATTCTTGACATATGGCTGTCAAGCCTTTCTGCTTAAAGACCTCCAAAGAAGGAGACTCCACCACACTCCTTGGCAGCAAATTCCACTGCCGAACAGCTCTTACTGTCAGGAAGTTCTTCCTAATGTTTAGGTGGAATTTTCTTTCTTGTAGTTTGAATCCGTTGCTCCGTGTCCGCTTCTCTGGAGCAGCAGAAAACAACCTTTCTCCCTCCTTTATATGACATCATTTTATATATTTGAACATGGTTATCATATCACCCCTTAACCTTCTCTTCTCCAGGCTAAACATACCCAGCTCCCTAAGCCGTTCCTCATAAGGCATCGTTTCCAGGCCTTTGACCATTTTGGTTGCCCTCTTCTGGACACGTTCCAGCTTATCAGTATCCTTCTTGAACTGTGGTGCCCAGAACTGGACACAATACTCCAGGTGAGGTCTGACCAGAGCAGAATACAGTGGTACTATTACTTCCCTTGATCTAGATGCTATACTCCTATTGATGCAGCCCAGAATTGCATTGGCTTTTTTAGCTGCTGCATCACACTGCTGACTCATGTCAAGTTTGTGGTCAACCAAAACTCCTAGATCATTTTCACATGTACTGCTCTCAAGCCAGGTGTCTCCCATCCTGTATTTGTGCCTTTCATATTTTTTGCCCAAGTGTAGTACTTTACATTTCTCCTTGTTAAAATTCATCTTGTTTGCTTTGGCCCAGTTGTCTAATCTGTTAAGGTCATTCTGAAGTGTGATCCTGTCCTCTGGGGTGTTAGCCACCCCTCCCAATTTGGTGTCATCTGCAAACTTGCTCAGGATTCCCTCAAGCCCATCATCCAAGTCATTGATAAAGATGTTGAACAAGACTGGGCCCAAGACAGAACCCTGTAGCACCCCACTAGTCACTACTCTCCAGGATGAGGAGGAGCCATTGATGAGCACCCTTTGGGTTCGGTCAGTAAGCCAGTTACAAATCCACTGAATGGTAGCATTGTCTAGCCCGCATTTTACCAGCTTCTTTACAAGAATATCATGGGGCACCTTGTCAAAGGCCTTGCTGAAATCAAGATAGGCTACATCCACAGCGTTCCCTTCATCTACCAGGCTTGTAATTCTGTCAAAAAATGAGATCAGATTAGTCTGACATGACTTATTTTTCAGGAACCCATGCTGACTTTTAGTGATCACAGAGTTTCTTTCTAGGTGCTCACAGACTGTTTGCTTAATGATCTGCTCTAGAATCTTTCCTGGTATTGATGTCAGGCTGACTGGGCGGTAATTGTTTGGGTCCTCTCTTTTCCCCAGCGGGGTGAGCTGTCAGGCTTTTAATAGCCGGACAACTGCGCCTGCCTCCTCTCCCGTTTACCTGGCTCCTGTTGAGCTCGCCCTTTGTCACCGTCCCAAATAGAATCACTAGTTTGAGAACGTAAAAGGAAGGAGGAGAGTGAGCGGCGGGCATGCTTTTTCTTGGCCCAACTCCCGTCGCCTTTTGCAACTGTCCGGCTCGAGGAAAGCCGCTGCATCTCCCTGCCAGGAAGGGTTTTTCGCCTGCAAGGATGGTGTTTCAGCCCTCAAGGGCATCTCCATGTAGCGCTAGGAGAGATCCCCTGCCTGAAACCCGGGAGGGCTGCTGCCAGTCAGTGCAGGCAATATTGAGCTAGAATAGGGTTGCCATATTTCAAAAAGCGGAAATCTGAACACAGAAGTTGTTGAGCATTTCTTGGCAAAAGTTGCTGAGCTTCTTTCAGTTTTGCCCAAAGCAGTTGACCTTTTTTCTTCTTTTTATCTCAAAAAAAAAAAGAAGAAGAAGAAGAAGAAAGAAAAAAGAAGAAGAGATTACTCCGAATCTCGAAACTTCTTCCCATCCCCTTCCTGGGTCCTATTGTCAACATTTTAGAACTGCATATTATTCCATAGTCTATATTTTATACCAATTCATATTGTCCACAATGTTTGTTACATTACAAGTCAGATTAAAATCCTGCTTGCAGTGGTCTCTTAAATAAAATATATTCCCCCCCATTCTTTTTTTAAAAAGTTTTTGCCCTCCTCATTCCTGAGCTTTCCAGTCAGCTTTTGCCATTTTGGCGTAGTCCAGTTCATGAGCTATTTTTTAATGAAATTCACAAACAACTAAACTTCCAACATGGGTTGAAATATGTCTGGATTTGCCGAGACATTTAAGTGATTTCTGCCTGAACACTTGTTTCCAACGACCGAATCCTGGGAAATTCTGGACGTGTGACAATCCTAATAGATCAGGCATCCCCAAACTGCGGCCCTCCAGATGTTTTGGCCTACAACTCCCATGATCCCTAGCTAACAGGACCAGTGGTCGGGGAAGATGGGAATTGTAGTTCAAAACATCTGGAGGGCCGAAGTTTGGGGATGCCTGTAATAGATGGACCCCTGGCCTGATTCGGTCAAAGGCAGCTTCTGATGTTCCTAAAACATCAGGCAAAACTGGGTATCATTTTCTGTGTAAAACAAGAGCAGGGTTTTTAAATTTATTTACAGTGGAACCTCAGTTTACGAACACCTCGGTTTACGAACGCCGCGGACCCATCTGGAATGGATTAATTCACTTTCCATTACTTTCAATGGGAAAGTTCGCTTCAGTTTATGAACGCTTCAGTTTATGAACAGACTTCCAGAACCAATTGTGTTCATAAACCGAGGAACCACTGCATTTATTAATCCCAGGGGTCACATTCTCTTCTGGACAACCTTTCAGGAGTCACGTGGCAGTGGTGGGTGGGGCCAGAGGCCAATGTGGGAGGAGCAATAAATGCAAATTTTGCCTTGGGGTGGTAAGTTAGTTTCTACAGCCGCTCACACACCCTTCCCAGCCTTCATCCAAGCAAGCAAGAAGCATCGAGAGTTCGAGGATGCACTTCAAAGAGGCAAGCACACTCTGAGCAGGACCAACGAGGGGTGTGGCCTGGGGAGAAGGGGCGTGGCTAGTGAGAAAATCTATAAAATCACACGTGGCCTGGAAGATGTGGGTAGAGAAAGGGTTTTCTCCCTCTCACAAAACACTAGAATTCTTGGGCATCAAATGCACATTGGAAGATTTGGGACAGAGGAAAGAAAACCCTTCTTGAATTCTGATTCTGTTTTCTTGTGGGATTAACCGCCCCTCCCAGTTAGGTGTCATCTGCAAAGATTCATCCTTTGCCTAGCTTTTAAACCCCAACCAATATGGTTTTAACGATTTCTTCTTTCATGTGATGCAGCTGCCTGTTGAATTTTTCAACTTTCAGACTCCAAAATTGAGGCGGTGCTAAAAAGCTGTAACGTGACTTGCAGATACGGTAGTGTAGACAGTCTAAAAGCAAAAGACAAACAAACAAACAAACAAAGCAAGCAAACAACTGTCCACGCTTGTTTTTGGTAAGCCTGTGGAAAGGTCAAGAAATAGAGAGTTTCACCCCCTCCAAGTGTCCCTATTTTCAAGGGATGTCTCTGATTTAGAGAAGGAATCACGGTTTCTGATTTGATCCCAAAATGTCCTGCTTTTTCTTAGGATGTCCCTATTTTTATTGGATAAATGTTGAAGGGTATGGAGTTATTCGACCCCCCCAATCCATCTGAAGGCAATCCTGTATAGGGAAGGGTATTTTTTTAAAAAAAATGTTTAATGTTTCATTATGTTTTTTTATATATGTTGGAAGCTGCCCAGAGTGGTTGGGGCAACCCAGTCAGATGGGCGGGGTATAAATAGTAAATTTTTCATTATGGAATGGGACATCCCTATTTTCATCGGAGAAATGTTGGAGGCCATGGAATCTGAAATCATGTTTCTGAAGTCCATTAGCCGGCGGGACAGTCATTCTGTGAAATGCTTTGTATTTTTGGTCATGCACTTGCCAAAAAGCCCATGTCATTTCTCCGAAAAGTCTGCACTTCTCCTTTGCCAATGCTTCGCACTAATTCCCGCCAGGCTGTGGAAGAGGATGGAGGCTTTGCACCGACTCAGTTTAGGAGTCAAAGGAACAAGGCAGACAAACCACACGCTCAAGGTGCCAGTCCTCATTAGACTCCCCCAAACATGTTGTAATAGCACCAGGAACATTTGGGAACGCTGGGGTCCCATTCTCTTCGCCTGGTGTTCTGCCAGGAAATCATCCTAGCAAAAGGAACTGCATTTCTCCTGAGTATTTCGTGGGTTTTTTTAAAATATAAAACCTGCTGCTGTTTATGTACAGTATTGGTTTGTAAAATGAAATTAAAATTCCACCTCCCGAGGAAACCTTCTTAAACTGTTGAGACAAATAAATGTTACACAAGACCCCAAGACCGACACACTTTACAGGGTATCTGTTTCCATTTAGGATAATAAGGCACAATAGAGACTGTGGTGTACTTATGAGAAAAGGTTTTTGTGTGTGTGTGTGCCTGGGCATGTAAGCATGTTGTCTTTGTGTCAATATCCCCGAAGAGTGGAGTCCCCATCTCCTTTTCCAAAGTTGAGCTTTCTGCCTCCATCCATTGAGGTAACGGAACAAGATATTCGGAGCAGGAAATGGGCGTGGTTTGGGCCCTTCCCGAATGCTAAAAAAACCCACAAAGGTTACAAGGCATTCAAAAGGAAATATTAATTTGATAGAGGGTTGTAGCTCCTTCATTTTAGCCCCTGCATTTTAGTCCTGTGTGAGTGTCTGGAGGCGGCTGGAGGATGGATGGCGGCTAACAGATTGAGGTTGAATCCTGACAAGACAGAAGTACTGTTTTGGTGGGACAGGGGGTCTGTGAGGACGGGGGACTCCCTCGTCCTGAATGGGGTAACTGTACCCCTCAAGGACCAGGTGCACAGCCTGGGAGTCATTTTGGACTCACAGCTGTCCATGGAGGCGCAGGTCAATTCTGTGTCCAGGGCAGCTGTTTACCAGCTCCATCTGGTACGCAGGCTGAGACCCTACCTGCCCGTGGACTGTCTCGCCAGAGTGGTGCATGCTCTAGTTATCTCTCGCTTGGACTACTGCAATGTGCTCCATCTTTGAAGGTGACCCACAAACTACAACTAATCCAGAATGCGGCAGCTAGACTGGTGACTGGGAGCGGCCGCCGAGACCACATAACACCGGTCCTGAAAGACCTACATTGACTCCCAGTATGTTTCCGAGCACAATTCAAAGTGTTGGCGCTGACCTTTAAAGCCCTAAATGGCCCTGACCCGGTATACCTGACGGAGCGTCTCCACCTCCATTGTTCAGCCTGGACACTGAGGTCCAGCTCCGGGGGTCTTCTGGCGGTTCCCTCCCCGCGAGAAGTGGGGTTACAGGGAACCAGGCAGAGGGCCTTCTCGGTGGTGGCACCCACCCTGTAGAACGCCCTCCCATCAGATGTCAAGGAGATAAACAACTATCTGACTTTTAGAAGACATCTTTGGAGAAGTTTTCAATGTTTTATGTTTTATTGTGCATTTAATTTTCTGTTGGGAGCCGCCCAGAGTGGCTGGGGTATAAATAATAAATTATTATTATAGTATTATTATTATTATCGAATCTGAATTACTGCAACATGCTCTACGTGGGGTTGCCCTTGGGTCCAGTCCAGATGCTTCGACCCATGCAGAATGCTAGACTGGGGTTGGGGACATACTACCGCAAACAAATGACACAGGTGTCAGGGATTCTCCAGCTGTGATTGCAGGGGGTTGGACTAGATGACCCTTGGGGGTCCCTTCCAACTCTGCAATTCTCTGAGTCCATGAAAACCCTTGCACGGGCTTCCCTACTGCTACGAGGTCAGGTTCAAGTTTCTTGTATTATGGCACAATGCCCCGAACAATTTAGGCCCGGGATACTTTAAGTCATAATTGCCAAGTTCCTCTCTGAAAAATAAGGGACCGGACCGAAATTAGCATACCGGAAGTAGCGCGGCGGCCATTTTGGAACTGGGCGGAGCATGCTCAGAAGTGACTTTTGATGCTGCTGTGCCCAGTTCCAAAATGGCTGCCGCACCAGAAGTCGCACTGCTGCCATTTTGGAACTGGGCAGAGCAGCATGAAAAGTCGCTTCTGAGCATGCTCCGCCCAGTTCCAAAATGGCTGCCACACTAGAATAAACCGGGGGGAAACCAAAAAAATCCGTTTTTTCGGCTGGGGACAGCCGGAAAAACGGGGGTTTCCCGGGGAATACGGGAGACTTGGCAGCTATGCTTTAAGTACCACCTTTAAGTACCATATCACTGAGATCATATGGGGCTGCACTGACCCGGCCATGAACCAGAAGCACATATCCTATCAACGAGGGGACATTCCTTCAGTGTAGTGAGGTGGCCCTAACTGTTGTCTTTCTGTATTTTATTTCTTGCACCAGGCTTAGAGGTGATGTGGTTAAGAGATATATGAATAATTCAAATTAATGCATAAACAACACAGCACTCGCTTCAAGTAAGAGAGGCAAAATGAGCGCGCCGAAAATTGTCAGCCTTGTCAATCTCATGGGACGTCAGGGAGAGGCATCATAGTGAATAATCTCTCTCTTTACTTTCAGGTTGAATTCACTAATGAACAGCTTGAAGGTTAGTAACTTTTCTGTCTTTCACAAATCCCCCTGTTCTCGGAAGCAATGTTAACAGTTATTCCAGAGAGAGAGAGAGAGAGAGAATCATAGAGCTGTAGAGATGCTTGCTCCATCTTCTTTGAGACAGCCTTTGCGATATTTGAAGATGGCTATCATATCTCCTCTCAGCCGCCTCTTCTCTAGGCTGAACATACTCAATTCCTTCGACCGTTCCTCATCGGGCCTGGTTTCCAGACCCTCGATCATCTCGGTTGCATTTACGTTTGCAAACCAGGAAAGCCCAAAGCTAAAAAAGCCAATGCAATTCTGGGCTGCATCAATAGGAGTATAGCATCTAGATCAAGGGAAGTAATAGTACCACTGTATTCTGCTCTGGTCAGACCTCACCTGGAGTACTGTGTCCAGTTCTAGGCACCACAGTTCAAGAAGGATACTGACAAGCTGGGACGTGTCCAGAAGAGGGCAACCAAAATGGTCAAAGGCCTGGAAACAATGTCTTATGAGGAACTGCTTAGGGAGCTGGGTATGTTTAGCCTGGAGAAGAGAAGGTTAAGGGGTGATATGATAGCCATGTTCAAATATATAAAAGGATGTCATATGGAGGAGGGAGAAAGGTTGTTTTCTGCTGCTCCAGAGAAGCAGACACGGAGCAATGGATTCAAACTACAAGAAAGAAGATTCCACCTAAACATTAGGAAGAACTTCCTGACAGTAAGAGCTGTTTGGCAGTGGAATTTGCTGCCAAGGAGTGTGGTGGAGTCTCCTTCTTTGGAGGTCTTTAAGCAGAGGCTTGACAGCCATCTGTCAGGAATGCTTTGATGGTGTTTCCTGCTCGGCAGGGGGTTGGACTGGATGGCCCTTGTGGTCTCTTCCAACTCTATGATTCTATGATTCTACGTTCCTCTGTAAATGAGAGCCATGCAAAGCTTCCCTCCCCAGCATTTGACGGCCCAAACAACAACCCAATCTCTTTCCATACGCTGTTTAGATTAAAATGTTTTGGCTCCACCCCCTGCCCCTTTGCGAAATCTGGCGGGGATGTGTCCCTAAGGATGCAGCGCTTCCCAGAAGACTCTCGTTTTCTTTCTCCTGCTTTTGACTCGTTGCAAAGGCAGACCTTCCGTGGAGGAGAAGTCTCTCAATGACCACTAGGCATGAAAGGCAACACTCTGCTTCCATAGGCAGCAAATGAGCAGGGCAACCAAGATGTCTGGAAACTAAGCCTTACAAGGAGGGCTTGAAGGAGCTGGGTATGTTTAGCCTGGAAAAGAAGAGAGTGAGAGGAGACAGGAGAGCCATCTTCAAATATCTCAAGGGCTGTGGGACATGGAAGGTGGAGCAAGCTTGTTTTCTCCCGCTCTGGAGGGTAGGACTCGAACCCATGGCTTCAACTTACAAGAAAGGAGATTCCAACGAAACATTTGGAAAAAAACTTTCTGTCAGCAAGAGCTGTTGGAAAAGTGGGAAAGACTCCCACGAGAGCTGGTGGACTCTCTTTCCTTGGAGGTTTCAAAGCAGAGGTTTAGGGTGGCCATCTCTCATGGATGCTTTAGCTGAGATTCCTGCATTGCAGGGGGTTGGACTAGATGACCCTTGGGTCCCTTCCAACTCTAAGATTCTATGATTCTGAAGATCATTTGCTGGAAGCCACGGGAAGGGAGAAGGATCCTGAGTTCGAGTCCTGCTTGTGGCGTTCCCACAGGCCAAGGACCGCTTTATTCCAGCATCCTGTTCTCACAGTGGCCATCCAGATGCCTTTGGGAAACATGCAAGCAGGATTTAAGCCGAAGAGCTACTCTTCCCTCCTGTGGCTTCCAGCCATTTCTACCTCCAGGGCTGTTTTTCAGCCAGAACTCACCAGAATCTCAGTTCTGGCTCCTCTCAGGCGGGTGCCACTGCTAGTATAAGAGAACAAAGGAGGCGTTCGTGGCAAGCTCTGGCACCTCTTTCTAGTCAGGGGTGCCAATTTGAATAAAATATTGGGGGGCCCAGGTAATCCCCGCCCCACATAATTGATCATATGACATGACACAAACACATAATTTGAATGGCAATGCCCATCAACAGCGGGGGGGGGAGGGAGCTCAATTTTGGGGGGGGGAGGGCAAAGGGACATTGGCCCCTAGGAACTGGCTCCTATGTAGCTAGCAGTCATTGATAGCTTTCTCCTCCTCCTCTTTCAAAGGCATCCAAATTGTTTCCCGTCCTGTGGGAGTGAGTTCCACAGTTTAACGATGTGTTTCAGGAAAGGCTTTATTTCCTCTGTCAAGAATCTCATTTGGAGCCCCGCTCCTGAGTAGGGGGGGTTGGGGGACCCCCTGGAGTAGATTTAGGGTACGCCCAGGGAGAGGAGAGAAAGGGATAGTCCAATTGCATGGCAGAGGGTTGGACTAGATGGGCCTTTGCGGTCCCTTCCGATTCTACGATTGTGCAAACAGCACCCCACTTGCAGAGTGCTGGATACAATCCGTCATTTTAAGAACCTTAAGAAAGCAAAAGCTTCTAGGCGAGACATATTGGATATGATCAATGCTCTGGGGCTTCTGGGGGGATTTGACCCAGATTGCCTTCCCGAAGCCTTTCCTCCTTCTATTGCGAAGCCGCCCCCCACAACCCCATCCCACTGTCTGTGGTCAGTGAAGCCGGAGATTTCTCTCTGTGGTTCATGCATGAACCCAGGGACTGAGCGGATCCCGCTGACGAGGAGTTTAGATAATGATAGGCCCTAACGAAAGCAAAAGAAGAGGCTGATATTTTTATTGTTCACTATTATTCTTTTAAAAAAGTTTCCATGTTTGTTCAGCTGCCACCAAGTGGGAGCTGCTGCTGATGCCGCCATCGTGTTCCCTCGTTAAAAAAAATAAAACAACAGGCCTTGCGTCCGGGATTCTTTGCAGACAACAGGGTGAAAATAGAAGCTTTTGTTGTGCGAACTCTGCAAGGGAGGCTGCACCCGAGAGTCTGGTGTTGCAATTTCAGGGTCGAAATGGCCATTGTGGTGGGAAGAAATTGGGGTAGGTGGAAGGACAGATCCTGAAGCTGAGGCTCCAATACTTAGGCCACCTCATGAGAAGAGAAGACTCCCTGGAGAAGACCCTGATGTTGGGAAAGATTGCGGGCACAAGGAGGAGGGGGCGACAGAGGACGAGATGGTTGGACAGTGTTCTCGAAGCTACCAACATGAGTCTGACCAAACTGCGGGAGGCAGTGGAAGACAGGAGTGCCTGGCGTGCTCTGGTCCATGGGGTCACGAAGAGTCGGACACGACTAAATAACTAAACAACAACAACAGAAATCACAGAATCATTGAGTTGTAGAGTTGGAAGGGATTCCAACCTCCTGCAATTCAGGAATCTCAGCTGAAGCATCCATGACAGATGGCCACCCAACCTCTGCTTAAAAACCCTCCTGTCCAGCCAAGCAGTATAGACAACATTCAGCTGTATTGCCCAACACAGTTTGACTCCTTCCTAGGAGCTGACAATTCATGCTCTGAGGGGGTTGAGACCCCAGAGATTAGGCGAAGGAAAATATGGAGCCCACAGTGTGATGCAGCAGCAAATAAAGCTAATGTTATTCTGGGCTGCATCATCAGAAGTCTAGTGTCCACGTCAAAGGAAGTCGTAGTATTGCTCTATTCTGCCTTGGTCAGACCACACCTGGAATATTGTGTCCAGTTCTGGACACCATAATTTAAAAAGGATGTTGACAAGCTGGAAGGTGTGCAGAGGAGGGAGATGAAAATGATGAAGGGTCTGGAAACTAAGCCTTATGAGGAACATTTGAAGGAGCTGGGTATGTTTAGCCTGGGAAAGAGGACACTGAGAGGAGATATGGTAGCCATCTTCAAATATCTGAGGGCTGTCACACGGAAGGTGGAGCAAGCTTGTTTTCTTCTGCTCCTGGAGGGTAGGACTCGAACCCATGCCTTCAAATTGCAAGAAAGGAGATTTCCGACTTGACATCAGGAAGAACTGGCATTAAGAGCTGTTCGATGGTGGAACGGACTCCTTTGGTAGGTGGCGGACTCTCCTTCCTTGGGGTTTTAAAGCAGAGGTTGGGTGGCCATCTGTCATGGGTGCGTTAGCTGAGATTCCTGCATTGCAGAGGGTTGGACTAGATGACCCTTGGGTACCTTCCAACTCTAAGATTCTATGATTCTGCAGATCATTTGCTGGAAGCCACGGGAAGGGAGAAGGATCTTGTGTGCTACACTCTTATGTGCTACATTTCTATGTGTGATGATTTTTTGGGGGGGCATTCAGAAATGATGGCTGATGAACCCTCATTGTCACAGACCCCCACAATGCCCCCCAAACTATTGAATTATAGAGATGTTAGAGACAAAGGGGGACGTGCTGGTGGTGTTTTCATTTTCATTTTCATTTTTTTGCACTGAGGACTGCTGCCCTGCCCTGAAACACCACAGAGGTCAATCTCTGACACGGGTTTCTGAGCAATTCCCAATTTTTCCTAGCTTCCTGACCTGGTTCTTTCTCTGCCGCAGTTCCTCCAGGATGTCCACAGGAGATGGAATGTAAACATCTCTGATATCAAGATCAACAGCGAAGTTCATTAAAAAAAACAAAATAAAAAACAATACAAAACACAAGGGGACAGGATCCCTTGAAAATAACAATGATAATGAAGGCTTGACTTTTTCATATACAAGTGAAACTTTTTCCACGATCGCATCCATTCCCTTTTACCTTTCACTTCCTTTCTTCTCCTCCACCTTCCCACTTCCTCAGCAAGCGTTTTTTTGTGTGTCCCCTCTCCTATACAGAATTCAAGGAAGTCTTCATGCTCTTCGACAGAACTCCGAAAGGGGAAGGGAAAATCACGTACGCGCAGTGCGGAGACGTCTTGAGGGCTTGCGGGACAAATCCCACCCAGGCGGAAGTTCTCAAGGTCCTTGGCCGGCCCAAGCATGATGGTGAGAGACTTCTCGTCCTGTTTTCATGATGGCAACTTCATGGGACAGGTTTGGCTTCTCGGGTCTGTCTTAGGAGTGTTGGCGCCAATGAGCTACAGGTTATTGAGGAGGGGCCTCTCTCTGACATTTTATTCATCTGTGCATAACACCTTCATTGGCTCTCAGTACGTTTCCAAGCACAATTCAAAGTGTTGGTGCTGACCTTTAAAGCCCTAAACGGCCTCAGTCCAGTATACCTGAAGGAGCGTCTCTACCCCCATCGTTCAGCCCGGACACTGAGGTCCAGCTCCGAGGGCCTTCTGGCGGTTCCCTCCCTGTGAGAAGTGAGGTTACAGGGAACCAGGCAGAGGGCCTTCTCAGTGGTGATGCCCGCCCTGTGGAAAGGCCCTCCCATCAGATGTCAAGGAAATAAACAACTCTCTGACTTTTAGAAGACATCTGAAGGCAGCCCTGTTTGGGGAGGTTTTTAATGTTTGGTGTTTTATTGTATTTTTAATGTTTTGTTGGAAGCTGCCCAGAGTGGCTGGGAGGCCTGGCTAGATGGGTGGGGTACAAATAAGAAATTATTATTATTATTATTATTATTATTATTATTATTATTATTATTATATACCTGAAGGAGCGTCTCCACCTCCATCGTTCAGCCCTGACACTGAGGTCCAGCACCGAGGGCCTTCTGGCGGTTCCCTCCCTGCCAGAAGGGAGCTTACAGGGCCTTCTCGGTGGTGGTGCCCACCCTGTGAACGCCCTCCCATCAGATGTCAAGGAAATGTACAACTATCTGACTTTTAGAAGACACCTGAAGGCAGCCCTGTTTAGGGAAGTTTTTAATGTTTGATGTTTTATCGTGTTTTTAATATTCTGTTGGGAGCCGCCCGGAGTGGTTGGAGAAACCCAGCCAGATGGGTGGGGTATAAATAATAAAATATGATGATGATGATATATCCCTTACCGTGATCTCAGAGCCTTCATGTTATATTTTGGGTGTTCCCCTCGTTCCTTATTATTTGCATCCTTAACTTGCATGCAAAACGGACGGTCAGCTCTAACCTGATTTCCTGTTTGTCCATCCTCAGAAATGAACCACAAGATGTTAGACTTCGACACCTTTCTGCCCATGCTTCAGCACATCTCCAAAGCCAAAGACACCGGGACCTACGAGGATTTCGTGGAAGGCCTGCGGGTTTTCGACAAGGAAGGGAACGGCAAGGTCATGGGAGCCGAACTTCGCCATGTTTTGGCCACTCTCGGTGAGCTGATCTATAGTCCTACAACGCGGCCCTCTAAGCCGATTTTGCAGGAATCGTAGAATCACGGAACTGTGGCTTTTGTTCTGTATTTTTTACATTGTGAACTGCCCTGAGATTTTCAGATGAAGGGTGGTATATAGATTTAATAAATAAAATAAATAAATAGAATAGTTTGGAAGGATCATAATCATCATTAAGATTTATATACCGCCCTTCAACACAAGATCTCAGGGCAGTTCACAATGTAAACTAGCTGTATACATTTAGTGATATATCTATCTATATCAATCTAATCGTAATGTATAACAAGCATGTAAGAGTGTTGTCACGCTGAAGTTCTCTTGGCCACAGACAGGTGGCGCTGCGAGCTGCGAGCTGCGAGCTGCAGTGTAACGATGGAGGGGCAGGATTGCTGCAATAACATCCATCGTTACTTTCTTTTTAAAAATTTTTTTAAAAAAAACTTTATTCAGATAATTTTAAAAATACAGAAGCAAAAATACAAAATCAAAATCAAAATCAAAAATACAATAAAAATTCAAGAAAAAGGAATCATATAAAACATATAAAGAAAACCCAGTCATACATAAACACAAAAAATACAAAAATGCATATACTGTACTCAAAAAATAGAAAACAACGAAAGAAAAAAGAAAGAAAGAAAAAATAAAAGAAAAAAAAGACATCAAAGAAGATTTACAACACGCTTCCCTATGTAAAGTCATTTTCCATTGCTGTAACTACTACTATGCCTATTTAAAGATCTTTCCATCATTCCTTTCATGATGTTTCTGTTCAAATCCTTTCTCTACTGCCTTAAACGTAACACTGATTTCTATAACATACATATTAAATTCCTTTAACTTTTTTAAAAATTATTTATACTTTTCAGGTTTATACATTTCACTGATTTTACAATCATTTTTGACATTTCAAAACTTGACTTCCTCCCCTCTCTTTCTGCAGTTCCTTAAATTTATTTTTAATATCTTCTGCATATCCAGATTAACTTAATTTGCTCATTGATTCATCTATTTTAAATATGTACTTTAAATATATTACAATAATCATGCCGATCTGTTTACAATTTATCTGTAAATATTCAACAAACCATTTCCATTCTTTTATAAAAAGTTTGTTCTCTTGATTTCTTATTCTTCCGGTAAGTTTTGTCATTTCGTAAGTTTCGTAAGTTTTTGCATCCATTCTTCCTTTGCTGGGACTTCTGCTTCTTTCCATATTGCATTCCTTTATCATTCTCATTCCTTTGCTTATATTTCCTGTCCTACCTGCTGTTTCATTTGACAATAATAATTTCTCCAAGGATCTTCACTCCTCCACAAACATTTCTTCTTTTGGGTCTCTTATTTTTGCCATTAATTTTGCCATCTCCGTCCAATAGTTTTAAAAGTCCACTCCTTTTTCTTTGGAACAACTTCTTTCCATTTCTGGGTATACAGAATTCTGGCTGCGGACATAATATACAGAAACGTTTTAACCAACTTTTTTGGCCCAACGCGGCCAAAACTGGAATCTTGCCCCCCAAATCAGTTAGTGATTTGAGCTTTGACCGAATCACATAGTCCTACTTGTAATTTGCTTTGGGCTCTTACTTAACCCTGAAAATTTGAGTCAACTTGTGTATCTTTTTTTCTGTTCCAGGCGAAAGGCTGACTGAGGAGGAGGTCGATAAGCTAATGGTTGGCCAGGAAGACTCCAATGGTTGCATCAGCTATGAAGGTACCTTGGTTCTCAAACTTAATCCATTCCAGAAATCCGTTCAAAAACCAAAGCGTTCCAAAACCAAGGCACGCTTTCCCATAGAAAGTAATGCAAAACAGAACATCCGTTCCAGACTTTTAAAAACCACCCCTAAAACAGCAATTTAATATGGATTTTACTATCTAACGAGGCCATTGATCCATAAAATGAAAGCATTAATCAATGTACTATACTATAAAATAAGACAGAATGGTAGATGATAAAAATTAAAACTACTTTTTTTCTTTCTTACCTGAACTGAGAATAGTCATTGTTTGGATGGGGGGCTTTTATCCATTTCCACAGCCACACAATCAATCAATTGGTGGCTGAACTGGGTTCCGCACAGTCACGAAAACAAATTAACCGGAAAGGCCCCAGAAAACAAAAAAGCAAAATAAATAGCAAAAACAAAAGCGCCAAACCTAATCCGTTCCGGAAGTCCGTTTGACAAGCGTTTGGCAAGCGCTTTCCGGGCTTTGAGAAGGTGCCCTCCTTGGCTTTGCGCCCGGTGCAACCGCAACCGCTGCTCGCACTGCCCTAAACCCACCTCTGAGCTCTATGTGGTTCTCCTTTTATGCCATTTTACCCTCACAACATCCCTGCGAGGTAGGCTAGACTGAGAGACTGGCCCCCAAGGTCACCCAGTCTCAGGCTTTGGGGACTCGGCTTCCTCCCTGCCTTTGGAGATAGATCAGCAGGACCAAGCGAAAAGAGTCGTTTGCCATTTAAAGAGTCTTTAAGGATCACAGCAAAAGAACAAAGCAGCTATTCTCGGAACGAAGGTGTTCCCAATTAAGGTTTCCACCCGCTTCCCCCCTAGTCACTTCTGTGCCTTGCAACCTGATCTCGCAACCACTGTGCTTTTTATGTAGCCACCTTATCTTCTCTACGTGACCTTGGACTGATAGGCTGGACATTTTCCAGTGAGAGAGAGTCTGTTAGCTCTCTCTCTCTCTCTCTCTTCCAGTTCTTCTTCACTTTGCCGTTCGCCTCTGTGGGAATGTTCAGGGACGCAGGAGAGGATATATTGTTTATTAATATCCTTCCTAACTTGCGCTAGCAAGTTCCGTTACTTAGCAGAGTTTTATATTCCCCTTTAAAACGCACAGCGGGTAGGTAGCCTCTCACTATCATATAATTCAGTACTGAATTGTATGTTCCTGGTAAGTCCCCTTATATCCCTCTTAAAAGAATAAAGATGCCACAATCTTGTGTAAAGTCAACAAAAGAAGCCTACTTACAACATCAGTTCACAGGTGGATCCCTGAAGACAGACTTAGTTACATAGTATATACATGTGGAAGCCAACAGAGCATCTAGCTCAAAAGCTGCTCCAACGATGCAGGAAGTCAAAGAGAGAGAGAGAGAGAGTGCTGCGTGCCTTGTCCCTTTTGTTACCTGGACAGGTAAGGTCACGCCCACCTCTAGTCACATGCAAAGGAAGTATGTCCCAGCCAGGAGGAAACAGGAAGTTTTCGACTGGCTGGACCAAACATTCCCCTGCATGTCCACTCTAGGAAAACAAGGAATGTTGCACTTGACTGCTACTTATGTATCACATTCCACAGTCTCAACTTTTGCCTTCAGAACTATGCCCCTCTGCAAACCACTGCTCCATATCTTTACTGCTCCACTGTTCCTGGGCAACTTTAGGATCCTGGTCAGGAGCAGCAGGAGGGGGAGGCTCCCTCCATTCCTCGTCAGAGCAGTAGTCCTCAGCCTGGTCTCTGACACCCAGTGAGATTCATGACTGAGTTAGGATTCAGACCCTCGTATCCCAAGCTCTAGCCCAACACTCTAACCATTACACC
Organism: Zootoca vivipara; assembly: GCF_963506605.1. Taxonomy (NCBI): domain Eukaryota; kingdom Metazoa; phylum Chordata; class Lepidosauria; order Squamata; family Lacertidae; genus Zootoca; species Zootoca vivipara. Next base: position 54,747,313 of record NC_083287.1, on the reverse strand, counting down.
ACACTGCCTCTGAGATACCAATGGCTCTCTTCTGTTTTTTTTCCCCCAGCGTTTGTGAAGCATATCATGGCAAGTTGAATGTCAGGTAAGCCAACCAAGGTCATCATTCTTTTGTTTTCAAAACCCCACCCCACCCACCGACCCAGATTGATGCATATACAGCAAAAAGGTGAAGAAACTGATTCTCCAGATGTTGTGGACTGAGGGGAGTTGGCTTGCATCTAGAACATCTGGAGAATGACAGTTATTCACAAATGGGTTGGTTTTGGGATGAATGGGACTATATTTATATAGCTTTCCATTATTAGATAATTTCAGTGAAGGGCTTGCTGATTATCCAAATTGAAGGGCTTTATTCGACAAGCTGGAATGGGTGCAGCGGAAGAAAGCCAAGATGATCAAGGGTCTGCAAACCAAAACTTTTGAGGAACAGTTGAGGGAGATGGGTATGTATAGCTTGGAGAAGAGGAGATATGATGGCCATCTTCCAATATCTGGAAGGGCTGTCCATGGAAGATGGAGCAAGCTTGTTTTCTGCTGCTCCAGAGGGTAGGACCCAAACCATTTTTTTCAATTGACAAGAATCAAGTGGTTTGGGTTTCGAGTGCACATTAGGAGGAACTTCTTGACGGCAAGAACTGCCCAACAGCAGAACAGATTTCCTCAGAAGGTGGTGGAGTCTCCTTCCTTGGAGATTTTTCAACGGAGGTTGGATGGCCATCTGTCATGGATTATTGAGCTGTGATTCCTGCATTGCAGGGGGTTGGACTAGATTACCCTTTACCCCTCAAAGAGCTGCCGTTCTCAGAGTGGTTTAACTATCAATCCCTCTTCCTTAGGGAACTCTGGGGATTGCGGCTTTGGGCAGAGAATAGGGACCTCCCAACAACTCTGACCACCCAGAACAAACTACAGCTCCCAGCAGGCCCGTCCTAGCCATAGAGGCTAGTGGCGCGGAGAACCACGGCGCCGGGCGCTGGAGGGCGCTGGAAGGGCGCCAAGTGAGCGCAGGGTTCCGGCGATCTGGCCAGGTCTGCGCTCCACAAGATGAGAGGCTGCGCCGTGTCTCTCTCCTTCTCTGAGGACTCCACGCTGCGCCTCCTTCTCGTTTCCCCAGCGCTGGGTTCCGCTCAGTCGAGCTTCGCCACCAGCGCGCGCACAGCACCCAAGCAGCTCTTGCTGGTCCCGCGGTGCGCATGCTGGTGGCGAAGCTTGACTGAGCAGAACCCAGCGCTGGGGAAATGAGAAGGACGCAGCACGGAGTCCTCAGAGGTGGCCTCCCGCTGCTGCCGCGGTCCGCTTGGCACTCCCGGGTCCTTGGAGGGGCTCTGGAGGGGGGCGCTGGAGGGACCTTAGCGCCAGGGCGCTGGATGGGCTTAAGACGGCCCTCGCTCCCAGGATTCTTTGGGGCAAACCAGAGCTGTTTAAGGTGGTATCATAGAGCTTTAAATGTATAACGCAGCCGATTTTGCCATTGCAAAGGAGCGCCAATCATCTCTTCCGCAGTCACTGAGGACAGTATCTTCCTGGAAGAAAAACACACAGAGAACAACAACAGAAACATCTGATTACTAAGAACCTCTGCTGATATCTTTTAGGCTGGGGGGAGGGGAATGACCTAGGATGCAACCACAATTTTGTGGGGAAAAATACTCTGTGTGTCTTAGATAAATTAGAAAACAATCCAAACTCTGTCCTATCAGTTCCTGTTTTCCTGCTGCTCTGGTTTATTTATCTGTCGTTGCCTCCTGATCTTGTTTGCTTAGGGAGATCTGAAATTATCCCAGCTTGTGGGGCCAAAGCCCTTTAAAACATGGGCTTTCATCCGGTCAGCAAAACCCCAGGGAGAGAGCAAACAAGAGGAGAAGATAAACTCAGGATGCTGAGTTCGAGTGGATGGCGAGGAGAAAGAGGACAGAGAACAATTTCCCTCCCTCTCTCCATTTGGGACAGATAAAAAATGGCCTTATACGTACCACAGAGTTAAGCTATGGAACTCCTGCAGGAGTCAGGAACGGCCACCAATGTGGATGGCTTTAAAAGAGGATTGGGCAAATTCGTGGAGGAGGAGAGGGCTACCGATGGCTTGTAGCCGGGATGGCTATGCTGAGCTTTCACGGAGCCAGGAAATCTTTCTGAATATCAGTTTCTGGAAACCACAAGGTGGGGAGAGGGCTCTTGTGCTTGGATCCTGCTTGCTGGTTTTCCACAAGTTGGCCCCTGTGAGAACAGGATGCTGGGCTATCTCGGCCATTGGCCTGATCCAGCAGTCTCTTCTGATGTTTTCATGTCAGTCTTGATGATTACGACTGAACCATACCTTCCAGCTCTCCTCCTACTTCTCAACATATGCATGCCATTCCCTCTGTCTCTGCCCTTCTTCTTCTTCTTCTTCTTCTTCTTCTTCTTCTTCTTCTTCTTCTTCTTCTTCTTCTTCTTCTTCTTCTTCTTCTTCTTCTTCTTCTTCTTCTGCTTCTTCTTCTGCTTCTTCTTCTGCTTCTGCTTCTGCTTCTTCTTCTTCTTCTTCTTCTTCTTCTTCTTCTTCTTTCATAAACACGGTTTTAACAATGGATCCGTAAGTGACTGTGGAGGCCAATTCTGGATCCACACTTCCTTCCACAGTGAGGACATTGGTTTCCAGGCGGGAGTTGATCACAGTGTGGATTTGCCAAGCGTGCCTTCCTCTTAGCATGTTTCTCCCTTGTGTCCTGAGATCGAGTGTCTTCAAAGCCCATGACACCTTTGGTCAAGGCTGTTCTCCACCTGGAGCGCTCCCAGGCCAGGGTTTCCCAGCTGTCGGTGTTTATACTACATTTTTAAAGATTTGCCTTGAGACAGTCTTTAAACCTCTTTTGTTGACTGCCAGCATTACGCTTTCCATTTTTAAGTTGGGAATAGACTAGTTGCTTAGGGACCTTAGGGACCCAGGTGGCTCTGTGGGTTAAACCACAGAGTCTAGGGCTTGCTGATCAGAAGGTCGGCGGTTCGAATCCCTGCAACGGGGTGAGCTCCCGTTGCTCGGTCCTAGCTCCTGCCAACCTAGCAGTTCGAAAGCACATCAAAAGTGCAAGTAGATAAATAGGGACCGCTCTGGCGGGAAGGTAAATGGCGTTTCCGTGCGCTGCTCTGGTTCGCCAGAAGCAGCTTTGTCATGCTGGCCACATGACCCGGAAGCTGTCTGCGGACAAACGCCGGCTCCCTCGGCCTATAGAGCGAGATGAGCGCCGCAACCCCAGAGTCGGACACGACTGGACCTGATGGTCAGGGGCCCCTTTACCTTTAGCATTACGCTTTCCATTTTTAAGTTGGGAATAGAGTAGTTGCTTTGGAAGACGATCATCAGGCATCCGCACAACATGACCAGCCCAACAAAGTTGATGTTGAAGAATCATTGCTTCCACACTGGTGATCTTTGCTTCTTCCAGTATACTGGTATTAGTTCGCCTGTCTTCCCAAGCGATGTGTAAAAATTTTCAGAGACACCGTTGATGCTTCCCCATCTCAACCCCTCACCTTCCCTGGGATGGATGTTTTTTTGGGGGGGATTTGGTTCAGTTCACACCTGAAGGCACACCTACCTCATTGAAAACAATACACGAACCATAACCTTAAAAAAACAAAACGCACTTCCCTGAATTTTGCAATATACTTCTCTGGCTAAGGAACACCTACAAAAAAAATTCTATGCTAGGGTAAAGCATGCAGAAGAATATACAAAAATGCACCGCCACTTGGGGCGATTTGCTGGCCAGATGTGTACTTTGGACAAAATGGGCAAAATGGAATATAATAATGTGTATATAAGGAGAAAAATGTTGCATGGTGCTGAATTGAAAATTACTCAAAAGGGCTTTTAAAAAAATGATAATATCAGAAACTGATGTGGAAATTTGGACTGAACCTAAGGCTGGGAAAATAAGGAGCAGAAAGGAAACAAAAATGTTGGAGTCCCTCGTCGTTCCTTCTTTTCCTTTCATCACAGCAAATTGCTGTGTTACTCAGATCTTCCTTTTGGATAGAGACCAGAAAAAATTGTTTGGTCTACTTTCCACAGTGGACCCAACCAGATCTGAGGATCCCAAACTTGCGCACGTCCCTGTGAGATGGCACACTTCTCTGGATTTTCTGAAGCAGCATGGGATTTAATGAAGCAGTCGGTAGTCTGCGAAAGATGAACTCAGAAAATATATATTTTATGTTCAAATCTAATGGAAAGGGTATGTTTTCTAGATGAAAGAGTTGAAAAGCACCAGAGAATTCTTATTTTACATTTTCAGAAATGTGTAGTTTCCATCCACTTTTGCGTACGCACATATTTCAAAAAAAGTTCACATAATCTGCACGAAAAGGAACAGATCTGCAATTGCATTCCAGTGAAATGAAACAGGACAGAATTGGCTACTCTGTCCATCTCTAATATATGGACTCCACAGCAAGTAATTTGTGAAGGAACCTGCTGGATCCCTGTCCCCTCTCCTGGGATCTTTACAGTCCATCTCTCCTTGTGAGTTGAGTCACCCACACTCACCTTGGTTCTCAAACGTAATCCGTTCTGGAAGTCCGTTTCAAAACCAAGGCGTGCTTTCCCATAGAAAGTAATGCAAAACAGATTAATCCGTTCCAGGCTTTTAAAAAGCAACCCCTAAAACAGCAATTTACTATAAAATAAATAAGAAAGGATTGTAGATGATAAAAATTAAAATTATTATTATTTTCTTAGCTGCACTGATGATAGTCATTGTTTGGATGGGGGCTTTTTATCCATTTCCGTAGTCACACAATCAATCAATCAATCAATCAATCAGTAGTTGGACTGGGTTCCACACGGTCACAAAACCAAATCAACCAAAATAGCCTCAAAAATAAAAACACAAAATAAATAGCAAAAACCAAAAGTGCCAAATACAATGGTACCTTGGTTCTTGAACTTAATCCATTCCGGATGTCCGTTTGATTGTCGAAATGTTCAAAAACTAAGGTGGGGCTTCTGGTTGGTGCAGGCGCCCCAGAAACAATAGCCGACAGCTGCATTGGACATTCGGCTTCTGAAAAATGTTTGAAAACCGAAAAACTTACTTCCGGGCTTTTGGCGTTTGGGAACCAAGGTACACTGTATTAAGGAAAATATGGGGGACTTCCTGATGTGGACTGTTCCTCAATTACTATTATTTTTTAAAAAAATTGTTGCTTTGGGGAAGCTCACAAGCAGGGCATAAAGAAAACAGATTGCCAGTCCCAGCAGCTTTTACCGAGAGAGATGTTGTTGTTGTTGTTTAGTCATTTAGTCATGTCCGACTCTTCATGACCCCATGGACCAGAGCACGCCAGGCACTCCTGTCTTGCACTGTCTCCCGCAGTTTGGTCAAACTCATGTTCGTAGCTTCGAGAACACTGTCCAACCATCTCGTCCTCTGTCGTCCCCTTCTCCTAGTGCCCTCAATCTTTCCCAACATCAGGGTCTTTTCCAGGGAGTCTTCTCTTCTCATGATGTGGCCAAAGTATTGGAGCCTCAGCTTCAGGATCTGTCCTTCCAGTGAGCACTCAGGGCTGATTTCCTTCAGAATGGATAGGTTTGATCTTCTTGCAGTCTATGCGACTCTCAAGAGTCTCCTCCAGCACCATAATTCAAAAGCATCCATTCTTCGGCGATCAGCCTTCTTTGTGGTCCAGCTCTCACTTCCATGCATCACTACTGGGAAAACCATAGCTTTAACTATACGGACCTTTGTAGGCAAGGGGATGTCTCTGCTTTTTAAGATGCTGTCTAGGTTTGTCATTGCTTTTCTCCCAAGAAGCAGGCGTCTTTTAATTTCGTGACTGCTGTCACCATCTGCAGTGATCAAGGAGCCCAAGAAAGTAAAATCTCTCACTGCCTCCGTTTCTTCCCCTTCTATTTGTCAGGAGGTGATGGGACCAGTGGCCATGATCTTGGTTTTTTTGATGTTGAGCTTCAGACCATATTTTGCGCTCTCCTCTTTCACCCTCATTAAAAGGTTCTTTAATTCCTTCTCACTTTCTGCCATCAAGGTTGCGTCATCTGCATACCTGAGGTTGTTGATATTTCTTCCGCCAATCTTAATTCCGGTTTGGGATTGGCCCTGCATGACATAGCTCATAGCTTCACTGAGTTATTCAAGCCCCTTTGCCACGACAAGGCATTGATCCATGAAGGGGAGTTGCTGGTAGGCCTGTCTAAAGCCATCCAAGCGCACAACTTGCCAGGGAGCAGCAAAACCCACCACGTGGAAACCTTTGCTCCTTCCCTAGCCCAGAGCCCGTGAGTCACTCTCCGTCTCTTCCGATACCTTTCCCAACGGGGATGTTGCTGTTGTTTAATTTTCAGCCCACACACAGAGCAGCCTCCTTTGCTGGCTCCCTTTCTTGCACAGGCTGCAAAATCTTGATAATCTGGAGCAATTTGTTACATCCGCCCGCAGCTTATTTTTTTTGACCCCCGGGGGTCAAGTACTCGCCTGGCTCGCAGCCCGTTCTCGTCAGATAACTTACAGCTCCTATATAGGCACTTTTCCCAGATTCCGTCTTCTGCGACTTCTTGCCTTGAGCAATGCAGCGAAGTTGTAGCCTACGACTCCCATTGCCAGCCATTTCCCTTATCTCTCCCTCTCTCTCTCCCTCATGGAGATGTACAGTATTGGGATCTTTACAGTAGCAATTCATTCTGAGTCAGCTCTTAAAGTGCCCAAACCTTTTTGGAGGGGGGGCACTGCCCCCTTGGTTCCATAAATTCATCCCTAGCATCCCCTGACCTATGCTATTTGTTGTTGTTTAGTTGTTTAGTCATGTCCGACTCTTCGTGACCCCATGGACCAGAGCACGCCAGGCACTCCTGTCTTCCACTGCCTCCCGCAGTTTGGTCAGACTCATGTTGGTGGCTTCGAGAACACTGTCCAACCATCTCGTCCTCTGTCGTCCCCTTCTCCTTGTGCCCTCCATCTTTCCCAACATCAGGGTCCTTCCCAGGGAGTCTTCTCTTCTCATGAGGTGGCCAAAGTATTGGAGGCTCAGCTTCACAATCTGTCCTTCCAGTGAGCACTCAGGGCTGATTTCCTTCAGAATGGATAGGTTTGATCTTCTTGCAGTCCACAGGACTCTCAAGAGTCTCCTCCAGCACCATAATTCAAAAGCATCAATTCTTCAGCGATCAGCCTTCTTCATGGTCCAGCTCTCACTTCCATACATCACTACTGGGAAAACCATAGCTTTAACTATGCCTGGCGTGCTATGGTCCATGGGGTCACGAAGAGTTGGACACGACTAAACGACTAAACAACAACAACTATACGGACCTTTGTCGGCAAGGTGATGTCTCTGCTTTTTAAGATGTTGTCTAGGTTTGTCATTGCTTTTCTCCCAAGAAGCAGGCTTCTTTTAATTTCGTGACTGCTGTCACCATCTGCAGTGATCAAGGAGCCCAAGAAAATAAAATATCTCACTGCCTCCATTTCTTCCCCTTCCATATGCCAGGAGGTGATGGGACCAGTGGCCCTGATCTTGGTTTTTTTGATGTTGAGCTTCAGACCATATTTTGCGCTCTCCTCTTTCACCCTCATTAAAAGGTTCTTTAATTCCTCCTCACTTTCTGCCATCAAGGCTACAGACCTATGCTATAAAAAGCATTATTCAGAAGAGCTGTTTGCATGACCCACAAAGGAAGATAATAACACGATAAAATTCAAAGCAGAAACAATTAATGGCACACTACTATAGAAAAGGACAGATCTGTCAATTTTGGCAGAACCTTTTCTACCCCATCCTTCAGCGGGCTGCATTTCCACAGAATTTGCAAATCTTCATTTCCAAATGGATTGCAGGAAAAGCCATAGGCCGGCACGTTTTCCTTACAGGATTGAGGTTGAATCCTGACAAGACAGAAGTACTGTTCTTGGGGGACAGGGGGCGGGCTGGTGGGGAGGACTCCCTGGTCCTGAATGAGGCAACTGTGCAGCCTGGGAGTCATTTTGGACTCACAGCTGTCCATGGAGGTGCAAGTCATTTCTGTGTCCAGGACAGCTGTTACCCGCTCCATCTGGTACGCAGGCTGAGACCCTACCTGCCTGCAGACTGTCTCGCCAGAGTGGTGCATGCTCTGGTTATCTCTTGCTTGGACTACTGCAATGCGCTCTATGTGGGGCTACCTTTGAAGGTGACCCAGAAACTACAATTAATCCAGAATGCGGCAGCTAGACTGGTGACTGGGAGCGGTCACCAAGACCATATAACACTGGTCCTGAAAGATCTTCATTGGCTCCCAGTATGTTTTCAAGCACAATTCAAAGTGTTGGTGCTGGCCTTGAAAGCCCTAAACGGCCTTGGTCCAGTATACCTGAAGGAGCGTCTCCACCTCCATCATTCAGCCCAGATACTGAAGTCCAGCTCCGAGGGCCTTCTGGCAGCTCCCTCCCTGTGAGAAGAGAGGATACAGAGAACCAGGCAGAGGGCCTTCTCGGTGGTGGCGCCCGCCCTGTAGAACGCCCTCCCATCAGATGTCAAGGAAATAAACAACTATCTGACTTTTAGAAGACATCTGAAGGCAGCCCTGTTTAGGGAAGTTTTTAATGTCTAACATTTTAATGTATTTTTAATCTTTGTTGGAAGCTGCCCAGAGTGGCTGGGGAGACCCAGCCAGATGGGCGGGGTACAAATATATTATTATTATTATTATTATTATTATTATTATTATTATTATTATTATTTGGGAATTATTGTAAATAATTTTGCCCAGTATTCACATTCCTGCATGCAATCTTGCACTTTTTTTATTTTTCACTAATATTTGCAGTTTTGTGCACACATGTATTTATTTTTTGGCTGGAAGAACTGTGCTGCGTGATTCATTTTATTTTATTTTTTAAAGGAAGGACAATTTTGCATTGTTTTTTGGTTTGGGAAGTGTGAATCAGATGTTAACACTGAACAAATACTGTACGTCTATATCTACCTAGGCAGCTAGCTATCCAGCATCTATGTAGTAGTAGTAAGGTAAAGGTAAAGGGACCCCTGACCATTAGGTCCAGTCGTGACCGACTCTGGGGTTGTGCGCTCATCTGACATTATTGGCCGAGGGAGCCGGCGTATAGCTTCCAGGTCATGTGGCCAGCATGACAAAGCCGCTTCTGGCAAACCAGAGCAGCACATGGAAACGCCGTTTACCTTCCCGCTGTAGCGGTTCCTATTTATCTACTTGCATTTTGACCTGCTTTCGAACTGCTAGGTTGGCAGGAGCTGGGACCAAGCAACGGGAGCTCACCCCATCACAAGGATTCGAACCGGCGACCTTCTGATCGGCAAGCCCTAGGCTCAGTGGATTAACCACAGCGCCACCCGGGGCCCAAGATGTAGTAGTAGTAGTCGTAGTAGTATATTCCACCTTTTCTTCAAGGAGCTCAAGGTGGCAAACAGACTTCTCCCCATTGCCATTTTATCCTCACAGCAACTCTGTCAGGTACTGTAGGTTGGACTGAGAGGCAGCAATTGGCCTACGGCCACCCAGTGAGCTTCATAAATGAGTTGGGATTTCAACTCTCATCTCCCAGGTTGTAGTCCAACACCCTAGTCATTATGCCAAACTTACTGTTTTATCTATCTATCTATCTATCTATCTATCTATCTATCTATCTATCTATCTATCTATCTATCATCTATCTATTCATTGATCTATCAATCTATCAACCAACCAATGAATAAAACTTTGTTTCCAAAATTGTTTTTAGGCTACGTCCACTGGAACTGGATACCGAGATTGGATTTCAACCAAACCCGTGGAATGGAATTAGTATTTCTACTCGTCAGAATCGATGCTCAGATCCCATCAACTGTCTTGTGTTTGTCTCTGTCCCTCTGGGATGGGCTCTTTTTCACTCTGTCTGGCCACCTCACACCTTTCGCCATGTCGTTCCCTCTGCTTGGAACAGCCACCTCCGCTTCCTTCTCCTGAATAAGCCCAGCCCTCTCCACAGACCCACTTCCACTGGTTTCTCTCTATCCCCTTAATTCTTTGGAGCAACTCCATCCTCTGCCTGTCTTTTTCCTGTAATAAAGACACCAGACCCCTGAGCTGGGATGCTGAGACTCAGTGTTCTAGGCAGAGAGCAGTGTTGGCACTCAATTAGCTTGAAATTGTAGTCCTCTACTACTACTACTAGTAGTAGTAGTAGTAACACAATAGTAATTTACTACTAGTAGTAACACAATAGTAATTTACTACTAGTAGTAACACAACAGTAATTTACTGCTAGTAGTAACACAATAGTAATTTACCTCTAGTAGTAACACAATAGTAATTTACTACTATTAGAAATAGTCCTGGCAACTAACCACTATTAGGCCTCTCTTACTGACACACGCAAAAGCATTAATCTTTGGCTCTTGTATGTAGCTGTGCTAAAATGGCTATATCTAGCGAAGCTACCTCATGTTCCAGAGAAGTTAGCCAAACTGGTTATTGGGATGTATAATAATAATAATAATAATAATAATAATAATAATAATAATAATAATTTATTTGTACCCCGTCCATCTGGCTGGCTTTCCCCAGCCACTCTGGCGGCTCCCAACAGATGAAAAACAGAATGAAACATCAAGCATTAAAAACTTCCCTAATCAGGGCTGCCTTCAGACGTCTTCTAAAAGTCAGATAGTTGTTTATGTCCTTGACATCTGATGGGAGGGTGTTCCACAGGGCGGGCGCCACCACCGAGAAGGCCCTTTGCCTGGTATATGCCTTATAAAGTGCCGGTTTCAGAATCTGGGGAAACTCAGAGGCCTGGACATCCATCTGTGCCTCTCTTTAGCTCAGGTGTGCTGAGACTCTGGGGGTCCTTGGGGGGTGCCAGCTTATGCCTAGGCATGCCACCCTCTTGAACCGGCTGCAGCCTCAAATGTTAGCAGGAAGAAACCCCAAAGATCGTGGGGGAGAGTCCCAGACTACACAGCTTTGTGGTTCGGCACAAAGCCAAACGAAGCTTTCCAGAAAGAGCAGAGGACTCTGCTTTTATACTGAGTCGCGCCATTGCTCCACCTAGGTCAGCGTTGTCCCCACTGAGCAAAAACAGTGGCTCTCCTGGGCTTCAGCCCAGGGGTTCCAGAGACCCACCGGGAGATGCCAACAAGGATCGAACCTCACACTTTCTGCGGGTAAAGAAGAAGAGACATCAAACAAGCACATTCACACTTTATCCCTGTCCGTCTGGCAACCTGGGAACAGAAGGAGAAAAGTCCCCTCCGTCTAGCTATCTGGCTCTTGATGACTAACAGTTGTCCAGTTTTGCTGCCTGGTACCTGGATAATAAATATTTGCATCGTCATTTATTTACCGGTATTTATTTGCTTGCTTACTTTCTTAGGAATATTTATACCCTGACTGCTACTCAAAGTTTTTGTCACATCTTTTTTTAAATTAAGTTTTACATTGCAAATTAAAATTCAAAGATCAACATTTGGGGCAGGGGTTAGCGACCTTTTTCAGCCATGGGCCGGTCCACTGTCCCTCAGACCTTGTGGGGGGCCGGACTATATTTTGGGGGGGGGAAGAAAAAAAGAACGAATTCCTATGCCCCACAAATAACCCATTTTAAATAAAAGGACACATTCTACTCATGTAAAAATATGCTGATTCCAGAACCGTCTGCGCATACCTGCCAAGTTCCTCTCTGAAAAAAAGGGACCGGACTGGAAGTAGCATACAGGAAGTAGCGCGGCGGCCATTTTGGAACTGGGTGGAGCATGCTCAGAAGTGACTTTTGATGCTGCTGTGCCCAGTTCCAAAATGGCCACCGCACCAAAAGTCACGCTGCAGCCATTTTGGAACTGGGCAGAGCAGCATAAAAAGTCACTTATGAGCATGCTCCGCCCAGTTCCAAAATGGCCGCCGCGCCAGAATAAACCAGGAAAAAACAAAAAAAATCCGTTTTTTTCCGGCTGGGGACAGCTGGAAAAATGGGGGTTTCCCGGGGAAAACGGGAGACTTGGCAGCTATGAGTCTGCAGGCCGGATTGAGAAGGCAATTGGGCCAGATCCGGCCCCCGGGCCTTAGTTTGCCTACCCATGATTTAGGATTCCCTGAATCTTTCGACAACCCTCTGCCCTTCCCTGGTTACCATTATAAAAAAATAATAATTCAGCTGCTTCTCTTATTTCCTCTATTTTTTTAAAAATAGTCCATTTTAACCATAATTTTTAGTACATTACAAGCATCACTCAAATCCTGCCAAAGTTTTTAATTGTTTACAGTGTTCTCTTAAATACATTTTAAAAAATTTGTCATTCCTTCTTAAAGTTCTTCTCTTCCTGGTTTCTGATTTTCCTGGTCAGTTTCACCATTTCGACATAGTCCATCACCTTCTGAAGAAGTGTGCATGCACACAAAAGCTCATACCAATGACAAACTTAAAGGTAAAGGTAAAGGGGACCCTGACCATCAGGTCCAGTCGTGTCCGACTCTGGGGTTGCGGTGCTCATCTCGCTCTATAGGCCAAGGGAGCCAGCGTTTGTCCGCAGACAGCTTCCGGGTTATGTGGCCAGCATGACAAAGCCGCCTCTGGCGAACCAGAGCAGCGCACGGAAACGCCGTTTACCTTCCCGCCGGAGCGGTACCTATTTATCTACTTGCACTTTGATGTGCTTTCGAACTGCTAGGTGGGCAGGAGCTGGGACCAAGCAACGGGAGCTCACCCCGTTGCGGGGATTCGAACCGCCAACCTTCTGATCAGCCAGCCCTAGACTCTGTGGATTAACCCTCAGCGCCACCTGGGTCCCTCAATGACAAACTTAGTTGGTCTCTAAGGTGCTGTTGGAAGGAATTGTTTTGTTTTGTTCCATCACCTTCATCAACCATTTCTCTCTGGTCGGGGCTTTATTTCCTTTCCATCTCTGGGCCAGTAGTATCTGCGCTGTTGTCGCATACATAAATACGGTAATCGTTTCTGCTCCTTTGGTATCTCTGCACCTAAGATTCCTAATTGGGGGGGGGGAAGCCTCTGGGGTTTTGGGTTTTTTTTACAAACGTTATTTATTTATTTATTTTTAAAAAATCAACTCATTATAAATCATTTCCCAGAATGCTTTACTCAAAGTTTTCGAGGAGGTTTGCAATATGTTTAGGTAAAGGTAAAGGGACCCCTGACCATTAGGTCCAGTCGCAGATAACTCTGGGGTTGCGGCGCTCATCTCGCTTTATTGGCTGAGGGAGCCGGCGTACAGCTTCCGGGTCATGTGGCCAGCATGACAGAACTGCTTCTGGCGAACCAGAGCAGCGCATGAAAACGCCGTTTACCTTCCTGCCAGAGCGGTACCTATTTATCTACTTGCACTTTGATGTGCTTTTGAACTGCTAGTTGGGCAGGAGCTGGGACTGAACAACAGGAGCTCACCCTGTCGTGGGGATTCAAACCGCCGACCTTCTGATTGGCAAGCCGTAAACTCAGTGGTTTAACCCACAAGAAAATAGACAGTAATACAATGGTCAGCTGCTTGGGAGAGGAATGGGGGGGGGCTGGAGTCCCCCTGGCAACAGCACTCCTTTCTCATCGGACAGTTAATCTGCAGAGCTCAGATTTAAATGCATGGCACACTTTATTTGGATTTGTTAGTCCTTGGAGGAGACAAAAACACACATTTCCATAGCTCAGTTGGTTAGAGCATGAGAACGCCAAGGTTGTGGGTTCAATCCCCATATGGGACAGTTGCATTTTGCTCAGTGTCCCTTCCAACTCTATGATTCTATGATCTTCACACTCCTCTGTGGCTGCATCCACACAACAGTTTATTCCATTTTCCTGAGGTCTCCTATACTGTTTATTTCCACATTACACCTGAGCTTTCGTGTGATGCAAAAGCCACTTCTGGAAATAAAGCACAATATAGCACAAGTTTAGGGCTCATTATCTGCTTCCAGGGGAAAAAAAAATCTCTTTGCAAAGAACTTGGAAATGAATCCCAAACTTGTGCTGTCTTCTGCTATATTTCTGGAAGTGGATTTTACATTGTGTGAAAACTCAAAGAATGAGGAAATTAACTGTTAGGGAAAGCTGAAGGAAAGGGGATGAACGGAGGTGTGAATGAAGCCTATATTTAGCTATCCAGAATGTTTGCAAGCAGATTTAAATTGGGAGAAAACTTTTTAAAAGAATGGCCTGTTTCAGCTCAGATAAGACCTATCTGCATTTTATTTATTTTAACCCGCCCCCAATCCCATGGAAGCCTTGTTTGCATTCTCGGACCCTTATGGGCTGGTAACCTGAGAAGACATAAATTTAGGCCTGCAGGACATCTCTGGAGAGCATATCAGTTTCTTCACCCAGCTATTTTTGAGCTATTTAGAGCTCCTTTGTTCTGTGGGGGGAAGGCATATATATATATATATATATATATATATATATATATATATATATATATATATATATATATATCCCCCCGCCCCCGCCCAGCATTGCCTTTTGTGTTTGTCAGTCTTTACGTGTTTTATGACACAGCTGCCCCAAAGAGAGCCACGCTTCTTCACAAGGAAACAAAGCCCGTAGCATGAGCCCCCCCCCAAATCGCCAAACCACGCAGGTGTTTCGAACTCGTGACTGACAGGAACAGAAGCGAGTGCCCTGCCGGTGCTAAAGTTCAGAAAGCTGCAACTGTCCCAAGCAATCAATTCATGCCTCTCTCTCCAGAACAAAGGGCTCTCCAGAGGAGGAACTGTCCTGGACACAGTTGCTCTTCCAAGAAGCTAAAAATAATCACCAGATCTGTCCTTGGCATGAGCCAAACGCTACCCTGGGACATCTCCTTTCAAGTCCTGAAGACAATTGACTGGGTGCACATGTGAAAACAATTGCTGTGTGCGCGGCAGGGAGAGGGCTGAACATCTCAAATGTCACAAATGCATGTCAAGAGCCCCACTTGGGGTATGTTCTCAAAGATGCTTTGAGCTGATCTCTTCCTCTCCATCCAGGGGCGTAGCAAGGTCAGGTGGTACCCGGTGCGATGTCTTGTCATCCCACCTCCCACAACACTCGAGCGGGGGTGCAGAGCAGGAATGGGAAGAGTACAAAGGGCCAGAAAATGGGTGGGTGCATTTAACTCTTGGGTTCCCAATCCCTGCTCTCTTGCCTACCTGCCATGGTTGCCAACTGCTCTCCCTCCTCCTCCTCTACCTAATCGTTGCTGCCACCTGTTTGCTCATGCCGGGCACAGCCAATGAGCAAACAGGTCCTGGCAGGTGATCTAACTACTCCCCACCACTGCTGCTGTTGATTTGCTTGCCAGAGCAAGAGGCCAGAGAGCAAGTAGGTTGCAATGGTGAAGAGGAGGGGCAGGCCTAGGGGGCTCTTTTCAGCAAGCCCTTGGCTGGGGTGCAGACCCTTGGCGCCAGCACTGTTTTCTGGCAATCTTGAGCAATGCACAACAAAGTGATGTCCTAGTATTGGAGTCCACAGGGCATTTCAGCACCATGGAGAGTTCCAAGTAAGACACCTGCTCCAACAAATGTGGAATGCAAACAGGGCCTTAGAAAGCTTTTGCCTCTCATACTAGAATCATAGAATCATAGAGTGGGAAGAGACCACAAGGGCCATCCAGTCCAGCCCCATGCCAAGCAGGAAACACCACCAAAGCATTCCTGACAGATGGCTGTCAAGCCTCCGCTTAAAGACCTCCAAAGAAGGAGACTCCACCACACTGCTTGGCAGCAAATTCCACAGCTCTTACTGTCAGGAAGTTCTTCCTAATGTTTAGGTGGAATCTTCTTTCTTGTAGCTTGAATCCATTGCTCCGTGTCCGCTTCTCTGGAGCAGCAGAAAACAACCTTTCACCTTCTTCTATATGACATCCTTTTATATATTTGAACATGGCTATCATATCACTCCTTAACCTTCTCTTCTCCAGGCTAAACATACCCAGCTCCCTAAGCCGTTCCTCATAAGGCATCGTTTCCAGGCCTTTGACCATTTTGGTTGCCCTCCTCTGGACACGTTCCAGCTTGTCAGTATCCTTCTTGAACTGTGGTGCCCAGAACTGGACATAGTACTCCAGGTGAGGTCTGACCAGAGCAGAATACAGTGATACTATTACTTCCCTTGATCTAGACGCTATACTCCTATTGATGCAGCCCAGAATTGCATGGGCTTTTTTAGCTGCTGCATCACACTGTTGACTCATGCCAAGTTTGTGGTCTACCAAGACTCCTAGATCCTTTTCACATGTACTGCTCTCAAGCCAGGTGTCTCCCATCCTGTATTTGTGCCTTTCTTTCTTTCTTTCTTTCTTTCTTTCTTTCTTTCTTTCTTTCTTTCTTTCTTTCTTTCTTTCTTTCTTTCTTTCTTTCTTTCTTTTTGCCCAAGTGTAGTACTTTACATTTCTCCCTGTTAAAATTCATCTTGTTTGCTTTGGCCCAGTTGTCTACTACCTCTCCCAGGCTCCACCCCCTTGTGGGGACCTTAGATCATAAGAAAATAGAGCCTGCTGGATCAGGCCAATGGCCTATTCAGTCCAGCATCCTGTTCTCAAAGTGTCTAACCAGTTGCCTCCAGGAAATCCACAAGAAAGAGCTGAGAAGAACAGCAACACTCTCCCGTCCTGTGGTTTCCAGCAACTGGTCTTCAGAAGCATTCCTGCCTCCAATCATCAAGGGAGAGCATAGCCTTAAGGACACATACCTCTGATCTGATGGTGGACATTCCTCCTGCAAGAGCACCAAAATCTCAAAAGTGGTTGATGGGGAAGGAACAAATTGACAACCAGGAATTAACAAAGCACTTTGTTGAATTCATCAAATTATTCCTGCATTGCAGGGGGTGGAACTGGACGACCCTTTGGAGCTCTTCCAACTCTACAACTCTATGATTCTAAGATTTATGTATCAGTTAATAATGGGGAGGGGGACTCTTAGGCAATGCCAACCTTTGGCCCTTCAGATGGTACGGGACTCCAACTCCCATCTGCCCTAGCCACCATGGCCAAAGGTCAGGGGTGGTGGGAGTTGTAGTCCAACAAAATCTGGAGAGAACCAGCTTGAGGAAGGCTGACCTATGTAGCAGAATCAAGCACAGCTTCTGAACCCATTAGCACAAGTTTTGTTTTCTGAAACCTGACTTTCTGATGATCTTGCCTTTCTGAACAACTTGTGCCGCAAAGTGACCTCGGTACGTGACCATGAAACCATCTTGCGTATCGTAAATCAGCTGGAGTGACCTCACCCAACTGCTTGTCGTTTCCCATATCCATCCTGCAGCCCACTGGCAAACTCTCTCTCTCCCTCTCTCCCTCGCCCACAGATACACAAGCAGCCCAACTCACCATAACCCAAATCCCAGGAACAATGATTGAGCGTTTACATCCTGTCTAGTAGTGCTTCGGGTCACGGCCAAGGAAATGGGCGTTGTGGCTACTCGCTCCCACAAAACACTGTCTGCCTTGGTCACTTCCTTACTCACTGAGGGCAACTTGGCCATTTTGTTAAGACTGGCACCTTCCAAACGATTCCTAAAAAGGGGGGGAGAGGTTCGCGGTTAGGATGGGAGAAGGGTGCTCCTTTCTCTCCCTGTCTTTTGGTCAAGTCAGAAATTGCCTGGACACCACCAAGGCGTGGGTAGGTGAAGCAGATTGGCAGAGCAGCATGGAATGGCTCGTGATTGGAGTCCCGGGAAATGTCATTTCCCAGAATTCCATTCAGGGTGTTGTTCTGGACTGACAGAGGGTGCAGGGGAAGGGCTGGAGATACCAGTGGGGGAACCCGCAAGGGAAGAAGGCTCAAAGCCAGGGGAGTGGTGGTGAGATGACGATGAGTGGTTAGAGCTCACAAAATTTAAACCAGGCATCCCCAAACTTCGGCCCTCCAGATGTTTTGGACTACAATTCCCACCATCCCTGACCACTGGGCCTGTTAGCTAGGGATCACGGGAGTTGTAGGCCAAAACATCTGGAGGGCCGCAGTTTGGGGATGCCTGATTTAAACCAAAACACAAGCAGGCATTTTGAAAGGAGAGCCAGAAATGGGCCGAGTGAGTAAAATGAATATATGAATGAATAAATAAGCAGCCAATGAGAAATAAGTTTGCATGCAACGTCAGTGAAGAAGGTAAAGAAATTGTTCTCTGGGGGGGGGGGGGGAATGAACAATAAATTAAAATTAAAAGCATTTGGCAATTAGGTCTGCATTATAACAGATCACAGGATATAATATTTCCAATGAGCCGATCGGTGTATTATTAAATTACCTGGAAGGGTTAAATTACTTGGAAGGCTTGATCTCTACTGTATCTTCATTACTTAATGCAACAGTTACAGGAAATGTGTGTGTGAGAGATATCTGTTCATTATTTTTAATTCTCTGTTCATTTATGTACTATATTACAATGTCAGGGATGCGGGTGGCGCTGTGGTCTAAACCACAGAGCCTAGGGCTTGCTGATCAGAAGGTCGGCGGTTCGAATCCCTGCAACGGGGTGAGCTCCCGTTGCTCGGTCCCAGCTCCTGCCCACCTAGCAGTTCAAAAGCACGTCAAAGTGCAAGTAGATAAATAGGTACTGCTCCGGCGGGAAGGTAAACGGCGTTTCCGTGCGCTGCTCTGGTTTCGCCAGAAGCGGCTTAGTCATGCGAGCCACATGACCCGGAAGCTGTCTGCGGACTTGGCGAGTAAAGCGAGATGAGCGAGCAACACCAGAGTCGTTTGCAACTGGACTTAAAGGTCAGGGGTCCCTTTACCTTTTTAAAGCAATACAAACACAGAAAATGGCAATGAAAAAATGTATCTCCCATCCCTCTCTCAGTCCCTGAGATAAGAAGTCTCCTTCCAGAGTCCATTCAAGTCCACGTTGTATATCCAGGTTCCTGAGGTCTGCAAAAGATAACACAAAGATAACAATTATCAAACCAAGCAAAAGGGCGAAATCTTTTATAGCCATGCTTCTCTGTATGCATAATAAAACTCTACCAGTCTGCTGTAAAGGACCACTTTTATACCTTGTGCTATTCAAAGGCCTGGAAACGATGCCTTATGAGGAACGGCTTAGGGAGCTGGGTATGTTTAGCCTGGAGAAGAGAAGGTTAAAGGGTGATATGATAGCCATGTTCAAATACATAAAAGGATGTCATATGGAGGAGGGAGAAAGGTTGTTTTCTGCTGCGTCAGAGAAGTGGACACGGAGCAATGGATTCAAACTACAAGAAAGAAGATTCCATCTAAACATTAGGAAGAACTTTCTGACAGTAAGAGCTGTGCGGCAGTGGAATTTGCTACCAAGGAGTGTGGTGGAGTCTCCTTCTTTGGAGGTCTTTAAGCAGAGGCTTGACAGGCATATGTCAAGAATGCTTTGATGGTGTTTCCTGCTTGGCAGGGGGTTGGACTGGATGGCCCTTGTGGTCTCTTCCAACTCTACAATTCTATGATTGTACGTTTATTGATGAATTTCTCAACAAAGTGTCCATTTCCAGACCTTATTATACCAATTCACAAGGGAGGCTCCTTCCATTTCATTTCAGTTTCACTTTTTCCTCCAAGGTATTCAAGGTGGTACACAAGTCCCACCCCCACCCCATTTAATCCCCACAACAATCCTGTGTGGTAGGATAGGCTGTGAGAGGCAGTGACTGCCCCACAAGGTCACTCAGTGAGCGTCATGGCCAAGTGGGGGGATTTGAACCCTGGTCTCTCCCGGTTCCTAGTCCTGCACTCTAACCACTGCACCACGCTGTCTCTCCTTCCATACCATCTGTTTATCTGTATACATATTTGTGAGTTTCTTCCTTTTCTTTTTAAAGATGTACATCTAGGGAAACAAAATCATTCTTCATTGTGAAATAGCTTCATAGGATGCAATTCCTAAATGCAGTAATAAATGAATAAATGGAGACAGGACAGAAAGGAGAGAGAGAGAGAGAGAGAGAGAGAGAGAGAGAGAGAGAGAGAGAGAGAGAGAGAGAGAGAGAGAGAGAAGAGAGAGAGAGAGAGAGAGACGCTTTGGAAAGCATCAACAGAAGCAGAATGGGCAAATTAGAAATATCTTGTCAAAGAAATCCCTGTAATTATTGTTTAGAAAATAAGCCAGCTGGCATTTGCCATAGCTGCCAAGTTATCCCTTTTTTTAAGGGATTTTCCCTTATGCTGAATAGGCTTCCTCGCGAGAAAAGGGAAAACTTCGCAGCTATGATTTGCTGATCTGAATTTGCTGATCCTTCTCTGAAGCAACTGGCAGCAGTGAGGAATGGAAGAAAAAACCCCAAAATTGCCAGCCCAAACCCCGAAAGGCAATGAATTTTGTATAGCAATAAGCTGTAGAACATCTGCTTAGATGATCTGGATGTGCTGTTTTTTCAACATATCGCTGCATGCATGACATGTGATGGCCATGGGGCTAATTGCCCCTATTGCATGGGTGTCTTCTGACCAGGAGCTAATTCCATCCCGTGTCAGAAACAGAGAACCCACCAGTATTGATTCATTAAATTGGTATAGAGGCCTTCATCCGAACATCATGCAGTGGTTCTAGGGTTGCCAGACTCAATAGAGGACGGGACTTCTGTGCCTTTAATTGCCCTGCTCTCTTTTGAGTCTGGAAACGTTAGAGAGAAACCAGCAGACCCTTTGCTTGGAAATTTAAACAAAGGGTCTGCTGGTTTCTCTCTAACGTTTCCAGACTCAAAAGCGAGCAAGGCAATTAAAGGCACAGAAGTCCTCTCCTCTATTGAGTCTGGCAACCCTAAGTGGTTCACAACATAAAGATACAAAATGCGAATGCAAAAGACTGGCAACTGGATGCCGAAGCGTCATAAGAGGAAATCCACAAGGAAATGATTGGGAAAAGGCTTCCAGGTGTGTTGAGGAAGATGAGGAGGATGCAGAGAGGCTGAGGATGCTGACAGGCAAATGTCTCGACTGCTTGACTAGACCAGTGGTTCCCAACAGGTGGTCCGGGGACCCCCAGGGGTCCGCGAGCTATGCCAGAGGGGTCCTCAAGATCCTATTAGAATAAAAAATATATTAAATATATTTCGTATGATAACAATTTTTTTGTTTTGGCCGCTTCCTGCATGAGCAGAGTCTAGCGCAAAACTAGAATTAGATAGAGGCAGTAGTTCTGCTGTATGCCGCAAGGACTACAAGAAACTTGGAGATAAGGCAATGAAAAAGATCCTTCCATTTGCAACCACATATCGGTGTGAGCAAGCATTTTCTTCCATGTGTTTCATGAAAAACAAATATAGGAATCGGCTCGACATGCGGTCGGATTTCAGAGTGAAAGTTTCAAGTTTGGAACCTGATATTTCAGAAATAATGGACTCAAAGGACAGATTTAACTCATCTCATTAAGAACTGAAAATTAAAACTAACTGTATACTGATGGAGTACTCTGTTGTAACTGTAAAAAACGTATAAATATAAAATATAAAAAGACTCTTAATTTGGCTCTCACTTTTTAATTTTAGGATTAGGAATTAATGGGGGTCCTTGTCACAATAGCGGCTCGATGAGGGGTCCTCGAGAAAATTTTGTTGGGAACCCCTGGACTAGACTGATTGGCTTATCCTTGAGAATCTGCTTGACTTTAAGGAAAGTGGTAATAGATGCTGTCTGACTGATTGCTCATTTTGCTGTGAGTGGGAAGGAAATTTGACACTATCTTCTGATCAGGCGCACCAACTCTAAGGGGCCTAGGTGTCTTCAGCCCCCTCAATATCTGTTGGGAAGGATCCACACCCCCTCAATGTTGAGGAGGCCAAGTGCGGTGCAGCTTCAATGGCCGGCTCCTCCTGAGTGTGGCATGGGACGCGGGTGGCTCTCTGGTCTAAACCACTGAGCCTCTTGGGCTGGCTGATCAGAAGGTAGGCGGTTCGAATCCCCGGGACGGAGTGAGCTCCCATTGCTCTGACCCAGTTTCTGCCAACCTAGCAGTTCAAAAGCACACCAGTGCAAATAGATAAATAGGTACCAGTGTGGCGGGAAGGTACAAGGTGTTTCCGGGTGCTCTGGCACTCGTCATGGTCCTCCGTGCGCCAGTTTAGTCATGATGGCCACATGACCCGGAAAGCTGTCTGTGGACAAAGGCCGGCTCCCTCAGCCTGAAAGGCGTCCTTTACCTTTTTACCCTGCGCAAACCTTTTCAGGATTTTACTAGCCCAGAAATTTGTCCCATCCCTTGTGGCCAGGTGTCGTCATGCCAGTTTGTGGCCCTGCAGTTTTATTGCTCTCCTTCATAGAAGATCAGTTAAGAAACAACAGGTGGGTGCTTTTCTGTTTCAGAGGTACTTTGCACATGCCCAGTGGAACTCTTTCTCTTAAAATCAGTTAACAGGGACCAGAGGGAATGGGCAGAGTCTCAGAGCACTGGGCCAATTTTTAAGGAGAGCAGCAACACCCCCCCCCCCAAACCCAGCTACCTCACTCTCCAAAGGTTTTTTTTTTTTTACTCCCCTCTGCTCTTAAGTAACACCTTTATTCTCAGAGAAGGTGATTGGCACATGCTCAGAGGAACTCGGTATTTGCTGCCTGGTGTTGATGGGACTTTATTTATTTAAAGGTTTCTCTCTCTTTTTTGAAACTTTTCAGCATACAATAAAAACAAACTAAATTTAAAAAAAGGAAGGAAAAGAAAACATAAAGTAGAGGAAAGAGAAAAAGAGGTTTTTTAAAAATACTGTACACCTTTTTTTACCTACCTGAGTGTGAGAGAGGCGGAGACACCGGCCATTGAAGCCGTGCCATGTCAGGCTCCTTCCACAGCCTCCTCCTGGTGATGTGGCGTCACACTGATGACATCACACACATCTCTTTTGAAGGAAGGAGTTGGAATGCAAAGCACGGCAAAGAAGTGGAGGGAATGTTCTTTCATATATGGTGGACTTGTAAAAAGGTAAAAGAGTATTGGGAAATGATCCATAACGAAATGGGGGGGGGGGATGTTTAAAAATACTTTCTGCCCCGAAACCAAAGTCTTTTCTGTTGGGGATAATTCAGACTGAAATTCCCAGGTGTCAAAAAAGGTTATTTATGTATGCTACTCCTGCGGCCCGTGTTTTGTTAGCCCCAAAATGGAAAACGAGCGAGGTCCCAATCAAAGAAGAATGGCAACTTAAGTCAACAGAATATGCGCAACCTGCAGACTTAACATATAGAATAAGAGAACAAGAACAACATACGTTTAAAGAGGATTGGAAAGATGGTGTTTGCATCTTGACATCAGTAGACCTTAGCCCTGATGGCTAAAGTCTCCTCGCTTTCTACAGAGCAAAACGCTGCTAGCTTTGTGTGGATCCAGCCCCACCTAGAGTCGCCCCAGCAGCCTGCGTACCTCAGATGTGTGCAAGGGAGGCGCCGCCAAAGCATCTGAGTGTGGGAAGATGGATTTGGCAGGAGGGAAGACTGGAGAGCTATTTCTAGCCCGTACGCTTTCTTGGAAAGGCTTTTCATTCATCTCCTCTTTGCTCAGCCGCGCTGTTAACAAGGAACACCTGGCTTGGAGAAAACAGGGGCGATGCTGCTGCTGCTGCTGCTGCTACTACGCTAAGAACCCGGAGAGATGAGGCCGCTTCAGTTGGCGCTCTGCTGGAAACGAAACTTCACTCCTGCACACTTTCTTCCCAGTTGCCCTCCAGCAATTGATGAGAAAAGAAACGGGGGTTCAAAAATGATCAAAGGGAAGAGAGAAAACATTGTTCTAAAACTTATGAGCAAGACGCCGTTTTGTTGTTTAGTCATTTAGTCGTGTCCGACTCTTCATGACCCCATGGACCAGAGCACGCCAGGCACTCCTGTCTTCCACTGCCTCCCGCAGTTTGGTCAAACTCATGTTCGTAGCTTCGAGAACACTGTCCAACCATCTCATCCTCTGTCATCCCCTTTCTCCTTGTGCCCTCCATCTTTATTCTTGCCATCTCATTTTTGACCACATCCAGCTTACCTTCATTCATGGTTCTTACATTACATTCTGAAGAAGTGTGCATGCACACGAAAGCTCATTCCTATGATAAACTTAGTTGGTCTCTAAGGTGCTACTGGAAGGATTTTTTATTTTTATTTTGACTGCGTCAGAACAACACAGATACCTACCTGTAATAAGTTTCTATACAGTTTGGGTAGTTCTGTCCCTATAAATCTACCAAGCTGGGGGGGGGGTTAAAAGGGTTTTCTCAGACCGGTGGAGGGTGTGTCCCACTGGCGAAGTGGTGGCAGCCCTTCTTCTGATAGCAAATGCTCTGTGGGGAGGAGAGAGAAGCGGGGGATCGAGGGCAGTCAGCTGCAGGGGAGTGAGAAATGTCCGTATTTTCATCTGGGGAAAGTTGGAAGGTATGCCTCTGAATTGGCCTCTGAATCTGCACTGCTCTCTGCCACAGACTCTTCCTGCTCACTAAACCCTGTTGCCACTTCAGCTTCTGCCCTCTCCTCTTCCGAATCTTCTCCCTCTTCTCCCAATGTCCACTCTTCATTGTCACACCACCACTCCCTGGACTCTGAGCCTTCTTCCTGTGGGAATGTTCAGGGAGGCAGGAGAGGGTATAGTGTTTTTTGATAGCCTTCCAAACTTGCGCTAGCAAGTTCCTTTACTTAGCAGAGTTTCACATTTCCCTTTTGAACGCACAGCGGGTAGCCAGTTGCAGGCTTGTGTAAGCCTCTCACTATCAGGTTCCTGGTAAGTCCCCTTATATCCTTCTTAAAAGAATAAACACGCCACAATCTTGTGTAAAGTATATAAAAGTAGTTTACTCACATTCAGTTCACAGATGGATCCTTGGAGGCAGACTTAGTTACAAAGTATATACATGTGGAGTTATTCCATATGGGGATAATCCCAGTGTCCTTTGTTGGCTGGAAGCTGACAGAGCATCTCTAGCTAAAAGCTGTTCCAACGATGGAGGAAGTAAAAAAGACAGAGAGTGCTGTGTGCCTTGTCCCTTTTGATAGCTGGACAGGTAAGGTCACGCCCACCTCTAGTCACATGCAAAGGAAGTATGTCCCAGTCAGGAGGAAACAGGAAGTTTTCGACTGGCTGGACCAAACATTCCCCTGCATGTCCACTCTAGGAAAACAAGGAATGTTGTACTTGACTGCTACTTATGTATCACATCCTACACTACCTTTGAGGGTTCCTCACCTCTTAACATTCCTCTGTGCCCAACCAGGCCATGACAGGCCCCATAGGTCTGAGGTTCTCCATGCTGGAGTGGCAGAATGCCAGCGTTGACAGCCGACTTTTCTACGGAGAGTTTGACTTCCACATGCTACCTCACATTTATAAAACTGCTTCTCTGCTTTCTCATCCCAAGCCCTAGAAATGGCCCAAAGCCTGGACTACATAAAGACTTTATTCCCCCACGGGCGTGATTCCATTTCTCCTCTCGATTCATATTTTTTTCTCCTCCCTGCCCCCTTAACTCTCTGCCCTCTGCACCACCCCCGCAAAAGTCTCTGCCAATGTTTTTCCAGACATGGTTGGCCACCGACCAAGAATAACGGGCCTGAAAGGAAGGAATTCTAAAATTATTCTATATGTATATATAACCATCTATTAAAAGGGTAATTTCATAGTATTATTTTTCTACCCCTAGCGAGAAACCATTCAGAGGTGTGAGAGAACGGGGGATTTAATATTTCGCTGGAAACAAAATATCCTGTCTTTTTATAGAAGGGGGAGCACAAACGCAGCCTGCGGAGCTTTTCTGACGAATACGTATTATTTAGCTGGCCCAGATGGGATGGGGGAGGGTGTCTTAGCCTGCCTAGGGCATCCACGGGGCATTATGCCTACCAAAACCGGGATGGCTACCATCAGCTGGTGGAACTTTCCCCTGCTTTATACTGAGTCAAACCATTGGTCCATTTAGCTCCATACTGTCCACACTGACAGGCAGCAGCAACCCATGGTTCTGTCCCAGCCCTACCAGGAAATGCTAACTATGCCACAGTCCAGGGCATGTTGAATTTTTCAACTTTCAAATTCCAAGAGAGAGAGAGAGAGAGAGAGAGAGAGAGAGAGAGAGAGAGAGAGAGAGAGAGAGAGGTGCTAAAAAGTTGTAACCTGACTTAGGAATTTAAAAGAGATTTTGGTTAAATCAATATAATTTAACTTTGCTTGGTAAGTAAAATGCATGTAAAATGGCAGGGGAATCATTAAAAAGGATTCCAAGTACTTTCAGGTATACCATATATACTGATATTCAGGGTGGATTTAAATCACTAGTCAGTAAGGCTTGATTTAAATCATAGTTGATTTAAATCATAAAGACTAATTCTTGCTGGTATAACTTTATTATGCAAGTAGATGAAGATTTTTAGAATAACAACTTTTCATATTAGTTATTTTATCCCCAGTTTAATAGGTTAATCATTCATATTTGGACAACTTTACTGTTGTACTTAGGAAGGAGAAAAATAATCATTACCTTAATAATAACAATTTAAATAGATTTATTCAACTGAAACAATAACATTTCAGCAAATGTTATTTGCTTAAACAAACATCTATGTTTGTTAACTAATTTGGCTAAACAAAAACAAAATATATATATCTTAAGAAACTTAGACCAGTCAGCCCAGCCTACACATGAAAAACTTAAATACTGTCCACTCCAAACAATCAGAAAAATATTGTTTCTATTCTATTCACTGAACTTCTTGAAACTTTGCACTGAAGGGGTTGTTTCTGTATTCATAGATTTGTAGAACAATAGGATTAAGGTCTTTTTCTCAACTCTGTTCATGTTATAACATTCTTGCTGTGAAGAAGAGGCATGTGATCTCTGTTGAGTCAAATTCAGTTTTGAGAACTGCAAAAGTAAACCAAGCACCTGAGATAATATCTTGTAGGCAGAGAAACTGCCCAATAATCTTACAAAAACCTCTGGAAGAGCTGAATGGATTAATGGAATTTATTTACCCCAAAAATTAAACATATACAACCTTATACTACATAATTAAAAAACTAATCTTTATTTCATGATGGAATAACCTTTGGATGGTAATATGTTTTCCTCAAAAAGCATTTTATTTAAAAAAATCCAATTTAAATCAAAAAAATTGATTTAAATAAAAAAAATCCGATTTTTTTTTATTTTTTTTAAAAAATCATTGATTTTTATCCACCCTGATGATATTATTTTATTTGCTACTACTATTTTTTAGCATTACCTGTCATTTTCAGGAGAAATTGTTTTGTTTTGCTTTCTGAAAGCAGTTTATGTGTTGTCACTTATCAAACCTTTATTAGGCATTTTACAAATAAAACCATAAAAGAGAAAATCACATATAAGAGCCTTGATTGGCTACATAGACTGGTGTGTGTGTGTGTGTGTGTGTGTGTGTGTAGAATCTGTGGTTTTTTCTGTTAATCTGCTCCTTGGAGGACTCCTACCAAAAACTCGACTACCTCCGCCGTTACCCTTTGGTCTTGTCATCAAATGGAGACTTACCAAGCTAAATGTTGCCCAATCACAAAAATAATAGCAGATTTGAATTCCACATGCCCCAAAACATATTTTCATGACCACTAAATTGAAGACATTTTCAAAAATTAAGTTTCATCCCATAAAACAATTGCTACACTCTTCCTCTCAATTTTTAAGCCACTGGGACCCCTGTCTCATAGCTTCCTCGTGCCCTTGGATCTTCTTCTTCTTCTTCTTCTTCTTCTTCTTCTTCTTCTTCTTCTTCTTCTTCTTCTTCTTCTTCTTCTTCTTCTTCTTCTTCTTCTTCTTCTTCTTCTTCTTCTTCTTCAAAATAAATCTCACATTTAATTTAAATTTTAGAATCAAATGAGATTCTTCTGAATCTTAGGACCTCCCTCCTCCCCTCTGTGGGTCCTTTGTATATCTAAGTCAACTGCATTATTATAATTTCTCCACATTGAAGTTCTCCACAATATCCAAATCTCTGTAACACTGCAGGAGTTGTCAAAATCCTGCCAAATAACTCAGGTGATTACAGTGTTCTTTAAGATGCAGTCTGTATTTGTCCCATTCCCTGTTGAAGTTTTGACCCTCCTGATTTCTGATTTCCCCGGTCAATCTCGCCATCTCTGCATAGTCTAATATTTTCATCTGCCAATCTGCTTTTGTCGGCATCTGCTCCTCTTTCCATCGCTGGGCAAGTAACATCCTTGCAGCTGTACAGAAATAGTCTTCTCATATATGTCTGCACCTAGAATTGCTAAGAGAAAGGCTTCCGGTCTTTTGACAAATGTTATTTTAAACATTTTCTTTAATTCATTATATATCATTTCCCAGAATTCCGTTATCTTTTTACAATTCCACCACATATTATAAGAGGTGCCCTCCTTTTCCTTACATCTGCAACATACATTTGAGCTAGTCCTATACATTTTTGCTTACTTAGCGGGTGTTAAATACCAACGGTACATAATCTTCATGTAGTTTTCTTTCAGCATGTAACACGCTGTAAATTTTAAATCCTCTTTCCATAGTTTTTCCCACAGAGTGTTTGAGGACCAGGACATTCGCAGGGAAACCACAATGTAGTTTACAAAGTTATGGTACTACCAACCTTACTTTATGCTTGTGAAACATGGACCACTTATAAACTCCTTGAAAGATTCCATCAACTGTGTCTCCAGAAAATTGTACACATCACTTGGGAAGACAAGCGAATTAATACCAGTGTACCGGAAGAAGCAAAGACAACCAGTGTTGAAGCAATGATTCTTCGACATCAACTTCGTTGGACTGGTCCTGTTGTGTGGATGCCTGATGATCGTCTTCCAAAGCAACTACAGTCGTACCTCGGTTTACGAACCGCTCGGGTTGCGAACAGTTCGGGTTACGAACTCCGCACCCCCGGAAGTGTTTTCGGCATGCGCGCGGCCCGCGCATGCGCAGAAGCGGCGTGTGCGCTTTGCGCAAGCGCAAATCACGAAAATTGCGCTTTGCGCATGCGCAGAAGTGGCGCTCGGTTTGCGACCTTTTCGGGTTACGAACTGCGACCCGGAACGGATCGTGTTCGTAACCCGAGGTAGTACTGTACTCTATTCCCAACTTAAAAATGGAAAGTGTAATGCTGGTGGTCAACAAAAGAGTTTCAAAGACTTTCTCAAGGCCTACCCTACCTGCCTGCAGACTGTCTCGCCAGAGTGGTGCATGCTCTGGTTATCTCCCGCTTGGAATACTGCAATGCGCTCTACGTGGGGCTACCTTTGAAGGTGACTCGGAAACTACAACTAATCCAGAATGCGGCAGCTAGACTAGTGACTGGGAGTGGCCGGCGAGACCACATAACACCGGTCTTGAAAGATCTACATTAGCTCCCAGTACGTTTCTGAGCACAGTTCAAAGTGTTGGTGCTGACCTTTAAAGCCCTAAATGGCCTCGGCTCAATCTACCTGAAGGAGCGTCTCCACCCCCATCATTCTGTCCGGTCACTGAGGTCCAGCTCCGAGGGCCTTCTGGCGGTCTCCTTGTTTCGAGAAGCCAAGTTGCAGGGAACCAGGGAGAGGGCCTTCTCGGTAGTGGCACCCGCCCTGTGTAACACCATCCCATCAGATGTCAAAGAGAAAAAGTTACCAGATTTTTAGAAGACATCGGAAGGCAGCCCTGTTTAGGGAGACTTTTAATGTTTAATAGATTATTTTATTTTATTTTTCTGTTGGAAGCTGCCCAGAGTGGCTGGGGAAACCCAGCCAGATTGGCGGGGTATAAATAAATAAACAAATAAACAGATAAATAAATAAAGAATTTTTGAAAAGTACTGTACTATAAACACCGATAGCTGGGAAACACTTGCCTGTGGACTCTCCAATCGGAGGACAGCCTTTTCCAAAGGTGACATGGGCTTTGAAGATGCTCGAACTCAGGACGCAAGGGAGAAACGTGCTAAGAGGAAGACACGCTTGGCAAACCCACACTGTGATCAACTCCCGCCCGGAAACCAATGTCCTCACTGTGGAAGGACATGTGGATCCAGAATTGGCCTCCACAGTCACTTATGGACTCATTGTTAAATCTGTGTTTATGGAAGACAATCTTACTCAGGTACGAGTGATTGCCAAAGAAGAAGAAGAAGATATCCAAAATCTCTCACCCATTGAATCATTACAGATTTAACAAGTTGGTTTGATGCGTTGATGTGGACGTGGTTAGGCAGTTGAATACGCATGTGTTCTCCATCTGTTTCCCAGCCATCCCCTCCACACTGCCCCAGGTACTCGCAAAGCCACGCTACGCCACTGATGGTGGAGCAAGTCAACCATAGAATCATAGAATTGCAAAGTTGGAAGGGTCCCCGAGGGTCATCTAGTCCAGCCCCTGCAATGCAGGAATTCTGCTCACAGCTGTCCCTGGGTGGGCTCAAACCACCAACCCCCTGGTTCACAGTCAACTCCATTGACCCATTAACCCACTCTTAAAATGAATTAAAAGCAAACCCTTGTGAAATTCATACAGAGCCACAGTCTCCATACGATATCCCAGGCTAGAATATTTGAAATTATGCAGATTCTCCACTTCCCCCGGAATATAAACACCAAACGCCCGTACCTAAAAATAGACCGAGGTACACTAAAAAGTCAAATTCATTGGCTGTCTTTTCCGCAGCAGGTTTCAAAGGGGGGGGGACAGGAAGGTCTAGGGTCAAAGTTAGCATAAATTCGGTGAAAATTACAGAGCCCGCTGCCAAAGTCAGCAACAGTCGAAAGCTAATGCAATCAGATCACCATTAAAACCTTTGCAAGCAATTAACTTTACTGCTGGGCTCCCTAGACATTTCCTTAACTAAATACACATTTGAGACTAATTAGAGAGGCCATCGTTGGGGGGGAATGGTATTGATTTGCACAAGGCTGCACACTGAAGGTCTAGGAATGCGAGCCTGGAACAGTTTGCAAGCTCCAAGACCAAAGGAATAAGAAGATGGCTCACAAGCTGTTGGTCCATTGAGCTCAGTATTGTCAACCCTGGCTGGCAGCAGCTGTCCAAGGTCTCACGTCACCTGTCCTGATACCTGAGACAACTCCAAGTGTGGCAACCGCTGTATTTCAGCTCATCAAATAGTGTCCAATAGTGTCCGTGATATCTCAGCTGCCGAATTCAAATATCAATGTGAAATATCGGCTGCTGAAATAAAGAATGATAGAATCATAGAATCGTAGAGTTGGAAGAGACCACAAGGGCCATCCAGTCCAACCCCCTGCCAAGCAGGAAACACCATCAAAGCATTCTTGACATATGCCTGTCAAGCCTCTGCTTAAAGACCTCCAAAGAAGGAGACTCCACCACACTCCTTGGTAGCAAATTCCACTGCCGAACAGCTCTTACTGTCAGGAAGTTCTTCCTAATGTTTAGGTGGAATCTTCTTTCTTGTAGTTTGAATCCATTGCTCCGTGTCCGCTTCTCTGGAGCAGCAGAAAACAACCTTTCTCCCTCCTCTATATGACATCCTTTAATATATTTGAACATGGCTATCATATCACCCCCTTCACCTTCTCTTTTCCAGGCTAAACATACCCAGCTCCCTAAGCCGTTCCTCATAAGGCATCGTTTCCAGGCCTTTGACCATTTTGGTTGCCCTCTTCTGGATCTCAAATAGCAAACATCCTGTGAAAATTCTGCAAATGGCTAAATATTGGAGACTCTCCACCAAATAGTCAACAGCAGATGAGAATTTCGAGAGGCCCCTTTTGGAATACATTCATTTCAGCCTTATATGAACTCCTCTAGGTGTGATCGACCACAACCCTAGATACTTTGCATCTGCCAGCACCTCCTATGGTCCCTGCAAAAGGCCTCCGTAAACATCCACAATGCAGCAAGAAATTGTTTGCTCTTCCCGCTCAGTTCCTGTTTGCATTGGCTCAGCCCCCTTAAGCATACCTCTCTCGCCCTGATCTGGCCACAGTGATCCATGCGCCGGTCACCTCCAGGCTTGATTATTGTAACTCGCTCTACGCGGGGCTGCCCTTAAAGCTGACCCAGAAACTCCAGCGGGTGCAGAATGCCGCGGCGAGGCTCCTTACGGGGTCCCGGCCGCGGGATCGCATTCATCCAGTGCTTTACCAGCTGCACTGGCTCCCGGTGGAGTACAGGATCAGGTTTAAGGTGCTGGTTTTGACCTTTAAAGCCCTATGCGGCTTGGGACCCTCGTACCTACGGGACCGCCTCTCCTGGTATGCCCCGCGGAGGACCTTAAGGTCCACAGACAACAATATTCTGGAGATCCCGAGCCATAAGGTGGCTAGATTGGCCTCTACGAGGGCCAGGGACCTTTTCAGTATTTGCCCCAACTTGGTGGAACGCTGTTTCACAGGAGACCAGGGCCCTGCGGGATTTGTCATCTTTCCGCAGGGCCTGCAAGACAGAGCTGTTCCGCCTGGCCTTTGGGCTGGACTTAGTCTGACTCCTGTGTTTTTCCTCCCTCATGGTTTGGATTTATGGACTACTTAAAATGAGGCTGCATTTTAAATTTTAATATTGTATTGTATTTTAATCTGTATTTTAATTAATTGCTTTTTATGTTTTATTGTAATTTTATTGGTGTTAGC
Source organism: Zootoca vivipara (assembly GCF_963506605.1). NCBI lineage: Eukaryota > Metazoa > Chordata > Lepidosauria > Squamata > Lacertidae > Zootoca > Zootoca vivipara. The sequence goes on along the minus strand of NC_083287.1, from coordinate 54,714,833 downwards.
CGCCCTGAGCCCAGTTTTGACTGGGGAGGGCGGGTATAAATAATTTATTATTATTATTATTCCTTAGGGACACAGTGTTCCCCCCCACCTTGCGGTCAAATTCGCGCTGCCTGCATCTGCCTTTGGCAGGTCCAGAAGGACATTTTCCTCCAGAGCTCCTTCAAAGTCCCAGAAGATAAAACACACGGGGGACATAAGAACACAAGAGGAACCTGCTGGATCTGGCCAGTGGCCCATCTAGTCCTGCATCCTGTTCTTAAACTGGCCGACATAGCTGCCAAGTCTCCCGTTTTCCCCGGGAAATCCCCGTTTTTCCAGCTGTTCCTAGCTGAAAAAACGGATTTTTTTTTTGTTTTTCCCCGGTTTATTCTGGCTTGGCGACCATTTTGGAACTGGACGGAGCATGCTCAGAAGCGACTTTTGATGCTGCTCTGCCCAGTTCCAAAATGGCTGCAGTGTGACTTCTGGAGCGGCGGCCATTTTGGAACTGGGCAAAGCAGCATCAAAAGTCACTTCTGAGCATGCTCCGCTCAGTTCCAAAATGGCAGCAGCGCTACTTCTGGTCTGCTATTTCTGGCCCGGTCCTGCATCCTGTTCTTAAACTGGCCAACCAGGTACCTGTGGGAAACCAGCAAGCAGGATTTGAGCGCAGGAACACCTTCTCCTCCAATGGTTTCCTGCAACTGGTCTTCAGAAGCATTGCTGCCTCTGACTGTGGGAGCAGAACAGAGCCGCCATTGCTAGTCCATACCTGCCAAGTCTCCCACTGAAAAATGCAGGCTCAGGAGTGGTGCGGCAGTTGCATAGAGCATGTGTGGGCACTGGAAATTCCCATGTGTGGGCACTGGAAATTGGGCAGAGCGGCACCGGAAGTCGCTTCTACGCATGCCCGGTGGCCATCTTGGTGGTAATAATAATAATAATAATAATAATAATAATAATAATAATTTATTTATACCCCGCCCATCTGGCTGTTTCCCCAGCCACTCTGGGCGGCTTCCAACAGAAATATTAGAATACACCAATTTCTTAAAGATTAAAAGCTTCCCTAAACAGGGCTGCCTGCATGGCCAAGATGGCTGTCGCCATGCAGCCAACACCAAGATGGCTGCCGTTCATGCGTAGAAGCAACTTCCGGTGCCGCTCTGCCCGATTTCCTGTGCCCACACATGGGAAGAGCGGCATCCAAAATGGAGGATCCCTGGCAGGTAGGAAATCCAGGGGATTTCCGGGATTTTTCTCCATTCGGGAGAACGGCGGGAAACAGATTAAAATCCGGGGGTTTCCCATGAAAAACGGGATACTTGGCAGCTAAGGGCTAGTCGTCATCAATAGTTCTCTCCTCCATGAATTTATCCAATCCTCTTTTAAAGTCATCCAAGCTGGCAGCCATCGCTACGTCCTACAGAAGCAAATTCCATAGTTTAAATATGCGCAGCATAGAGGTTCTGCTTTACTTCAGTCATGATTCATTGAATCATAGAATTTTAGAGTTGCAAAGGAACCTGAGGATCATCTAGTCCAGGCATCCCCAAACTTTGGCCCTCCAGATGTTTTGGACTACAATTCCCATCTTCCCCGACCACTGGTCCTGTTAGCTAGGGATCATGGGAGTTGTAGGCCAAAACATCTGGAGGGCCGCAGTTTGGGGATGCCTGATCTAGTCCAACCTTCTGCAATGCAGGAATATGCAGCTGTCCCATATGGGGCTCGAACCTGCAACCTTGGCAACCTTATAAGCACCACACTCTAATCAACTGAGCTAAGTCAGATGATTCCATGGGCAGGTTTGGATTGTGAGTTTGATGGACAGCCTTTGCTCTCCCCACTGTAGGAATGCATTTAGGCACTAGGAGAGGATATATTATTTAGTGATTATCCTTCCTTGCTCACATGAGTGAGATCAGCAGATTACCATCCTTTTTAGCTGTAAACCTGAAAGCTATGACAAGGTTGATTTAACTTTCTAGAAACAATAATCCAGGTTGCTTTAAGGCAGACTGATTTTTTACCTCTTTTCTCCCTCTTAAAAATGGCAACCGCACAGACATTGATTTGTGAAGAAGTAAAAGTAGCAATTACTTGCATAATCTTGAAGTAGCAATTACGGTAGCAAAATGAGGGCAGGTTTCTAACTAATATCTAAGTTACAAAAGTTCAAAATGTAAGTTCAAAAATGGTGTCGGAGCTGCAGAGCTCAGAGATGCACATGTGGTCAGCTCGGAGGCATGATGAAGAAAGAGAAAGCGGGTTGCGGAAGGGATGTAGAAATCCTCCTGGTTTGGGTGGGTGCTGGGGATCAGCAAGACAGTGTGATTAGGGGGCGTGCATGAATGAATGCGTAATTCTGATTGGCTAATGGGCCCCCTATTTATTCCTGGCATCTTTTGAATTTGGTCACTCGTGCTGGTTTTGAATCTCCCTCCCACCCGCCACTGGAGGTGCTAGCCTGACATTGCTTTGCCTTTCAAGGGGTCGCCTGTATTCAGGGGCCCAGTAGGAATTTTGCCATCTGGCTGATTGGCCTTGCCATTTGGTTTTTGCCTACTGCTAAGCAAAACGTCACAACTTGTTAGGTTGGCGGTTAGGCTTTTGGTTAATTAATTTGTTGGAGGAGGGGTGTGGCATCTACATGCCGACCCTCTTCTTAACATTGCTCCATATAGAAGTATTCCGTTAAAGGAATCCTGGGGCTTTGTCTCTCGTCCTTACATCCCCGCCAAATGGCGGGGCTGGGGGGCCTCTTTACAGAGACTGAGCCTTGGGGAACACTCATGGACAAGAGGGGGGAATGTCTGGGCACAGCTACCTCCTCTCCCATTGGGTGTTTACTTGACTTCCCTTTACGCGTGGGGAAGTTGGAGCTGGTCCTGTCCAAATTGGACAGATGGTGATGGTCCTGACCCAAGTGGTCAGATGGAAATGGTCCTGCCCCTATGGGCAGATGGAAATTGGTCCTGTCCCAAAGTGGGGGACAGATGGTTTAACCAAAAGCCTAAGCCAACACTCAACTAAATAATTGTAATTAAATAAAGTTGTGGCCAAAATAATGCCAAAAACCCAAACCAAAATTAAGTGTCCTGGTGTGAGTTATTTGGGGGGATTTCGGGCATCCTCGTCACGCAACAGGGCCAGCTCTAAGGCAAGGCTGGGTGGGGCAATACGCCAGGCCGCCGGGCCGCCAGGGGGGCGCCGCATGGCTGTGCCTGTGGCAGCCGCGCTGCGCCCGCCAGACAGCCACACTGGGAAACAGGGCGGGGGGGCGCGCCGGAGGGATCTTCGCACCACGGTGCCAGGGCGCCAGATACGCTTAAGATGGCCCTGAAAGTGAATGCTGCTCAGGCAGGAAGGAAGGATGAACAGCTTCCTGCCAAGGCAGACAAAGGAAGTGATCTCACAGAGTTCTCTCTAGCAAGTTTTATCGGAAAGCTCTATGAGCCTCAGCCCCTTCGTGTGCCTGTCTGGCAAAACATGAATTGTTGGTTTGACGACAATAATATGCCATACCTACACCAGCATTCCTAATTGTAATAACTTCCCTCTAGCTGATTTCATATCATTTTTTTGGACCTATCCTAATAACTAGCCAATTCTGAAACAATATTTTGACGATTATTCAATGGAGAACAGGCAGCCGCCTGCCTACAGACTCCTAAAATAGCCTCATTGTGTCCTCCAAAATAAAATAAAAATAAAAATGGGGGACTGACAATTAGTATTGAATTTATTAAGTGCTGCCAGAATGTGTCCTTTCTTGCACTGGAACCACAGGAAGCTAACTATATGCTGCATCCATCTAGCTCAGTGTTCTCTACACTGACTGGCAGCTGCTCTCCAGAGTTTCAGGCAACACCCGGAGATGTTGAACTTCAGACCTTCTGAAGCATGGACCATAGATTAGTGGGTTTTTGAAAAAGCGGAAATCACACTTTTAAGAAAACCAATTTATTTCACAAGAGGTTCTTCTAAATCCCAAGCTGACAGATTTATAGAAAAGTGGTGACTCTTTATTAACTTTGGGAATGAGGATTTTCATGGCAACCTGCGAGGATGTTAATGGCCCAAAGATGGAAAGAAGACAAAGAAGAATAGCAGAGAAGATGGATTATGGCGAAATGGCAAAAATGACTGGAAGAATCAGAAATCAG